>NC_133405.1:77321670-77632979 GCF_047511655.1 Castor canadensis | reverse complement strand
ATAGATTACTCTTGCCAGTTTTTGTACTTCATATAAATAGAGTCAGACATTTTGTGTCAGAATTCTTTCAATACTATGTTTGTAAGAGTTATATGCTGCATACTATTTTATTGAATGAATATACTACAGGAATGTGGACACTTGGATTGTTTTCAGCATTTGACGATAATGAATGGTGCTGCTATGAACCTATCTTTTGTTGCACATATGTATGTACTTTTGTTGGATGTATATATAAGAGCAGAACTAATAAGGCATGTGTATCTTTGCATTTTAGTAGATCCTGTCAAACAGTTTTCTAAAGTGACTATTTCAATGTGCATTCTCAGTAGTTCTTGCTCCACATCCTTCACAACATTTGGTGTTTCATGTCTTTTTCACTTATCTATTCTGGTGGCAAATGACATTGTGGTTTTAATTTCATTTCTCTGATTAAAAGGTTGATTACCTTTTCATATGTTTATCAAGCATTTAGTTATCATCTCAGAATTGTCATCTTTTTGCTTGTGACTATTCCAGTGAGAGTTCACCTTTTTACTTTCTAAAAATCGATTGTATTTTTAACGTTCAGCTCAAATGTCACCTCACTAGTGACGTTTTCTCCATCTCTTAGGCCATATAAATGTTTCCTCAGAACTCTCTTAGCTCTTTGCACTCAATTGTAATATTTCACTTACTGGGTATCTACGTTCACTTATTAATGAGCTACACTATTTGTTAGAGCAATTCCAGCTTGGCACCATGGGGCCTATGTCTTTGTAATTATCTCCCTTACTAGGCTGGGAGCTCTTCCTTGTTCAATTTTGTACATCTCTTTCATTTACTACTCCTACACTTACAGAGTGACAGGCACATAGTAGGCACTCAATAAATGTCTGTTGAATGAAATGCCTATTGCTGACTACACCCCATATCTTCTGCATAAGGCCTCCACAAATGATTGATATTGTCTAATTAATTCTAAAACAGATTAAATCAAGTCACTAAAAATTCTTCCATAGACTTGAGACTAAAAACTGGACCTTGAATTCATTTTTCTAGGCTGACAGGACAGGGACTGTTGTTCTTAGGTCCCTTCCATGCTCCTAGAATATCAGCTCTATGGGATTTATGTCCCTAGTACTTAGATTACCTAATACTTCCTATTTAATAATTGCTTGTCAAGAGAATAAGAAATTTGACAAAGTGGTCTAAGCCACTGCCCTACATTTCATCCATCCCCAGTGTTTAAAATACTATATTAGTATGGTTCCTTTTAAATGATGTGCTTTCAGAATATCGGTTCCCAAAGAGGGGCAACTCACTCAACCTTTCACACATGCATTGTGATTGACTCTTCCAAAACAGCTTCATGTCCTAATCTCTTTTGATCTACATAGCAATTTTCGGCAGAGGACAGGTCAGGGATTATCATGCCCATTCTGCAGAAGGGCAACTGAGGCTCAAAGAGATTAAATTATTTTATTTCAACTTGCTCAGCTAGTAAGTGGAAAAGCAAAGTCTTGAATCTAGGTTTCCTTGTCTCCATCTAGCACTTTTTCCACCACAAATGAATGTACTGAATTCGTGAGAGTAAGGTGTACTTGAAACTCGGGGGAAAAGGATGCAGTGGGAAGGAACAAGGGAGAAAATTAAAAACATGGAGAAAGATGCTGAAGGGAAAAGTGTGGGCAGGTAGTTGAAGATGGGTCTGATGTTGTGGCTGGCTGGCCTCTTTCTGTGGTCATTGCCTCAAGAGTCCCAGTTTTTGCTGGAGAGCCAAACCTGGAATCTAGATCAGTAAAGTTCCCTACAGGTAAGCACTTTCCTGGCTGGAAAAGGTCTAATCCAAGGGGTACTTGGGAATGAAACAATATTTCAGGTCCTCTTCCTATTAGAAGATTTAGTTGTAAAGCTTTGTGGATTTTTTTCTATTTGTTTGGTAGGTAGTGGGTAGGGATGTTGGTAAAAAATTTCAAGGCCCCACTAGAAGCAACCAAGCAACAACAAAATCCCTGTGCCCAGACTTCTGAGGAAGTAGAAGGGCATGTGTGGAGAGAGTGGGAGTGGGTCCACAACTTCCCATAAACTAAGGAAAGCAAAATAGAGCTACCAGACTCATATGAAACTAAGCAGTTACAAGACTTATTTCTAACACTTCCTTTTCAAAGTGCTTGAAGAACAAGTCTGGGCAGGGAGGAAGTTGAGAGGAGCTGCAGCCCAGAGCTCAGTCTTATTGGGATTGAGTTCCTCCTGGTCATATTTAATTTGTCAGTTCCCTTTTGGATAGTGGGTTCTCTGTTGGCATATGAGATGAGGGGGTCAGAAGAAAGGAAAAGGCATTAGTGACAATTAGTAATTTAAAAAATAATGCAAAGGACTGCATTTGCCAACCCCAGCCTTTAAAGAGTATTTAACATCCATCAGTCCTTGTGGTTGGGAGAAGAGAAATTGACCTTTTGGATTAGGGTTAATGAATTTGTGTAGAACGGGGCTTATATTTACTCTCTTCCTCCCACCTCCCAACAAGCCTTCCATTTTGCTTTTGAACCACTTTCATCAGCTGTTTACTGACCTGTTTTACCCACTGAATTATGAGGTCCTTTCTGTGTCCCCAGGAACATAATAGGTGCTCTATGAGTTCATGTTGAATATATGAGCAAACAAACCCAGGGTTTGAAAGATGGAGACTCACAAGTACTTTGACTCAGAGACAAGGGAAATCACCCATGACCCTGACCCTTCAGAGCTATAGCTTCTGTACCAATACAGTTCAGTACGCAATTAGTTGGTTTCCCCTTGCCCACCTCCTCCTTCTTTCTTTTCTTCCTATAGAAGAGCCTGGGAAGGAACAAGGGCCTAGGAGTCAATTGATTTGGGTTTAAGTGCCAGCACTACCACTTTCGCTGAGTGACCTTGGGCAAGTCTCTTACCCTTCCTGGGTCTCTTAGCATCTTCATCTGACAGTAGAATGACTTAGGATGAGTACTCTCCTAGCTGTGTTCTTTGGTGCTATAGAATACCATTTCTCAAAATGTGACACAAAGATATGAGACAACTTTAGGTATTACTAGAAACAAATTTTAAATTTCAGCCACAAAGAAGAATGAAATTATGTCATTTGGAGGAAAATAGATGGAAATAGAAATCATCATGTTTTTTTTTCTTTTATTATTCATATGTGCATACAAGGCTTGGGTCATTTCTCCCCCCTCCCCCCACCCCTTCCCTTACCACCCACTCTGCCCCCTCCCTCTCCCCCCCACCCCCTCAATACCCAGCAGAAACTATTTTACCCTTATTTCTAATTTTGTTGTAGAGAGAGTATAAGCAATAATAGGAAGGAACAAGGGTTTTTGCTGGTTGAGATAAGGATAGCTATACAGGGCATTGATTCACATTGATTTCAGGTGCGTGTGTGTTACCTTCTAGGTTAATTCTTTTTGATCTAACCTTTTCTCTAGTACCTGTTCCCCTTCTCCTATTGGCCTCAGTTGCATTTAAGGTATCTGCTTTAGTTTCTCTGCGTTAAGGGCAACAAATGCTAGCTAATTTTTTAGGTGTCTTACCTATCCTCACCCCTCCCTTGTGTGCTCTCGCTTTTATAATGTGCTCAAAGTCCAATCCCATTGTTGTGTTTGCCCTTGATCTAATGTCCACATATGAGGGAGAACATACGATTTTTGGTCTTTTGGGCCAGGCTAACCTCACTCAGAAAGACATTCTCCGATTCCATCCATTTACCAGCAAATGGTAACATTTCGTTCTTCTTCATGGCTGCATAAAATTCCATTGTGTATAGATACCACATTTTCTTGATCCATTCGTCAGTGGTGGGGCATCTTGGCTGCTTCCATAACTTGGCTATTGTGAATAGTGCCGCAATAAACATGGGAGTGCAGGTGCCTCTGGAGTAACCTGTGTCACAGTCTTTTGGGTATATCCCCAAGAGTGGTATTGCTGGACCAATGTCTAGCTTTTTAAGTAGCCTCCAAATTTTTTTCCAGAGTAGTTGTACTAGTTTACATTCCCACCAACAGTGTAAGAGGGTTCCTTTTTCCCTGCATCCTCGCCAACACCGGTTGTTGGTGGTGTTGCTGATGATGGCTATTCTAACAGGGGTGAGGTGGAATCTTAGTGTGGTTTTAATTTGCATTTCCTTTATTGCTAGAGATGGTGAGCATTTTTTCATGTGTTTTTTGGCCATTTGAATTTCTTCTTTTGAGAAAGTTCTGTTTAGTTCACTTGCCCATTTCTTTATTGGTTCATTAGTTTTGGGAGAATTTAGTTTTTTAAGTTCCCTATATATTCTGGTTATCAGTCCTTTGTCTGATGTATAGTTGGCAAATATTTTCTCCCACTCTGTGGGTGTTCTCTTCAGTTTAGAGACCACTTCTTTTGATGAACAGAAGCTTTTTAGTTTTATGAGGTCCCATTTATCTATGCTATCTCTTAGTTGTTGTGCTGCTGGGGTTTCGTTGAAAAAGTTCTTACCTATACCTACTAACTCCAGAGTATTTCCTACTCTTTCCTGTATCAACGTTAGAGTTTGTGGTCTGATATTAAGATCCTTGATCCATTTGGAGTTAATCTTGGTATAGGGTGATATACATGGATCTAGTTTCAGTTTTTTGCAGACTGCTAACCAGTTTTCCCAGCAGTTTTTGTTGAAGAGGCTGCTATTTCTCCATCGTATATTTTTAGCTCCTTTGTCAAAGACAAGTTGGTTATAGTTGTATGGCTTCATATCTGGGTCCTCTATTCTGTTCCACTGGTCTTCATGTCTGTTTTTGTACCAGTACCATGCTGTTTTTATTGTTATTGCTTTGTAATATAGTTTGAAGTCAGGTATTGTGATACCTCCTGCATTGTTCTTTTGACTGAGTATTGCCTTGGCTATTCGTGGCCTCTTGTGTTTCCATATAAATTTCACAGTAGATTTTTCAATCTCTTTAATGAATGTCATTGGAATTTTGATGGGAATTGCATTAAACATGTAGATTACTTTTGGGAGTATCGACATTTTTACTATGTTGATTCTACCAATCCATGAACATGGGAGATCTCTCCACTTTCTATAGTCTTCCTCAATCTCTTTCTTCAGAAGTATATAGTTTTCCTTGTAGAGGTCTTTCACATCTTTTGTTAGGTTTACACCTAGGTATTTGATTTTTTTGAGGCTATTGTAAATGGAATTGTTTTCATACATTCTTTTTCAGTTTGCTCATTGTTCGTGTATAGAAATGCTAATGATTTTTCTATGTTGATTTTATATCCTGCTACCTTGCTATAGCTATTGATAATGTCTAGAAGCTTCTGAGTAGAGTTTTTTGGGTCTTTAAGGTATAGGATCATGTCATCTGCAAATAGGGATATTTTGACAGTTTCTTTACCTATTTGTATTCCTTTTATTCCTTCTTCTTGCCTAATTGCTCTGGCTAGGAATTCCAGTACTATGTTGAATAGGAGTGGAGATAGTGGGCATCTTTGTCTGGTTCCTGATTTTAAAGGGAATGGTTTCAGTTTTTCTCCATTAAGTATAATGCTGGCTGTAGGTTTGTCATATATAGCTTTTATAATGTTGAGGAACTTTCCTTCTATTCCTAGTTTTCTTAGAGCTTTTATCATGAAATGATGTTGGATCTTATCAAAGGCTTTTTCTGCATCTATTGAGACGATCAAGTGGTTTTTGTCTTTGCTTCTGTTAATGTGCTTTATTACATTTATTGATTTTCGTATGTTGAACCACCCCTGCATCCCTGGAATGAAGCCTACTTGGTCGTGGTGAATAATCTTTTTGATGTGTTGTTGAATTCGGTTTGCCATTATTTTGTTGAGGATTTTTGCGTCAATGTTCATTAAGGAGATTGGCCTATAGTTCTCCTTTTTGGAGGTGTCTTTGCCTGGTTTTGGGATAAGTGTAATACTGGCTTCATAAAATGTGTTTGACAGTTTTCCTTCCCTTTCTATTTCGTGGAACAGTTTAAGGAGGGTTGATATCAGTTCTTTAAAGGTGTGATAGAATTCAGCAGAGAATCCATCAGGTCCTGGACTTTTCTTTTTGGGGAGACTCTTGATTGCTGCTTCAATTTCATTTTGTGTTATAGGTCTATTCAGGTGATTAATTTCCTCTTGGTTCAGTTTTGGATGATCATATGTATCTAGAAATCTGTCCATTTCTTTAAGATTTTCAAATTTATTTGAATATAGGTTCTCAAAGTAGTCTCTGATGATTTCCTGGACTTCCATAATGTTTGTTGTTATCTCCCCTTTTGCATTCCTGATTCTACTAATTTGGGTTTTTTCTCTCCTCATTTTAGTCATGTTTGCCAGGGGTCTATCAATCTTGTTAGTTTTTCAAAGAACCAACTTTTTGTTTCATTAATTCTTTGTATGGTTTTTTTGGTTTCTATTTCATTGATTTCAGCTCTTATTTTTATTATTTCTCTCCTTCTATTTGTTTTGGGATTTGCTTGTTCTTGTTTTTCTAGGAGTTTGAGATGTATCATTAGGTCATTGATTTGGGATCTTTCAGTCTTTTTAATATATGCACTCATGGCTATAAACTTTCCTCTCAGGACTGCCTTAGCTGTGTCCCATAGGTTCCGGTAGGTTGTGTTTTCATTTTCATTGACTTCCAGGAACTTTTTAATTTCCTCTTTTATTGCATCGATGATCCATTCTTCATTAAGTAATGAGTTATTTAGTTTCCAGCTGTTTGCATATTTTTTGTCTTTACTTTTGTTGTTGAGTTCTACTTTTACTGCATTGTGATCAGATAGTATGCACAGTATTATTTCTATTTTCCTATATTTGCTGAGACTTGCTTTATGCCCTAGGATATGATCTATTTTGGAGAAGGTTCCATGGGCTGCTGAGAAGAATGTATATTGTGTAGAGGTTGGATGAAATGTTCTGTAGACATCTACTAGGTCCATTTGATCTATTGCATATTTTAGATCTTGGATTTCTTTATTGATTTTTTGTTTGGATGACCTATCTATTGATGATAATGGGGTGTTAAAGTCTCCCACAACCATTGTGTTGGCATTTATATATGCTTTTAGGTCTTTCAGGGTATGTTTGGTGAAATTGGGTGCATTGACATTGGGTGCATACAGATTGGTGATTATTATTTCCTTTTGGTCTATTTCCCCTTTTATTAGTATGGAATGTCCTTCTTTATCTCGTTTGATCAATGTAGGTTTGAAGTCTACTTTGTCAGAGATAAGTATTGCTACTCCTGCCTGTTTTGGGGGGCCATTGGTTTGGTAAATCTTCTTCCAGCCTTTCATCCTAAGCCTATGCTTATTTCTGTCAGTGAGATGGGTCTCCTGTAAGCAACAAATTGTTGGATCTTCCTTTTTAATCCATTTTGTCAAGCGGTGCCTTTTGATGGGTGAATTAAGTCTGTTAACATTAAGTGTTAGCACTGATAGGTATGTGGTGATTCCTGTCATTTAGTTGTCTTAGTTGTTTGAAAGTTTGATTGTGTGTACCTAAATCGAGGTTACTCTCTACTGTCTTGCTTTTTCTTTTCCTGTGGTTTGGTGCTGCCTGCCTTTTCATGGTTAAGTTGGGTGTCACTTTCTGTGTGCAGAATCCCTTGCAGTATCTTTTGTAGTGGTGGCTTTGTGGTCACATATTGTTACATATTGTTTTAGTTTCTGCTTATCATGGAAGACTTTCATTGCTCCATCTATTTTGAATGATAGCTTTGCTGGGTAGAGTATCCTGGGGTTGAAGTTATTTTCATTCAGTGCCCGGAAGATCTCACCCCATGCTCTTCTTGCTTTTAATGTTTCTGTTGAGACGTCTGCTGTGATTTTGATGGGTTTACCTTTGTATGTTACTTGTTTTTTCTCTCTTACAGCCTTCAATATTCTTTCCTTAGTTTCTGAACTTGTTGTTTTAATGATGATATGTCGTGGAGTAGTTCTATTTTGATCTGGTCTGTTTGGTGTCCTGGAGGCCTCTTACATCTGTATGGGAATATCTTTCTCTAGATTTGGGAAATTTTCCATTATTATTTTGTTGAATAGATTACACATTCCCTTCGCTTGCACCTCTTCTCCTTCTTCGATGCCCATGATTCTCAAGTTTGGTCTTCTGATGGAGTCGGTGAGTTCTTGCATTTTCTTTTCACAGGTCTTGGGTTATTTAATTAGTAGTTCTTTGGTTTTTCCTTTAATTACCATTTCATCTTCATGTTCTGAGATTCTGTCTTCTGTTTGTTCTATTCTGCTGGATTGGCCTTCCATTTTGTTTTGCAGTTCTGTTTTGTTCTTTTTTCTGAGGTTTTCCATATCCTGGCAGCTTTCCTCTTTAATGTTGTCTATTTTTGTCCTGAGTTCATTTTTCCATTTATTCATTGTGTTCTCTCTTTCACTTTGGTGTTTATACAGTGCTTCTATGGTTTCCTTTATTTCTTCTTTTGCTTTTTCAAATTCTCTATTTTTGTTGTCTTGGAATTTCTTGAGTGTCTCCTGTACATTTTGGTTGACCCTATCCAGTATCATCTCTATAAAATTCTCATTGAGTACTTGTAGTATGTCTTCTTTTAAATTATTCTTGTGGGCTTCATTGGGTCCTTTGGCATAGTTTATCTTCATTTTGTTGAAGTCTGGATCTGAGTTTCTGTTTTCTTCATTCCCCTCTGGTTCCTGTACTAATTTTTTGCTGTGGGAAAACTGGTTTCCCTGTTTTTTCTGTCTTCCCGTCATTGTCTTTGGTGTTGTTACTGTCCCTGTACTGTGTGCAATTAAGTATTTTCTAGCTTGTAATAATAACAATGGTAATATTTAGAATGGAAGGGTGAGCTGAGACGGAAAGCAAGAAGTTAAAGAAAAGGGGAAAACAAATACACAGACAAGAGGGAGAAAGCAGAACAAGGTTTCAGACAAGAAAGTTTCAAAGGTATAAACAGGGAGTGTTAGTGTACTAATCGACAGTAAGCTGAGCAGACATTAGAGAGACAGAGAGAGGATTGAAAATCAAAAATAAAAAATAAAGGTAAGAATAAAAATAAAAAATAAGTAAATGAAAGAAATATCTATATATAAAAATGAATTAAAATAAAATGGAAAATAGAAAATTAAAAAAAAAAAACCAAAAAACCAAAAAAACCTCTAAGTTCAAATGCAATGAAGTTTCAGTCTTAATAATTTGGGTGTCCGTCTCAGTCTCCAATCCTGGAGATGGTGCCTCAGATGTTGTTCTGTAGTTGTCTCATCAAAGGGGATGCATAAAGTAGAACAAAACTACACACACACACACACACAAAAAAAACCCCACCAAGTGTCCCAAGTTCAAATGCAATACAGTTTCAGTAAGTTTTCCCGCTTGCAGGTGTAATTCGGTTGTTCTCTCATCAAAGGTAGGGAGAAAAAAAAAAGAGTCTGGAGACAGTTCTGAGAATGGTATCTGCAGCTGTGGCTTGCCTGCCTGCTGCTATCAGCCTGCTGTTGCTGGAGGCATTATTTATGCAGATCTCTGGGGTGAGCTTAGCACTCACCTGGCCCCACAGGCTTTGTTTGTTCAGAGTTCTCCTATGCAGGAGCCTCTGCTACAGGCTTTCCCCTTTCCAAGCACTGGGAAAGGTGACACTGCACCTGCGTTGTCAGGCCTGCATGTAGAAATCATCATGTTAAGTGAAATAAGCCAGACATAGAAAGACGAATATCACATGTTTTCTCTGATATGTTGAATCTAGTATTTTAAAATGAGTAACAGGAAATGTAAAACATGTCCTATTTGGAGGTGGGTACCAGTGGGAGTGGGGAGGGTGAAAAGGGGGTGCAAATATGTTGAAGTACTTTATATCCATGTATGAAAATTCAACTATGAAACCTGTTCAAATTGTTTTTAAGAAGAGCAAAGGCAGATGAGAGGAAAGCATAGAGTGGGTGAATTTGAAGAATATTTTATACATGTGTGGAAGTATCACAATGAAACCCCTTTGTACAAATAATATATGCTAATAAATAAATAGAAAGAACAAACAATAAATTTCAATAGCTGTGGATGTATTTTAATATAAATTAGAAACAAATATACCTAAGACACTTAAATCTGCGATGTTACATAGGATGAGGATGAATTTATTTAAGAAAAAAGTGTGCCAATTTAAAAACATGTATTAAATAAATATTAGCACACTGGCAGGTATATATGGTAAAAATCATATGGGATCTCTGGGTAGGACTGAGGGCTGGGCAACACTGCCCTTGAATTTTGAAGCATCCCTTCAGAAAAGAGTTGAGTCCAGAGGCTTCTACTTTTAAATATAAAATCTGTGACTTGTCTCCCAAAGCAACAATAACAAAAACTTGCCCTAAGAGCTCCCCCAGTGCTGACATTCTAAGACTATATCAAAACACTAGATCTTGCTAAGCATGGTGGCACATGCCTGTAATCCCAGAACTCAGGAGGTGGAGGCAGAAAGATCAAGAGTTTGAGGCCAGCCTGGGATATATATGAAGACCCTGACTTTAAAAAAAAAAAAAAAGAAAGCTGTAGCAGCTCTTGGGTGTTTCCCTTGGCCTGAGGGGTAACTTGATGACTCTAAGACCAGTGACTTGAAAGGCTTCCTACTTTTCTGCAGTCCACTTTAGGATCCAGGGCAAGAAGAAATTAGGAAACTATCATTCAGTTAGTGTTAGGATATGGGTTGGGATAGTAGTCTCCAGAGTCCAGCTGACACCTGGTGGCCACAGGGCTCAATAAGTATGAATGGAATGCTCCTTTTGGCTGGTTAGCATCCATTCAGAGTGGCCAGTTTCAGAGCATGTTTCTAAACAAGCCTCAGAGACTGTGGATTGGGGGAAGAAGGAGAGGCAGATGAACCCAAGAACCATTTATAGCTCTGGCCATTACATTAACCAAGATGTATACCTTCTTCAGCCCAGTAGAAAAAGGCACAATAAATCCTGGGCCAAATTCCAAATTCAGATCAGTTTGCTTGATTCCCAAGACCTCTCAAAAAGGGACTATTGGAAACTGGGGGTGTAGTTCAGTGGTAGAGTACTTGTCTAGCATGTACAAAAGGCCCTGGGTTCAACCCCCATCACTGCAAAAAGAGGGAGGTTGGGGAGACCACTGAGGGTCCATGAAGTTCATCTTCCCATCCTAACTTGTAGTATCAGAAGCAGTCTCCCAGGGAGTAAAACATTTGTCATTTTCACAGTGCTAAGTGGGGCCTGGAAAGGTTTTAACGCCTCCACTCATAATTTGTATCAGTGTTCACATACCCATGATATTAACACATTGTGTTCTCTCAAATTTATGCAAACACAGCTTGAAATAGAGTTCCCTAGTCTTTTCTTCCAACCAGTCCCCTCTGGCACCTTTTTATCATTTTTATTAGCATAAATTAATGGCTTAAAAGAATTTCATTGTGATATTGACATACATGCATATAAAGTACTTTGATCAAATTCACCTCGTTCATAGTACTGTTTCTCTCATTGCTCCTTATTGGTCTGTTTAACTTCTTTGTATCTTCTTGGTTCAGTTTTAGTAGGTCGTATGTGTCTACAAACTTATCCATTTTTTTTCCAGATTTTCCAAGTAATCGAAGTAAAAGTTTTCAAAATATTCTCTAATGATCCTCTGTTTTCAATGGTATCTGCTGTAATGTCACTTTTTGTGTCTAATTTTGTTAATTTGAGTCTTCCCATACTTTGTTTTTTGGTTAGTTCAGTGAAGATTTGTCAGTCTTGTTTACTCTTTCAAAGAACTAATTCTTTGTTTTACTGATCTTTGTTTTATTCTTTTATTGTCCGTTCTTCAAATTTCAGCTCTGATATTTGTCATTTCTTACATTCTCCTAATTTTGATTTTGGCTTGTTCTTGCTTTTCTAAGAACTTCAGTTGCATCATTAGGGTGTTTATTTGAGAACTCTCTGATTTTTTAATGTAGGTGCTCATAGTTATATGCTTTCCTCTTAGCACTGCCTTTTCTGTATTCTAAAGATTCTGGTAAGTTGTGTTTTCATTTTCATTTAATTTTAGTGATTTTTATTTACCCTTATATTTTTTGGTGACCCACTGATTATTCAGCAGTGTATTGTTGAGTCCCCATGTGTCCAAATATTTTCTGTGGTCTTTTGCTACTGATTTCTAGTTTTATTCCATTATGGTCTGATAAAATACAGGAGGTTATTTCTATTTTCTTTTGTTTGTTAAGACTTGCTTTATGTCCCAGAATATCTATTTTAGAGAAAGTTCCATGGGCTGCTGAAAAGAATGTGTATTCTGCAGCCATTGTGTAGAATATTCTGTAGATGTTTTCAATATTCTTTCCTTATTATTTATATTTAATGTTTTAACTGTAATAGCTCTTGGAGAGGTTATTTTCTGGTCTTGTCTGTTGGTTGTCCTACAAGCCTCCTATACGTGTATTTTTGTCTCTCAAGACTTGAGGAATGAATTTCCTCCCATTAGTTTATTGAATATGCTTTCTATCCCTTTAGCTTGCACCTTTTCTCCTTTTTCTATAACCAAGATTCACAAGTTTGGCCTTTTAATGGTGTCCCAGAGGTCTTCAATGTTCTGTTCATATTTCTTTACTTTTTTTCTTGATCTTTAATCTGCCCATTGTAGTACATCTACTTTTTCTCAAGCCCTGATATTCTGTCATCAATTTGATCAGTTTACTGGTAAGGCTTTCAACTGAATTTTTATTTGATTTATTGGGCTTTTTATTTCCAGAATTTCCATTTGATTTTTTTCAGGATTTCTATGTCTTCACTGAACTCTTCTTTTATATCCTGCATTGTCATCCTTATTTTATTTAGTTGCTTAATTTTGCTCTCTTTGAACTCATTCAGGTCTTTATACATGTTCTCTTTAGTCTTACTGATCATTTTTATAATTGTTCTTTTGATTTTTTTGCCAGGAGAATCACAGCCCCCTCTTCTACCTTTTAAAACTTCCTGTTTGGAAGTTCTGGAGCCACCTCAGCCTTCAGGGTTCATGTAGCACTCATGACTTTGTTTGATCCAGTGTAATGCTTTAAAAAGTAGTGCACAGGGCTGGAGACATAGCTAAAGTGGTACAGCACCCGCCTTGTAAGTGCAAGGCCCTAAGTTCAAACCCCAGTACTGTCAAAAAAGAAAGTCATGGATCTAACTAAAGAAACATTTCACTGAAAATAATGAAGTAAGTCTACATTGCTTCCCAAAAGAAACTAATAAGGTAGAAAAACTGTCAGAACCTATATTTGAAGAACTCTGAAACCTAACCAAAAACTTGCAACTATAAGGGAAAGACTTGGTGAAGAAGGAATATGTTACTTTGTGTAAGAGAGTGCTATACAATTTTAAATTGCTTGCTTATCATACCACATGCCCCATATCAGCACTGAATGTGAAAATAGTAGCTGCCACTCTGGATACTTGTTACTAATGTCATAGGAAGCAATAAGGACCTTGCTTTCTTTTTTTTTTTTTTTTTAGCAGTATTGATATTCTATTTTATCTGGTTGGAATTAAAGACACCTTGTATTTACATGTACACTAACAGCAGGTCACATATTAACAGTTGTAACTAAGTGTTGTGACAAATTAATTGGTTTTTTTCTTTGTCCTTTTAGGATAAGGTTAATACTGTTAATTTTATCTGTGACAATAGCACTTGGAAGGACCCTTAATCCATCTCTTTAGATATGTCTAGAGAAAGACACATGAGAAGCAAGATAAACATAAGAACTTCCCCAGGTGAGATATCTATAAATACCTCAACATCCCAGTTTGCACAAACCAGAGCAGAATAGACAATTACATAATATTACAGTCTGAAGAGCATGGAGAGTTAACTAAATTTAAACAATCCTGTCTCTGACATCACTTAAAATACAATTTAACAATTTGAGGAACAAAAAGGACAATTAAATAGGAACACATTTAGGTCTTATCTTAAGGGGGTCTTGATTATCCTCAGGTCTGGCAATTGTCAAACGGGTCAGAATTTTCCTTGAAGGCTCTCTTGAGCTGAGTATGATGAATCCATGGGCATTATCAAGCTATCTTGATGGCTGTGGGAGTGGACAGGATCACAGTGTAGGAGCCTTGTCAGTGGGGCTCGAGGCTGTCAGAGTGGTGTCTTTTTACCCACATTAGGTCTCCTGGCTTATAAGGACTCCCAAGGGGGCCATCAGGTTTCACCGTTTCTTGGGCTTGCTGGACAGCTGAGTAAATTTATTTGAGAGCTTGTTGAAGAGTCTGGAGAGACTTATTCCGTTGGTCACAAAACTGGAGCCATCGGTGAACAGTACCTCATCTGGCTCATCCCAGGGGACATCAGTCAGGTTTGGTCAAAGGCTCCGTGTGTTCTCAAGAGTTTCTAGGCAGTCATGAATGGGTTCCTCAGGGTCGTCGTCTCTGCCAGCGGGAGACTGAAGAAGGCATCTTTCAGGTCCAAGACAGTGTACACTTGGTGGCTGCATGAGAATTCGGATCTCAGGAGAGACCAAGGGAAAAACAGTCCGTAGAATGTCCTGATTCCCCGTAGGAGTCCCGTCCGGGCCCAGGACATTTTTTCTGGCTTCCCGCTGAATGTGGTCTTGCTATTCAGTTCCGGAGGTTTTCCTGACCAGATGACGCTCCGCTGTGAGGATTAATGTCTCTTGACTCCACTCATCACCTGTATGAGAATTTGGATCCCAGTTAGGATGGACCAAGGGAAAAACAGTCCCTAGAATGTCCTGATTCCCCGTAGGAGTCCTGTCCGGGCCCAGGACATTTTTCTGGCTTCCCACTGAATGTGGTCTCACTCTTCAGCTGTGAAGAGAGTCTGTAAGAGCTGTTGACAATCATCAAGGACCTTGCTTTCAAGGAATTGTGGTATGGGCCTCAACCTGTGTGCAGGTTTCCTCGAGAACTGGCACAAAGGTTTTTCTTTGTTTTGCCTGACTCAAGTGGCTACAAGGGAAGCCATTGCTGAGCGCATTTAAAGACAGAGATATTGGCTACAGCAGCCTTGAGTGAAGGACAACACTTTAAATAAGAAATACACAAACCTAGAGGCCTGAGGAGAAAAGAGGATGGTTCAGGAAGGTGTGTGGAAAGGATTTATAAAGACTCCTATGTATATCAGGGAATCAATAAAGTCACATGCATTCACAGGACAGGATGCACTCTTCAAAAGACCAGAGAAAATCCTAAGTTTTCACTTCTGACTGGCCTTCAGGATCCACATATGTAGTGAAAGCTAAGGCAGAGTTATCAATAACCTGCCCCATCACAGAGCCCATATACAAAAGTTGGAAGAGTAGTTTTTCCTTTTTGTCTTTCTTCTTACTTTACAACTAATACAAGTCCATGCTCAAATAATACTATACCACTTCACGGATAATGCAAGTATCCTTATTTAAAGGATTTCTAATTCCTCCCACCTGACCCTTGTGTCATTGCTATCATTCATTACACTTATGCATGAAATGAATATATCTTTGTTATTATTTTGAACAAAGTTTCACATAATATTAGTTAAAAATAAGAAAAATAAAAGTTTTATTTTAACTTTATTCTGGATGCAGAATTTGAAGTTGCTGCCTTTTTTCTCTTTACTTTTCAAATATTTCACTCCACTCTTCTTGATTGCATAGTTTGTGAAGCTAGGTCTGATGTAATTATTATCCTTTCTCTTCTGTAGATAAAGATTCTTTCTACTTATTTTCCTTGTCTTTGGATATTACATGCCTATGTGTAGTTTTTGGTTTATCTTGACTGGTATTCTCTGAGCTTCCTGAGTCTATGGCTTGATATCATATTTTTATCATGTTTGACAACTTTTCCAGTCATAAACTGTTAGTATGGATTAAAAAAAGATCCCCCCTTGCCCTTTTCCAAGGCATGGTGGGTTCAAGTCAGGAAGCAGCAATGCCTCCACACTGAGCTGAATCTCGGTGGTAGTTAAGGAACAATATATGATAACTCACATTCAGTGAGTACTGATTATGCAAAAAAACTATACCATATCTTATTTAAGTCTCACAATTCTTGTGTGAAATATGTCTCTTTTACCCATTGCTTACAAATCTGAGGCCCAGAGAGATTAAATTATCTGCTCAAAGTCACACAGACAAAAAAAAAAAATAGGACTGACATATTGTGAAAAGCTGTTTATGTTTAATTAGTTAAAAACAACAACAGCAGTAGACTTCAAAGCAAGGGACATTATCAGGGTTAATAAGAGGCATTACATAATGACAAAGGAGTCAATTCTCCAAGAATGCATAACAATCTTTCATGTGAATATGCCTAATGACAGAGCATCAAAATACATAAAGCCAAAACTGACAGAACTGCTAGAAGAAATGGATCTACTATTGTGGTCAGTAATGAATAGATCATGCAGACAAAAATCAGGAAGGACATAGTGGAACTAAGAGTACCATCAATCAAATGGATCAAATTGACATCTATAGACTACTTCATCCAACAACAGAAGAATACACATTCTTCTCAAGTTTACATAGAATATTCACAAACACAAATCACATTCTGGGACATAAAACATATTTAAAAAAAATTTAAAGAATAGAAATAACACTGTTTCTATTCTCTAACCACAATGGAATTAAACAAGAAATAAATAACAGAAAAATATCTGGAAACTCCCAAATACTAGGATACTAAACAACTCAATTACAAATGACATACGGATCAAAAACAAATCTCAAGAAATAACTTAAAATATTTTAAAATATAGGCTGCAGAGTGGCTAAAGCGATTCGGCATCTGCCTAGCAAGCATGAGGCCCTGAGTTCAAACCCCAATACCACCAAAATAAATAAAGGAAAATACAACTTGGTAAAATTTGTGTGATGCAGCAAAAGAAGTACGTACAAGAAAACTTATACCACTGAGTACATATATTAGAAAAGATGAAAGCTCTAAAATCAGTAATCTAAGTGTTCACCTTAGAAAACCAGAAAAACAGTAGCAAACTAAATCCAAGGTAAGCAGAAGAAAATAAATAATAAAACATTAAGGCAGAAATTAATAAAATTGAAAACAAGGAAACCAATTGAGAATATTTTTTAAAAAGCTGACTCTGAAAAAAAAATCAACAAAATTGACAAGCCCTTAGACTAAGAAAAAAAGAGAAAACACAAAGTACTAATATCAGAAATGAAAAAGGAAACATCACTACAGATCACAAGGACATTATAAAGGAATATTATGAGCAATTCTTTGCCCAACAATTTGATAACCTAGATGAAATGTACCAATTCCTTATAAAACACAATCTGTCAAGACTCACACAAAATGGTAGATAATCTGAACAGATCTACAACTACTAAAGAAATTTAATAAATAAATATTAACCTTCCAAAACATACATCACCAATCCTAGATGGGTTCATTGGTGAATTCTACCAAATGCTTAAGAAAGAAATTATATCAACTCTTTACAGTCTCTTTTCCAGAAGAAAGATAGAAAGGAACACTTCCTAATTCAGTCTATGGGACCAGTATTACCCTAATAGTGAATCCAGGTGAAGATATTATAAAAAAAAGAAAACTACAGATCAATATCTCTCATAAATAAAAGTAAAAATCCTCAACAACATATCAGCAAATATAATCCAAAATGTAAATCATAAACTCCAATCAAATGGGATTTATTCCAGGTATGCAAAAATCAGTTAATGGCCAGGTGTGGTGGTACATGCTTATAATCCTAGCACTTGGGGGACTGAGGAGGGAGGATCAAAAGTTTTAGGTCATACCAAAACTCTGTCTCAAAAGACCATGAGCTGGAGTTTGGGGATGTAGATCAGTGATAGAGTGCTTGCCTAACATGTTCCAGGCCCTGGAAACAATCAGCACTGGAAAACAAAAAACAAATAAAGCAACAAGGGCTTGGCACACAGTTCAGTGGTAGAGCACTTGCTTAGCATTCACAAGGCACTGGGTTTAATACCCAGCACCACAAAAAATCAATTAATGCAATCCATCAATCAACAGGTTAAAAAAGAAAAAATGCATGATCATACTCATAAATGCAGAAAAAATATTTAAGAAAATCCAACACCTATTCTGTGTGATACTATAGTAGTGGATATTTGCCAAAACCCATAGAATGTACACTGAGAGTACTGAATGATAATGGTGTGTCAAGCTTGTTTCATCAATTGTAACACATTTACCATTCTGGTGTAAGATGTTGAAGATGGGGGTAGGTATACATGTGTGTGGGAAAAAGGTATATGGGATCTCTCTGTACTTACCACTTGACTTTTTCATGAACCTAAAACTGCTCTAAAAAGTAAGATCTATTTTTTAAAAATTAAAGAAGACATTCTAGGTAAAGCTTCTTCTACCATTAGTTCCCAGCATACAATGTACACGTAAACAGCTGTGATAAATCTAATTTGCCTCTAATAATATTTGCCGCTTATCGGGCCTCTTTTATGGGCTAGACACTGTGCTTGCCATATACTTTCCCTAGATCTTGATGAAGTAAGTCATATAATTGTCTCCATTTTAGATGATAAAACTGACTTCTTAAACAGTCCAGATAGACCTGGAACCATCTCCAGACTTAGACAACTATACCCTTTTCCTTATTCACAATGTCATAAGACCTTCTTTGAAATTCACCCTGTTTGTTTACTTAAGACAATTGATCAGATGGAAAATGGTCTTGACTCACCATTCAATATAATAAGGAATCTTATTTTATTTTTATAGAAAGAGTAATAATGCATTTTTACTAAAGGTATATTTCAGGAGAAAAATTAAGAAAAAGTTAAGACTTTCCCAGATAAACAAAAACTGATGCATTCATCACTAGTAGAGCTATCCTATAAGAAATACTACAGCCAATCCCTTTTCTGGAAATGTATCCAAAAGAGATGAAATTGCCATCTTATAAAGATATTTGTACTCCTATGTTCACTGCAGCATTATTCATAATAGCCAAGATACGGAATAACAACCATCTATCAATGGGCACATGGATAAAGAAAATGTAGCATGAACAGTTGGCCTGCTGTATCCATGGGTTCCACATCCACAAATGCAACCAGCTATGGATTGAAAGTACTTTTTCAATCCTAGAAAGTTCTAAAATGCCAAATTTGAGTTTGTCACATACCAAGCACCAGAATTCATGTGAATGAAGTGATGTCCTTTCATTCATATGAATGAAGGAGCTGGGGCCTCCTGCCATTTCACAGATCCTCAGTCTCTCTCCAGCACTCATTGTTTGAACATCATTTGCCTAATGTCTCATTAGTGCACCATGTAGCTAGGCCTACAATGTTTGCATTTTTTATTATTGTAAATTAATTGTACAAGGGGTTTTCATTGTGATGGTCCCATAGACATGTATACTGTACTTTGAACAAGTTCACCTCTCAATTGTACTATACTCCCTTAAAACTTTTTTCAAGCAGTATTTAGTGATTTCGTGGGTTTCATTATACTATCCTCATGTATACACATACGTACATTATATGTATATCTATATACACGTATATATGTGATGGATAGAACGTATTTTGATCCTGTTCACCCTCCAATATTTTCTTCTCTTCCCACCCCCTCCCACTGATTCCCCCCAAACAGTTCCCCTTTTATATTCACACCTTATTATTATTATTGGTCTAGATTCCACATGTGAATGAAAAACATGCAATATTTGGCTTTCTGAGCTTGGCTTATCTCATTCAACATGAGGATCTCCAGTTCAATCCGTTTTCCTGCAAGCAACATAATTCCATTCTTTCT
The DNA here is from genome assembly GCF_047511655.1 of Castor canadensis. Lineage (NCBI taxonomy): Eukaryota > Metazoa > Chordata > Mammalia > Rodentia > Castoridae > Castor > Castor canadensis. Next base: position 77,613,258 of record NC_133405.1, on the reverse strand, counting down.
TATGGTGATTAATACTGCATTGTGGGTAAGCCAGGCAGCCTCTGGACCAGACTTGCAGACCACAGCTAGGTCAGATGTGGGACAGAAAAAAAACACACCTCCTGCAAACCTTAACCAACAATATGATGCCCAGAACCCAATGGAATCACTCCCAAATTCTGCCAGAGCATTAAAAAAGAACTAATACCAATACTCTTCAAACATTTTCAGGCAACAGAAATAGAAGGAACACTACCAAACTCATTCTGTAAAGCCAAAACCAGACAAGGACACAACAAAAAGAAAGAATTATAGACTAATCTCTTTAATGAACATAGACACAAAAATCTCAATAAAATACTTACAAAACACATTCAGTAACATATTAAAAAGCTCATACACTGTGATCAATACGATTTCATTCCAGGGATGCAAGGATGGCCCAACATATGCAAATCAATAAATGTAGTACAGCATAAAAACAGAATAATCATTTTAAAATCACATTACCACTTCAATTGATGCAGAAAATGCTTTCGACAAAATTCAACATTCCTTCAGGATAAAATCTCCAAAGAAGCTAGGAACAGAAGGAATGTAACTCAACATAATAAAGGTTATATGAGCAAACCTATAACCAACATCATCCTAAATGGGGAAAAACTGAAATTGTTTTCTCTAAAGTCAGGAATGAGACAAAGGTGTCCATTCTCCTCTCTCTCTCTCTCATTCAGTATAGTACGGAATTCTTAGAGCAATAAGAAAAGAGAAAGAAATAAAGGAGTTTCAAATGGGGAAGGAAGAAGTCAAATTATCCCTATTTGGAGATGGTATAATTCTACACTTAAAAGATCACAAAGATTTCAGTAAAAAAATTTCTAGATTTAATAAACATTTTCAGGAATGTAGCAGTATATAAAATAAACATACCAAAACCAAAAGCTTTTCTATATACCAACAATGAATAGGTTGAGGAAGAAATTCAGAAAACAATTCTATTCACAATAGCCTCAGAAAATACCAGGAATAAACTTAACTAAGGATGTAAAAGACTTCCACAATGAAAACTATTTAAAAATATTTATGGCTAAGGATGTTCATGTGGTTATTAACCATTTGTATTTCTTCTGAAAACTGTCTGTTCAATTCATTTGCCCATTTATTAATTGCATTATTTGTTCTCCTGCTGTTTAGATTTTTGAGCTCTTTTTATATTCTGGATATTAATCTCTTATTTGTTGTCTAGATGATAAAGATTTTTCTCTTTCATTCCGGTAATTTTTTTTTTGATTGCAAGAACTTTTTAATTTGATACAATCCCATGTGTCAATACATGATCTTATTTCCTGGGCAATAGGAGACCTATTCAGAAACTAATTGCCTATGCCTATTTCTTCATATGTTTTCCAGTAACAGTTTCAATGTTTCAAGTTTTACTTTATGATTTTGATCCATTTGGAATTGATTTTGTACAGGAGTCTAGTTTCAGTCTTCTGCATGTCTTTTCCATTTGTTGAAGAGGCTATCTTTTCTCCAGTATATGTTTTGGCTCCTTTGTAGATGTGTGCTTTTATTTCTGTGTTTTTTATTCTGTCCATTGGTCTTCATGTATGTTTTTGTGGCAATGCCATGCTGTTTTTGTTACTTTGGCTCTGTAGTATAATTTGAAGTTTGGTATTGTGATACCTCCAGCGTTGCTCTTCTTGCTCAGGATTGCTTTTGTTCTTTGGGGTCTTTTGTTTCCATGTGAATTCTAGGATTCATATCCCTGTGAAGAATGACATTAGGACTTTGATGGACAGTGCATTGAATATGTAGATTATTTTTGGTCGTATAGCATTTTCACCATATTAATTTTGCCAATGTATGAACATGGGAGGTTTTTTCTTATTCTGATGTCTTCTTCCATTTCTTTCTTCAAGATTTTACAGTTTTCATTGTAGGGGTCTTTCACCTCCAGTCAGGGCAGCCTGGTTTGGGGGCTTATCTTAGCAGGATGGTAGCTGCTCAAAGCCCTGGGCTGGGTTCTCACAGTGAAGGAAGGAGGATTTAAAGTTCTCTAATTACAAGCTCTCATTATGGCTTTTAGGGTTCAGGCTCTGAAACCTTCAGTCCCCACACTCTTCCCACTTAACATGTGGCATCCTCCATCTCCTAGGCTTCTGCCACCTCAGTCTGCAGTTCTCTAGTCAAGCACCATCGGAGATCTGATACTGCTGTGCCTTGCTCTGGCATTCTCCCCAGTCACACCACTTAGGTCTGCACTGAGATTTCCCAGATGGAGCTGTGACTAGTGGCTGAACTATGCTGCTCCTCAGGACTCTCTTTTATCTATGTGATGCTGTAGTTTTGTGGATTTCTGCTGCAGGGCCCACCTGGCTGGATCGGAGATCTCTGCTGCCTGCAGCTTCTCTCCCCCAATTTTCTCCCCACTTCCTTCAGAGTTTGTGCATGGGTCCCTACACTGTATTGTCCATGGATCTGTACCATCAGCACTTGATGGTGAGCTCATGGGGTGCCAATGGCTACTGTGCCACCAGCATTGACTTCTTTATCAGTTCTGCAGAGAGTTTGGTGTGAGAATAGCTGTTTAAAATGTATCTGTGAGGAGAGATGCTGAGTAATGTAACTTAGCCACCAACTTGCTCACCTCCTTCTAGCAAGAGTCCTCCAGATATTTTTTCTTGTCATTTTCCCTAAACAATACAATATAATAAGTATTAACATGACAGTTACATTATATTAGGTATTATAAGAAATGTAGATATGATTTAAAACATACAGGAGGATCACATGGGTTATATTCAAATATTACACCATTAAATAATAATGGTGTCTCTATGATAAGTCCTTATAATAATAGGGACTTCAGTATTCATAGGGAGTGGGGGCAGCATCCTGGAACCTATCAGATACCCTTGGTACCCTGTGAATACCAAGGAATGACTTTATATACAATGGAATATCATTCTATTAAAAAAGGAGATTCTGCTATTTGACACACAGATGGACCTGGAGGACATTGTGCTAAGAGAAATTAGCCCAACACAGAAAAAAGTTATTATAGGGTCTCATTTGTATATAGAATCTAAAAATGAATATATAAAGGCCAAATAAGCAGAGATAGAGAAGGAAACAGCGGTTAACATGTAGGGGAGAGGAAGTGAGATGTAGGTCACAGGATACAAAATAGCAGATATGCAGGATGAAAAAGTCTATACATCTGTTGTACAACATTAGGATTATCATTAATAAAATTTGCTATAGTTTGAATGTGTCCTCAAAGTTCATGTATTAAAAACTTTATCCCCAGTGCAATAGTGTTAAGGAAGTGATCAGGTAACAAATGCTCTGCCTTCATGAATGATTAATGCCATCATCATGAGAGTGAGTTATTGCAGGACTGGGTTCCTGATTTAAAAAATGAAAAAAAAAGGATGAGATAGGTCCCCTTTCCAGCCATTTCTCTCACTTTCATATCCTCTCTTGCCCTTCCACCATAAGACAATGCAGCAAAAAGGCCCTCACTAGATGCCAGCACCTTGGTATCAGATTTCTCAGCCTCCAGAACTGTGCGAAATAAGGGGTGTTTTTGGTTTGAGGAGGAGGGTTGTTTGTTTTTGCTTTGTTTTGTTTTGTTTTTACAGTGCTTGGGATCAAGCAATGGCAGGCAAGAGCTCTACTACTGAGTTACATATACAGCCCTTTGTTTTTTGAGAAAGGGTACCACTGTGTACCTCAGGATGTCCTTGAACTTGTGATCTTCCTGCCTTAGCCTCCTAAGTGCTGGGATTACATGTATGTGCCATCACATCTGGAATTTTCTTTTCTTTATAAATTATCCAGTCTAGGGATGGGGGTGTGGCTCAAGTGGTAGAATACCTGCCTAGCAAGTGGGAGGCCTTGAGTTCAAAACCTCAGTACCATCAATCAATCAATAATCTAGTTTATGGTATTCTTTTATAGCAACATAAATAGAATGGCAAAAATGTTTTGTGTTAGGGATTTTTGTTAATTAAGTAGATTTTAGCTACTCTTGGCCTATATGAGATGATATACATGTTAATTCATTTTACCATAATAACATAATAGGTATTATCTAGGTGTATCCCCACAACATCATATAAACTTTAAATATACACAATAACATTTTTATTAAAACTATGTTAATTGTGACACAGTAAAATTTATTTTATTTACTTATTATTTTTTTACTTTTGATGGTACTGGGGTTTGAACTCCGGGCCTCACACTTGCTAGCAGGTACTCTTTAGCCATTCTGCTGCCAAAATATCTTTTTTTTTTTAAAAGAAGAAATGTTAAAGGGAGTCCTCCAGACTAAAATGAAACAACACTAGACAGTAATTCAAGAACATACAAAGGAATAAAGAACAATGGTAAAGATAGATACAAAGGTGTTATAAGCTGAATTGTGTCCATTAAAATTTATGTATTGAAATTCTAACTTCCAGTACCACAGAACATGGCTGTATTTGGAGACAGACTATTTAAGAGGTAATTAAGTTAAAATGACATCATTGGGCTGGGACCTAATCCAGTATGACTACTGTTCTTATAAAAAGAGGAGATTAGGACACAGACAAACACAGAGGGAAGACCATAGAAAAACACAGGGAGAAGATGACTATCTGCAAGCCACAGGGAGAGGCCACAGAAGAAACTAACTCCCAGCACCACCAAAAAAAGAAAAAAAGTTATAAGATACCAACTATGAAAGCATATGAAAACTGAGTTCTCTGGCAAAGGTAAATACGTTGACAAACATAGCAGCCTGTATTATTGTAGCTTTGGTGCATAGACTTCAAGTGACAAAAACTGCAAAATATGTAGTTTGTTTACATTATAATAAAGAAAAGTAGGGGTGAACAATAAAGTTTTTGTGTATGATTGAACTTAAGTCGTTACCAGCTCCAAATGGAATGTTATGTTTTTAACATATTTTATGTGATTATAATGGTAATCACAAAGAAAATACCTATAGATTATACATGAAAGGAAAGGAGAAAGGAATCAAAGTATGTCGGTACAAAAACAAAAAACAATCAATGAAACACAAAGGAAGAGAGTAAGAGAGGGAAGAAGCAGGAAACTGTGACAAGGCATATAGAACACAACAAAATGGCAATAATAAGTCTTTCCTTATCACTAATTACTTGAAATGAAAATGGATTAAACTCCCCAATCAAAAGATACAGATTGTCTGAATGGATTTAAAAAATAAGTAGGATCCAACTATATGCTCAATTTAAGTGAGACTCACTTTAAGTCAAAGGACACATGCAAGCTGAAAGAAAAAGGTTGGAAAGATACTAGTGATCCCCCTCATCCATGAAGGAAATACCTTGTAAGGTCCCCAATGATACCCAAAATCGCAGACAAACCAAATCCTATATATACCATGTTTTTTCTATACATACATACCTATGATAAAGTTTAACTTATAAATTTAGCATAGTAAGAGAACACCAACAATAACTGATAAAATAGAACATTTACAATATACCATAAAAAAAGTTATGTGAATGGGGTCTCTCTCTCTCAAAATATCTTTACTGTATTTTTGGACCATGGTAGACCACAGATAACTGAAGCCATGGAAAGCAAAACTGTGGATAAAGAGGAACTACTGTACATGAAAATGGTAACCAAAGGAGAACAGGGGCAGCTTACAGTAGCCCCCCAACTTATGGATGACTTCATTTTATACAGTTTCAGTTACTGGCAGTCAACCATGGTATAAAAATATTAAATGGAAAATTCCAGAAATAAACAATCAATAAGTGTTAAGTTGTGTACCATCCCAAGAAGCATGGTGAAATCTCCCATTGTACTGCTCTGTCCCATCCAGAACTGAAAGCATCACTTTTCCAGCACATCCATGCTTATATGCTAACCACTCGTTGGTCATTTAGTAGCCATCTCAGTTATCAGATCAACTGTCATGGTAATACAGTGCTTGTGTTCAAGAAACCCCTTATTCTGCTTAGTGATGGCCCCAAAGTGTAAGAATGGTGATGCTGGAAATTCAGATATTCCAAAAAGAGCCATAAGTACTTCCATTAAGTGAAAAGGTAAAAGTTCTTCACTTTATAAGGTGAGAAAACAAATTGTATGCTGAGTTGCTAAGATCCATGGTAAGAACAAACCTATCTGTGAAATTGTGAAGAAGGAAAAAGAAATTCATCATAGTTTTCCTGTCACACCTCAAAGCACAAAAGTTACAGTCACAATGCCTGATAAGTACTTAGTTAAGATGGGAAAGCATTAAATTTGTCAGTGGAACACATGAACAGAAAATGTGTTCTGACTGATGGCAACAGAAAGCATTACTGCAACTAAAGGGTGGTTACACTGATTCAGGAATTGGTTTGGACTGAAAGTATAAAAATTACAGGAGAGACTGTGTCTGCCAGTGAAGAAGCTGCTGCCACATTTCTGAAAGAGTTGAAGAAATTTATTAAAGAGGAAATACAACAACCAAAGCAGGTCTTCAATTGTGACAAATCCAGGGTGTTCTGAGAAGAAAATGCTCAAGAGAACCTGCATTCGTCAAAGTGCATAGCAGTCACACAGCTTAAAACAGGAAAGGGTACATTAACTCTGATCCTATATGACAACACTGCAGGGCATATGCTAAAAACCAGGCATAAGTGTAGAGCAAAGAACCCATGTACTTTCAAAAACAAAGCCAAAAATTATCTGCCAATGTTCTGGCAACATAATCAGAAAGTGTGGGTGGTAAACATCTTGTCTATGGAATACTTTCACCAATGCTTCATTCCAGAAGTTAAAAAATACTTGCAATAATAAGGGTTGAAATTTAAAGACCTGTTATAATAGAGAATATATCTGGCTATCCTGAATCGGTTCACTATGAAAACAAAAATGTCACGGTTGTGCAATGACCTCCATATACAACCTCATTGCTTCCTTCTCTTGAGCAGGGCCTTATTTTATCAATGCTACATACACTCATCTGGTATCTGATCACATTCAATGAGCAATTGATGTACACCCTAATCTGGATAGAATTAATGGCTGTAAATCATTCACTATTGATGACACAATAACGTTCATCAAAGCTGCACTGGATGACTTAAAAGCAAAATGGATGTCATTTAATCGTAAATAGAAGGAATTTGCCATGAGGGTAAGACTTACATTAAGTGTTCTTATAACAAAAATAAACATAATAAATAATAATAAAGAAAGAAAGCAGGAGGAAAAAAAGTGAAAGAAATTCAGGTAGGCTTATAAAAATAAGAAAACCTAGCTGGGTGCTAATGGCTCATACCTGTAATCCTAGCTATTTAGGAGGCTGAGATTGGGAGGGTTGTGGTTTGAGGCCAGCCCAGGCAAGCAGTTTACGAGACCCCATCTCCAAAATAACCTGAGTAAAATGGACTTAGAGGTGTGGCTCAAGTGGTAGAGTACCTGCTTTGCAAGTACAAAGCCCTGAGTTCAAACTCCAGTCCCAGAAAAAAGAAAAAAGAGAAGAAAATCTGCCTATGGCTCCTTGTGGTGGCACACACCTATATTCCCAGCTAGTGGGAGACTGAGGTAAGAGAAACAGGTTCTGAGGCTGACCCAGACAAAAATAAGACCCTATATAAAAAATAGACTAAATTAAAAGTGTGGGTCAAGTGGTAGAGCACTTGAATTCAAACCCAGTACTGCAAAAAAAAAATCCTGAAAGTTTACCATTTCTAACATGCTTCATGACTTTTTGAGGATCTGGGTGTCTGTATACTATTATTTCCCTTTACCTGAAACACTTTGTTTAGAGTTTTCTGTAATTCAGGTTTGCTGTTGGCAGATTTCCTTAGTTTTTTTTTTATCTGAAAAAGCTTTTATTTTATCTGAATTTTGGAACAACAGATTCACTGTTAATAGAATTCTTGGTTGACAGCATTTTCCTTTGTACACATTAAAACAAAGGAATGGAGTATGGTGGAACACGCCTGTAATCCCAGAACTTGGGAGGCTGAGACAGGAGGATCATGAGGTAAAGGTCAGCCTGGGCTACATAGGGAGATGTTGTCTCAATGAGAAATCAGTGAGTATGTGTATCATTGTTCTGTGTAAATATCCTGTTTTCCTTTGGTTGTGTTCATACATTCTTCTTTTTAGTGTACATATTTTTACAGTATTTGTTGGATCTGTTACTACAAATATGGAGAAGTTTAGCCATTATTTCTTCATGTTTTTTTCCTGTCCCATCCTCTCCTGTCCTTGCTTTGCCTTCTGGGGCTCATCAATATTGGTATGTCAAAGTATTTACTGTCCCACATGTTCTGAGGATCAGTTTATTTGATTTCAAACTTTTCTCTTCATTCTTCAAACTGGATACTCTCTACTAATTTATCTTCAAGTTTACCCTCTTTTCTGTTATTTCCAATTTGGTGTTAAAGATATCTAGTGATTTTTTTTTTTTTGGTATCACTGGGGTTTGAACTCAGGGCCTCACACTTGCTAGGAAGGTGCTCTTACTGCTTGATCCACTCTGCCAACCCCTCTAGTGATTTTTAAAAAAAAATTATTTCAAGGACTGGGGATGCAGCTCAGCATTTCTTGGCCCTAGGTTTGATACCCCATACCACTAGGAAAATTATAAAAGTTATTGTGCTTTTGGGCTTTAAAAATTTTTCTTGAAGAAATGCACTTTTAAATTTTTCTTTAAATGGATTTCATCTTGCTTTTATTTATTTACTTATTTTGGTGGCACTGGAGTTTGGTCTCAAGCTTGCTAGGCAGGCACTCTTACCACTTGTGCCACTCCACCAGTCCATCTATCTTGCTTTCAAAACTCTACTCTCTCGCTGTATATCTTTAGGGTTTTTTTCCTTCTTTCTTTCCTTCCTTCATTTTCTTCCTTTTCTTGTTCTCCTTCTCCTTCTGATGGTACTGGGGCTTGGACTCATGGTTCAACTCTTGCAAGACAGACACCCTACCTCTTGAGCTACACCCCCAGCTCAAAACTCTACTCTCTCTAATGAGCTGGCTGATAAAAATGACCTGTTTTGACAATCTCAAATGTTTACCTGTTTTGACAATTTCAAATGTAAGTGAAAAAATTCTAGAGATTTTTTGTATAAAAATGTGACTATATAGGTAACACTACTGAAATGTATATTTAAAAATGGTTAAGAGGGCTGGGTGCTGGTGGTTCACACCTGGAATACTAGCTACTTGGGAGGCTGAGATCAGGAAGATTGCTGTTCAAAAACAGCCAGAGTAAAACAGTTCATGAGACCTCCATCTCAACAAATAGCTGGACATGGTGCCACACACCTGTCATCTCAGCTGCACAGGAAGCTGAGATAGGGAAGATGATGGTTCTTGGCCAACCTGGACAAAAAAAAATTTGTGAGACCCCATCTCAATGGAAAAAAAGATGGGTGTGGTGGCACACACCTGTCATTCCAGCTATGGAAGTGTAAGGGAAGCAATAACAGAGGTGACTCCATTTTGGATAAGGGAGACACTTTAGAAGCAGACATCTAAAGGGGCATGGTAACAGCAGGTTTCAAGCCTCTCACCGAAATAACAAAATGCAGCTCCAAGATGTGGGCCCCAAGGCCAGGACGAGCTGACCAGAACATTCCAGAATGTTATGCTCAATAAGGAGGAGGACAGGCAGGTTCAACAGAGAGTTGACTAGGCCCTAACCAATCACAAACATAGTTTCAAGGTAGACTAGTTAGACCTAAGCCAGGCATAGCCTTATATCACTCTTAGACTCCAGTGATACTATGGCTTAGCTCTTTTCACTAGGGCCCTGCTGTGCAGAGAGCTTTGTTGTCCTTTCAATGAACTTTGTGCTTGCTTTACTCTTAACTCTTAGGCTGGCATTTTCAATCATCTGCTTTACCAGGACACAAACTCACGATCAACAATCCAATATCATATTGGGGCTTGCCCAGGATATTTCAACAAAGAATAAGTTGCCCAGGACCTACATTCTACTGTTCTCTTGTATCTGACCTTTAGATTTGATAGACTTCTATCACTCTATCAAATACTGGGAACCTATCAGCCAGTTAAATGCAAATAGCATGGCTACCAGACTAAAGATTCTGGGTATAAGGCTTGCTGAAGTGGGTCAGTTCAATTCTATCCACTATGGCAGAGGGAATGTTTGTCTGATCCAACTTTAGTTTCCTTTCTGATCTGACTAACCAAGGAGGAGATCTAAGAATGGCCGGTGGGAAGGGAAGATCCTCCTCAGCAACTGAAGGATCCTGGCCAGGGCAACTCTCTGGTAGGACCTGAAGGTGGGGATGTGACATCCTGGACCTCCTGTAGCTGAAAAGATGACCAAGTATTGGAACCCCTTGTACTATTCCCAAACCTCACAGACAGTCAGATCTTTCACTTTCTTCATGGTTCCTGTAGCCCAAGAATGGAGACTGCCCCCTCATCCATAGTGTTTCAGTACCACCCCTGATAGGATCAACCTCTGGAACAGAGGTGGCTCATAATCTCCTCTCTCATAGTGACCTGGTGGGCGAGAAGCTTGCAGCTAAGACTAAAAACAAGAAAGGGACTCACACAGGAGAGAGGCATATCAGGGTCACACCAGTACAGGTGGGCAGATCTCAGATAGGCCATGTCCTCCATTTACCCTGCATAAATGGAGTTACATAACAGGAGGTGGGAGACTTTCTGTCCCTGCCACTGGGGGAAGTAAGGTCCTTAAGGATGCTTAGGAAAAACATCTTTGTCTCCACAGATGGGAAATTAACAACCCCCACAACATATAACTCCCTTGAGGTGCATTCTCAACAACTAGAAAATCTTTGATCCACAACCCTTCAAGGAAAAGGCTCTGATATTCTCCTGACTCCAATACCAGTTGGGGAATGAAGCATCTTAGCCCTCAGAGGGAAGTATCAATTATAATACCATCTTGCAATTAGACCTGTTCTGCAGGAGAGAGGGCAGATGGTGTGAGGTCCCCTATGTACAATTGTTTTTTGCCCTGAGGAAAAATTCTGAGCTCTATAAGAAATGTCATGTACATGCAGCATTGTTAGCTACTTGCAGGCTTAGCTCCTTGAGAAAACTTGAGGAAAAAATGGGAAAGAAGGAAAATGGCAATTATAGGGTTAACACATAAAAATTTTTGACTCTTGGCATATTCTTCCTCTTGTCTGCGTTTTTTTCCTTGATTGTGTTGAAAGTTTTGCTGTTCAAGGTCATTCTGAAGTCTTGTTATCTTACCCAGCCTTAATTGGGATATAATATCCCAATTAATTAATTAATTAATTAAATTAATTTAATTATCCAAGCAACTGTTCACCAAAAGTGGAGGATCTCATGAGATTAGAGTCACTCCACAGCTGCTCCTCAGAGGAAATGGCCAGGATGACTGGCAGACACAGCAACCTGACAGTGTTATAGGAAGTACTATCAACATTTCTGACAATTCTCCCTTTCTTTCCCTCTCAGGCTTACATCAGCTGCTTCTTACCAAGCCACCTTATGTCTAACAGAGAATTTGGATTCTGTAACTTTAAGATACAAGTCAACCAGGAGATTTAAATTAAGGATAGAGAATTGAGGAAGAAATGTTAAAGGAAAGAGAATACTCTGGGATGAGAAAGGGTTATGTAAAAGAAGGTTTGTCCTCAAGGATTGTCCTAAAATGGTAAAAGAAAGGATAAGGATAAGGTTCCTCCCACCCCAAAAGTACAGACGAAGTCATCATGAAGGTACAGAGTAGGTCATCATGAAAAGATAGAGCTTATAAAGGCTTCTGTAAGTGATTAGGTTGACTGTAACCAAGCATTACCTAAAAGCTTTTCTAAGGTCAAAATTTAATGTACTGATGTTAAACTAGAATCTAATTCTCTAAGCCCATAGCAACAAGGCTATCTTAAAAATATTATTCTGGTATTGATAACATTTGCAAAAAACTGAGTTAAAAAAGGTTTTTGTTTTGTCAAGAAAATTGTCAGGAATTTTTGATGCTACAGGTTGGTAAAAGAATTTACCAAGACAAGCAAGTGGAAAAAACAAAATTTATTAAAACATAGAGAGGCAATGGAGTAGCCGAGCACAGGGAGTGCTGCTACACTGATAGAAAGTTTGGGACAAATTTATTTATGTAAAGCAAAGCAAAAGTGTACCTTCCTGATGGGATTATAAAAAGACTCAAAAAAAGAGCATTACATTGGAGGTTTTGAGACCTCCACAAAGCCTACAGAAATGGAAATGTGGCAATGGTTAGTCCTAAAAAAAAGCTGGATTGTGTGTCATTAACTCTCAGACACTGGACTATGCATCATCAACTCCTCCCACATGATGGGTGGAGAGAATTTCTTGACCTTGAATGGCCAGGCTGAGCCTGTTAGTTTTGGGGGGTTCCAGGTCAGCAGGACCCTGCTGTATGTCATGAGCCATCTGTTAATGTCAACAATCTGGGATGTGATCCCTTATCAACATCTAAGCCATGGTTCTCAGCAATCAGGTTTCCTAACTCCATACTTGGTCCTCCTGAATATTGACTTGTGTTCTCTGTTGATTTTTGTCAGGGTTTTGACTACTGAAAAAACTAAGTTATAACTAAATAAAAATTTGAGAGCCTGTTGATGTCAAATCTTCTAAATGACCACATAATTGTACTTAAACAACTGTTGTCTTGGGTGATTCTAATGCAGTTAGTGCTCCATATGTGTCTATGACTAAAGTATTTGGGGTCACTGACACTGCCCACAACCTATGGAAAATCTAGGGTTTTAAATTTTGTCAGTGCTGTACACCTGTTATCTTACGTATCCAAAAACCTCCAAGGGTAACAGCAAAGCTAATCTTTCAGAAGTACAAAGTTTAGAAAAATGCTGTATCAGGCTGGTGTCCTTCAAACTGAAACTGTTAGTAATGCCAGCCCTTTACAGATTTATGTGCCTAACTGTAACAAGGGTAAATTAATAATGCCGATGTAATGCTGCCAATCATAATTGTTATCCTAAAGTGCTGTAAACAATGGAAATACCTAGATTGTTCTGCCAGTCACTAGACTATTTAACAAAATTTTAACCATGGTTATTTTAAGTTTGTTGTAATTACAATTCTGCTCCTTCTGAAGCTTTTGCAATTAAATCCATGGAAAATAACTCTAACAAGTACTTATCCGTCAACTCAGTAAGCTTTTTAAATATATGTTTTTGTTGAGTTTTGTTTTGCATTGTACTTGTCAAGGTAAGCCTGCCTAGGAGCCACTCCTTCTTAGCCTTTCTGTTGCTTAAATTTGGCTAAAAGGATCTAGTTGGCACTGACTCCCACCTGACCTGCTTGTTACTTGTGGGATCAAATCAGACTATTCAGGAGAAAGCTAATTCTGGTGATGAGGGAACAGAATAGCCAATCAGAAAAATTTTTAGAGGAGACTGTCCAGAAACAAACATATTGGAGACGAGGTAGGAAAGCTGTCAGCACTTGTGCCAGACCTTTCAAAAAGTAACCAAAGCCAAGAGGTTTAAAGAAGGGGTTCTTATGTGTGTATGGATATCTGGCATTAAAGCCCTTCCAGGCACCTCTGATAGAAGACAAACTCATATTTTTGGCCAGGATCTCCTACTTAAATAGGGACAAAGTGACTATTCCTACTGGCTCCAGACATATCCTTTGATACTTTTGGAGTTATTTATTCCCTCTTGTATTCTGCTTTATTATGGTGTTTCTAGCTTTGGACTTAGACAATGGGTTTTTCTTGGACCCATATAGACCCCTCATTAAACTGTCATGAGACAAGTTAGTTTTACCCTACTGATAATGTGTTGTTGCCATGGTAATCCTGCTCAGTATGAGAGGAACCACAGGTTCAGACATTTGGAGTATGTGCTATAGCTAACACTTCCTACTACATATACATCAACACCTCTGGGCAGGTGAACACCCATCCTGAAGTGATCCTTCATAAGGCTAAATGACTGAGAGAACAATCAATAAATGCACAGATTGCAGGACAGATATGGGAAAAAAATCAAATCTTGGTTACCATCTCTGTTTCCTTCCTTTCCTGGGCACCTTGGTCACTATAATCCTACTAATTTTTGGCCCTTAATCCTTAATTTGCTTGTTAAGTTTGTTTCTTCAAGGTTGGAGACAATCAGGCACCAGATGGTAATGGAGGCAAAGATACACATGCTGAAGACTTCCTCCTGATACCATGCACCCTTTGACAAACCCCTCTTAGCATCTCAGAGGAAGCCTGACTAACTATCCAGGGGTCCCCTATTGCCCCTTGTCAGCTCAAAGCAGTCAGAGGTAAACACTGCCCCTTTTCCTGACAGAAGTCAGGGTTACCTCTAGAGATGGGGGAACGTAAGGAGAGCAATGACAGAGATGACTTCATTTTGGATGAGGGAGACATTTTAAAAACAGACATCTAAAGGGGTGTGGGAAATAACAGGCTTCTCAGAAATAACAAGACTCGCACCAAAATAACATAATGCAGCTGCAATATGTGGGCCCCAAGGCAAGGACGAGTTGACCAGACCTTCCGAAAATGTTCTGTTTGATTAGGAGGGGGACAGGCAAGTGGCTGGGTTCAGTGAGAAGTAGGTGCCAACCAATCTAAGCCAGGCAGAGCCCTATATCACTCCTAGACTTCAGCAATACTATGGCTTAGCTCTTTGCACAAAGCCCCTCCTCTGCAGGGAATTTTGCTGTGTTTTCAATAAATTTTGTGCTTGCATTACTCTTAACTCCTGGTCTGGCAACTTTGATCATCAACTTCGCTGGGACACAAACTGGGGACGAACAATCCAGTATTACAGGGAAGCGTAAAATAAGATTACAGTCTAGGCTGGCCCAGGCAAAAAGTGAAATACTACCTTTAAAATAACCAGAGTAAAAAGGGCTGGAGGTGTCAAGTGGTACAGCACCTACCTAGCAAGCAAGAAGCCCTGAATTCAAACCCCAGTACTACCAAAAAAAGGTTAAAATGGTAAATTTTATGTTATTCATTTTAACCACAATTAAAAATAAATGAGAGGTTTTAGGGTATGGGGGCTATTACTCTTACAATATTTCTCACTTCAAAAAGTTTCTCCATCCATTCTCATTCTGATTTTGTTTTTTGTACATTTTAATGGGTTTCACCATGACATTTTCATACATAGAACTATGATCATATTGGCCTCACCAATTACCTTCTCTTGCCCACTTTCCCTGTCCTGCTTGTCTCCTTCCTCTTCCCAAATAGTCCCCCTTTTATTTTCATGTCTTTTTTCTGGCAGTGGTGCTTAAACTCATAACCTCACACTTGCTAGGCAAGCACTTTACCAGTTGAGCCATATCCCAGTCATTTTTGCTTTAGTAAATCTAGAGTATGCATATAACAGAAAACATGAAAGGGTTGGAGGTGTAGTTCAGCAGATGAAATATTTGTCCGAGTTTGGCTTATTTCGATTCACATGATAATCTCCTGCTCTACCTATTTTCCTGCAAATGACATAATTTCATTCTTTTTTATGGGTGACTAAAACTCCATTATGTATATATACCACATTTTCTTTATCCATTTATCTACCTGATTCCATAACTTCAGTATTGTAAGTAGTGTCACAATAAACATGGGTATACAATCATCTCTATTGTATGTTGACTTTGATTCCTTTGGGTATTTGCTCAGAAGTGGTATAACCAGATTATATGGTAGTTCTATTTTTAGTTTTTTGAGGAACTTCTGTACTAATTTCCATAGTGACTGGACTAGTTCCCACCAGCAATGTATGAGGGTATATGTGGGTTCCTTATCGCCTACAGCTCCCCATCCTAGCCAGCATTTGTTGTTGTTTATTTTCCTGATGATTACCATTCTGACTGGGGTAAGATGCTATCTTTATGTAGTTTTTATTTGTATTTCCCTGATGGCTAAGAATGTTGAATATTTTGTTTTTTGGGTTTTTTTTGGCATTTGGGGCTGCCTGCTGCTGCTAGAATAAATAAGGTACCTCCTACTTCTAGTCTTCGTTCATATGGCTGGGAACTTCTGTTTTGTCATTGGATAGGAGAGAGGAGGATTTGTTCAGGAAAGGGATAAAAGGAGGGAGAAGAAGAGCTTTGAAGGTAATAGGATGATATTTTCTCTATTCCCCTCCCCACACCTACTAGTTCTGGATTCACTACAGCTTAGGGGTAGATGCTGATGAAATTATTCAGGAAGGTTTCTGTGAGACCATTAACACAATAGTTCTTACAAAGTCTCGGGTGACAAAATATGACACATTACTGAAAGAAGAAGCCTTCTCCCTACCAATGCTTGGAATTTGCCACCTAGCCCTAAACTTCACTTCCCCAACACACCCCTATGCTTCCACCTACATGCATCCCACGTATACCGGCTGGGGTTGGTAACATAAAAAGCAACACCTTTGGCATGGCCAGTGACTATCTCATGACAGGCCATTGCAGCAGCAAGGCAGCTCCAAGTGTCTTTGCATACCACAATTTTAGACAAGTGGTTTTCATTATAGGAGGTACACATGGGGGCAGATATCATATCATATCTGGCAAACTTATTTGTGAACATGGAGATGGATTTTTCTTAATACATTGGGGGATACTTTGGATGAGAGACTGAAGCCTTTCTTGGACTTGGCAGGAGGCTATGAAGCTAGTGATATTTGGTCTAACAGGTTGTGTGTGGATGAGTATGTGCATATGTTAGAGTAACTTCCTTGGGGAAGGGACTTTTACTCCTATAGAAAGTCATCTCCCCTGCCCTGGAGCTTAACACAGGTTTGGACACAGAGGAGATACTAAATAACTTTGCCTGCTTTTTTTTTCTTTTTTTGGTGGGACTGGGGTTTGAACTCAGGGCTTCACACTTGCAAAGCAGATGCTCCACCACTTGAGCCCCACCTTCAGTCCATTTTGGTCTGGTTATTTTGAAGATGGGGGTCTTGTGAACTATTTTTCTAGGCTGGCCTCTAACTGCAATCCTCCCTATCTCAGCCTCCCAACTAGCTAGGATTACAGGGTGAACCACTAATGCCCAGAAATAATTCTGCCTCTTCAGAGTTTTATTGCTATGTGCTTGCAAAGATGAAATAAGTTTTCTTCTAACTAGTTTAATATTATTTTCCTAGTGAAGATTAATTGGGTGGCACCAGAGAACAATTTTTGTTTCATCTGTCAGGTTTGGGGGTTGCAAAGTAGTTAAACAAGCAAAGACAATTTTATTTCAAGAAGTAGTAAGATAATAGGTATCTTGTCCTCTCTTTAGAAAATTTCAGAATAATTTAATCAACTTCTTGAAGGCCTGCATGTACAGGAGCAAAGAGAACTTGAGGTCAGCTGAAAAGAATGTCTTTTTTATGCCAGGCATGGTGACACGCACCTGTAATCCCAGGTACTTAGGAGGATCACAAGTTGAGGCTCACCAGGACTACATAGCAGTCTGGGCAACTCAGTGAGACCCTGTCTTAAAATTAAAATTTTAAAAGGGCTGAAGTTTTGGCACAGTGGTAAAACACTTGCCTAACATGCAAAACGAGTTCCATCTCTAGTACTGTTAAAAAAAAAAAAAAGAATCTTTCCTGAAAGGAGAAAAGGTTTGGTTCTCTGACAGGCCAGTACTGGCCATGCCCAGCACCATAGCTTACCATGATCTCACCTGTCTTTGAGGGGAGAAAAATGCAGAGATTTTACTTTCTTCTTTTTCTAACTTCCATGGATCCATTAGTCCATTAATTCATTACTGTAGAAATTACCGAGAATCTCAAGTCACACAAGCAATTAGGCTAAGCCTTAAAGAAATAATGAATTCAAGGGGTACCTTGGAATAATAATAAATAGCTACATATCATATGTGGTATAATAAAAACAATTATAAACTATCCCTTTTGAACACTTCCCCTGTTCCAAGTACTCTTCTAAGCCCTCATTTGATCCTTGCCACGACCCTGTGAGTAGTAAATGCAACTTTTCCCCATTTCACAAATAAAGAAACTGTGACACACAGAGAAGTGAACAAAATTACACAGTACAAAGCCAGAATTCAACCCAGCTAGTATGGCTCCAGTGCCCAAATTCTTAATTACTTATACAAAATCAAAGCCAATCTGATTTCAATAGCCCACTCTTTCTACTCATACCACCTGTTCACAGCTTGGGAGGGAAAACAGTAAAGAATGGCATATAGAATGAATTCTGAGCTGTAAGGGATCCAAGTGATCATCTAGTCAGATTTCCAGAACACCATGGTTACCATGTTGCTATGATGAAATACCCTTTATTTTTACCCCTCATCCATCAGTACTGTAATTTCCTGATGGTGGCTGTATCTGGCAGAATTCTTACTAATAATCAAGAAACAACTCTTGCTGATTTAATCAGAAAAATGTTTTATTAAAAACTGGGTAAGAATTTATTATTAATTTTGCTAGGCATAGTGATAATATCATGGTTCTATATATCTGAAGATAAATATTAAAATATTTATGGATGAAATAACATGATATACCAATTTGCTTTAAAATACAGCCAAGTAAATAAGATAAGCAAGAAGTGGGATAAGAATGGCAGTGTGGAAAGTAGATAAGTAATCATTGCACTGGTTTCTCTTTAAAAACATGTTCAAAACCATAAAAGTATATTGTGTCCAGGAAGATGGAGTAGTTGCATTTTTCCCTATTCCTCCAAGTACAGTTAAAAATCTTGCACATAAAACAAACATAAAAGGCTGGGATTGTGGCTCAAGTGGTAGAGTACCTGCCTGGCAAGTGTGAGGCCCTAAGTTCAAACCCCAGTACTGTCAAAAAATAAAAATTTAGTTTAACTTAAAAATAATACAAACATAAAAAAGCTCTAAAAGGTTAAAAATAAAAAAGGCAGACTGTGAGGAAACTTGAAAACCTGAGGAACAGCACAGTTATGAGTTCCCTGGGTTTCATTTTGCCTCACACAGCCTAAGCCTGGGTCCAAAGAAACCAACAACCAAAAAAGAGCAGACAAAAAAGCATGAACAAAAGCCTGTTCTCTGTCTGGAAGAATGGCTCAAGTGGTAGAGCACCTGCTTAGCAAGAGTGAGGCCCTAAGTTCAAACCCCAGTGCTGCCAAAAAAAAAAAAAAAAAGAAAGAAAGAAAAAGAAAAAAGCCTGTTCTCTCTAGGTGAAGACAAAGAAAGGGACAGCTGAGAAAGAAAGAAAACTTTTATAAAATAACTGCTTTACTCAAGCCAAACTGCCACAAAAAAAGCTTGGTCTTTTTCTTATGGTGATTTCAACAGTTTTGAATGTTCCATACGTTCATATTTGTATAGAGAGTACATCAACTATATTCACCTTCTTTACTTTATTCATTTATCCTCCCCCCTCATTAGTGACCTTCCCTTAGTGTGACCTGTTTTACATTCTTGTCCTTCATTATTTAGGTTTCTGTTCATTCAGTGGAGTTTTTTGCCTTGGTATTTTACCAGCAAATGTATTGTGTTGAAGTCAATGCAACCCCCTCCACTGCACTTCCTGAACCTTTCTCCCATCCTGTGTTGTTCATGAGTTTTCAGTGTGTTCTTGTATCTTGTTCTACAAAAATGTGATGTATTTTATTATTGTTCACTATCTTTGTTTCCTTCTTTGCCTTTTCATTTAGTCCCACTTTTGGGTAAAAGTTATGTGTATATTTTTATGTATATATGATTTTTCTTGTATTTGTATTGGGCCTATATTCCACATATGAGAGAGAACATATGGTTTCTGGCTTTACTTCACTTAAGATGAAGTTCTCCACTTCCATCTATTAACTTGCAAATGATAGAATTTCATTCTTCTTTATGGCTGAATAAAATTCCACTGTGTATAAATACCACATTTTTAAAAAATATTCATCAGTAGTAGGGCATCTTGGCTGTTTCCATAACTTGGCTATTGTGAATAGCGCTGCAATAAACATGGGTGTGCAGGTGCCTTTGTTGTAATCTGACTTACATTCCTTTGGGTATATCCCTAGGAGTGGAATTGCTGGATCATATGGCAGATCTATTTTTATTTTTTGAGGAGCCTCCATATTGTTTTTCATAGTGGTTGTACTAATTTACATTCCCACAATCAGTGTATGAGGGTTCCTTTCTCCTCCACATCCCTGCCAACATTTGTTGTGTTCTTGACGATAGCCATTTTAACAGGAGTGAGGTGGAATCTTAACATGGTTTTGATTTGCATTTCCTTTATGGCCAGGGGTGTTGAGCATTTCTTCATGTGTTTTTTAGCCATTTGGACTTTTTCCTTTGAAAAATCTCTGTTCAGTTCATTTGTCCATTTCTTCATTGGGTCATTGATTTTTTTGGAGTTTTTTTTTTTCTTTATGGTTCTGGGGTTTGAACTTCTGGCCTACACCTTAAGCCACTCTACCAGCCCTTTTTTGTGATGGGTTTTTTCAAGACAGGGTCTCACAAACTATTTGCCCTGGCTGGCTTCGAACCATGATCCTCCTGATCTCTGCATCCTGAGTCGCTAGGATTAGAGACGTGAACCACAGGCACCCAGCTGGGACTTTAGTTTTTTGAGCTCCCAATATATTCTGGCTATTAATCCCTTGTCAGATGTATAGCTGGCAAAGGTTTTTCTCTGATTCTGTGGGCAGCCTCTTCACTGTGATGACCATTTCTTTAGCTGTGCAGAGAAGCATTTTAATTTCATGTAGTCCCATTTGTCAATCCTTTCTCTTAGTTGCTGAGCCAATGGAGTACTATTTAGGAAGTTATTGCCTATGCCTATACGTTCCAGTGTATTCCCTACTCTTTCCTGCACTAGTTTCAAAGTTTCAGGTCTTATATTAAAGTCCTTAATCCACTTTGAGTTTATATCTGTACAGGGTAAAAGACATGGATCTAATTTCAGTTTTCTGCATGCAAATATCCAGTTTTCCCAGCAACATTTGTTGAAGAGGTTGTCATTTCTCTATCATATGTTTTGGGCTCCTCTGTCAAAAATTAGATGAGTGTACCTGCATGGATTCGCATGTTTTCTTTTAGTACTCAAAATACCTCATTCCACACTCCTCTTGCTTTTAAGGCTTCTCTTGAGAAATCTGTTATTTTCATGGGATTACCTTTTATGTCATTGGTTTATCTCTCTTACACCCTTCAGTATTTTTTTTGCAGTACTGAGGTTTGAACTCAGGGCCTATACTTTGAGCCACTCCACCAGCCCTTTTTAAGGTAGTACAGCACAGCATATATATCTGAATTGAGCCCTAGGGTTCACCAAGCAGGAACAGAGTGGTAACTTCAGCTTTATTCAAGGGATCAACAAATGTGACCACTTTCATAAACTGAATATTTTTTTCTTTCTTTGGCAGTACTGGAATTTGAACTCAGGTCTTCATGCTTGCTAGGCAGGTGCCCTACCATTTGAGCCACTTCACCAGCCCTACCAGCCCTTTTTATGTGATGGTTTTTTTCAAGATTGAGTCTCATGAACTATTTGCCCAGGCTGGCTTCAAATCGTGATCCTCCTGATCTCTGCCTCCTAAGTAGCTAGGAATACAGGCATGAGCCACCAGTACCCAGCTCAGCCTTCAGTATTCTTTTCTTGTTCTCTGTGCTAATTGTTTTAACAATAATATGCTATGGAGAGGTTCTCTTTTGGTCATAACTGTTTGGTGTCCTAGAGGCCTCCTGTATCTGGATGGGCATCTCTTTCTCAAGATTTGAGAAGTTTTCTGCTACTATTTTGTTGATTGTATTTCCTATAGCTTTGGCTTACACCCCCTCTTCTTCAATGTCCATGATTCATCGGTTTGGTCTTTTGATGGAGTCACAGAGTTCTTGCATATTCCTTTCATAACTCTTCAATCTTTTCTCTAAGTATTCATCTGTTTTTTCTTAATGTCTATTTTGTCTTCAGGTTCTGAAATTCTGTCTTCCACTAGTTCCAGTCTGCTGGAATGGCTTTCAACCATACTTTATATTTGATTTAAGGAACTTTTTATTTCCAGGGTTTCCATTTGATTTTTTTGAGATTTTCCATATCTTTGTTAAGCTCCTCTTTCACATCTTGTATTGACTTATTTATCTCTTAAAAAAATAATTTCCTTGGCTTCATTCCGATGTTTGTTTAAATCCTCTTTGAGTTCATTTAGTTTCTTCTGTGTCTTCTCAATTTTTTTTTTACCTGTGTTCTCTTGGGATTCATTGAGTTGGTTTTTTTTATGTCCTCTTTAAGCTCCTTAAGCATTCTAAATATCATTCTTTTGATCTGAGGGGCTGAGGTTTCATCCCCTTCACTGTCCACCAAATCCTCTATAGTGTGTTTATTAACCTTCCAAGGAGTCATAGTCCCCTGTCTTCTTCTATTCCCCATGCTTGTATTGTGAGATTTGCTCATGTGTTGTTGATTAGTTGGTTGGGAGCTTTAGTCACCTATTATCTTTCCCTTGACTTAATTTCTATGTTCTGGCTAGCTTGGTTGTTAGTTAGGTTGTTGTATTATTTCTGTTCACTGACCTTGAGGTATAACTTAGCAATAACAAATTCATGGATTCAATGCCAAACCAGTTATTTACATGAAATATAAAACCCCTCACAGTATTATGCATGAACAAAAGGGTATTGGGGGAAATAAATGTTGTTCATATGGAGATTAAAATTAAGTACTAAAAATAATGGGATTGGAAGAGGAGATGAGGATAGAGAGGGTTGGCAAGAGGGGCAGAAGAGGTGTGGGTGTGGGGACTACAGGATAATAAGATGCTAATGTGTGTCAAGGTATAGTTCAGTCACTGTTGAGGCAAGTATTATTGTCAGGGATTGTAGAGGGATAGAAATGACGGGATAATGTATATAGTTGGTATAATAAACTACTCAATGAGTGCTTTGTGTGGAAGTGATTGGAACAGTGGGGGAAAAGGAAGGAGAAAGAGAGGAAGACAAGGAGAGAGAAGGAAGAAAAAATGGGGGGATAGAAAATTAAATGTAGCAAAAGAGGGCTAGACAAATTAAAATTTTAACAGAATGGAGAAAAAAGATAAGTATAAAAATTATTTAAACTCCAATTTCTTTCTTGTTTTGGAACAAAGTGGGTTACCTCTGTGTTCAATAAGTACTCTGGGTGCTCCCCTTCAATTTCTGATCCTTAGGTTTTAGATTGTTGCTCTTATTCCAGGTGATGTCCCTTTAGGTAGCGGCTTTCTCTGGGTCCCTGCCCCTCCTTAGGATAGATATGCTAGGCTGGGTGGCAATTGGTGGTACCCTTCTCTACCAGGCATATCTTGGAGTGGTTTCCCTCAGAACGCCTAGGTGAAAACTCCTCTTGGGGTGGGGCAGTCAGGTTCAGCTTGTTTGGGCAGGTGAGTTCTCTGAAGTTGTTCTGCATGAAGATGATGTGACAGCAGTGGCCAGCCACTCCTGCCCACCAGGCAAGCCTAGGAGCCATAGCTAAAGCTGTTTGGTCAAAGGCTCTTCTCTGGGAAGTCAGTTTCAGCTCTCTACTAGCTTCTCTGGATGGTCAAATGAGTTTTTCTTTCCTACAGGTTGTGCATGGGCTTAGCTGGCCTGCTCCAGAGCTTTATAAAGAGAGGCAGGTCTCTCTCCGCTCGCTCCACCCCCCCCACCAGATAGGGTAGGAGATTTCACTCTGTTTATTAGGCCAAAAGTTTTATCCTGGAGGGGTGCAATCAGTGTCTGCAAGCTAAGTTGGATATGTGGTTTCTTCCATGATGGAAGATAAAGCAAGCTCACCTGAATGGATTGTAGTTGTTTCTCAGTGGTAGGTAGTATTGGAGGTAGGCAGCTTTTGCAGATGGCAGTCAGCACTTCTGCTGTGTCTGTGGTTCTTGTTCCTTTTCTCCAGAGTCCGGGACTACCTAGACACTTTTAAGGCTCAATCTGCAGTCCTGTATGTTGATTTTTTGCACTTTGGAGGGGAAAAAAAGAAAGCAAGCACTCCTCAGCAGTGCAGTGGCACATTTGGGGCCGTTTGCACTTTTAAAAGCTTATTTAAAGATTGGTCACTACAGATTTGATCTGCTTATATATTTGCAAACTGTTATTTGACAGAAAAGAAATCTCCCCCTACTCTTGCTACCAGAAGCCTAAGATTTTCTCTCAGGTTTGCTCAGTATAATGGGGCCTTTCAGCAGTCCATATCTTGGAACCTCCCAAGTTATCAGACTTTAAAATAAGCAAAGAACTATGCACTGGTGGCTCACTCCTGTACTCCTAGCTACTCAGGAGGCAGAGATCAGGAGGACAGTCATTCGAGTCCAGTCTGGGCAAATAGTTCATAAGACCTTATCTTGAAAAAACCCATCACAAGAAAAGGGCTGGTGGAGTGACTCAAGGGGTAAAAGTGCCTGCCTAGCAAGTGTGAGGCCCTGAGTTCAAACCCCAGTACCAAGCTGGACACCAGTGGCTCACACTTGTAATTGTACCTATTCAGGAGGTAAAGATCAAGAGGATCGCGGTTCAAGGTCAGCCTGGGCAAATAGTTCATGAGACCCTGAGTTGAAAATAATCAACACAAAAAGGGCTGGCAGAGTGACTCAAGTGATAGAGCACTAGCCTGCTCAGCAACACTTTTAATAATTGAAACTGTAAACAACACACATTCATCAACAAGTAAATAGATAACAAAACTATGGAACACTACAAAGCATCATGATAAAACTTTTGTGGGGGAAAGGTATGTTGATTATCTTTATTATGATGATTATTCCATGGGTATATGTGAAAACTTATCACATTATACACTTTAAATATGTGCAGTTTATTGTATCTCAGCTAAACCTCAAGAAGGATATATGGCCCGGCACAGTGGTCCATGTATATAGTCCCACCTACTTGGGAGACTGTGGCAGGAGGATCATTTGAACCCAGGAGTTCAAGTCCAGCCTGGGTGATATAGCAAGACCCTGAAAAAAGGACATATGCCTTATTTGTTGTATATATTTTATGACTATTCTTATCTTCTTGATATTTAATAAATCAATTCAAAAAGTATATTGTTTTTGTCCCATCAATTCTTCTTCCTGGAAATAGATGAACATATGTAAATATTTATAAGTATGATCAAGGATATTTACCACTACAATATTAAATAAGTAGAATATTGAAAATAAATATCCATCAAGTAATCTGCAGAACAGAAATAGGACACGCAGTGCTTGGCATTAAACCCATGGCCATGTGCATGCTAGACAAGTGCTCTACTACTTGAACTATTGCCCTTAGCCCCTTTATTTTTGTTTTTAAGGCAGGGTTTTAATGCTACTTTTGTCTGGGCTGACCTTGAACACAAAATCCTCCTGCTTCTGTCTCCTGATTATCTGGGATTATAGGTGTATGCCTCCATGCCTGACTTGTATACTCTATTTTTTTTTTGGTGGTACTGGGGTTTGAACTCAGGGTTTCATGCTTGCAATGCAGGCATTCCACCACTTAAGCCATGCCTCCAGTCCCTGTCTGGTATACTTTCAGTATATGAAATTAGTAAGTTCTTAAAAATCAATATGAAAAAGACAAATCACCCAATAAAATATAGGGAAAAGCTTGATGGGAACTCAGAAAAAAAGTCTAGCTGGTTAGTTAATTAATATGTTATATATATTTATATTTGAAATCTAACTTCACTTCTAGGTAAATAAATGCAAATTTATGAAACATCATTTTCAAAATGGCAAAGATAAAAGGTTTGCTAGCTCCTATTATTGATGAGGAAATAGATAACTAGTCAATCTCAAAGCTAATTCCATAAAGAAAAAGATTGATAAATGGAACTACACTAAAATTACAAACTTCCATTTATTCAAAAGGAGCAGTTAAGACTATGAAAAGGTGCATCATAACATTTCACTGGTTAGAAGATATTAGTAATAAATATATTTGACAAGGGAACCATAGCAGAATATATAGTCCTTACAAACCTATATGAGAAAGATAGACAGCCAATAGAAAATGAGGACAAGAATTGAAAAATACAGTTCACAACAGATTACATCTAAATGGCCAGAAAGTTTCTTGAATGCAAATTAAAACAAAAAGGAGATACCAGCATACCCTCTCCCCTCCACAGAATGGATTCTTTTTAAACTCAAAATATCAAGTACAGTCAAGGATATTAAATATGTGGAAAACTCCTCTCATAAAAGTGCAAACTGGGCTGGGGATATAACTCAGTGGTTGAGTGTTTGCCTTGCATGCATGAGGCTCTGGGTTTAATTCCCAGAACTAAAAAAAAAAAGAATGTAACCTAGTATAACTAGTTAGGAAAACTAGTAACTAGTAATAGCTACTAAAGCAGAAAGCAAAAGTATACTATAAAACAGTTCCATTCTTAGGCACAAATCAAACAGAAATGTGTAATTAGGTACAAGAATGTTCATGGTCAGTCTGGAGGTGTTGGACAAGCAGTAGAACTCCTGCTTTGCAAGTGTGAAGCCCTAAGTTTAAATCTCAGTCTCACCAAAAAAAAAAAAGAATGTTCATGGCAATTTCATTGATAATATCCAAAAAGTAGAAAACAATCTAAATGTCTGTTAACAATAAAATGAATGGATAAACTGTGATATGTTCAAACAAGGGAATTTTCTATGCCAATGAGAAAAAAATAATTATTGCTATACAATAGAAATGAATTTCAAAAACATATAACCTCAAGCAAAATAACATTGGTAAAAATATACACACTTAGGATTCAGCTTACCAAAGGCACAAAACCAGGCAAAACTAACCTGCGCTTTTGGAAAAAATAATAGTAGTTACACTTCAGGGAGGGGAGTGTGACTAGCAGCATAGCCTCAGTGGACTTCTGGGGTGCTAGTAATGTTAGTTATAATGTGATCTGGGTACCAGTTATAGAAACGACTTGACATCAAGCTAGACATTTATGACTTGCGCATTTCTCTGTATCTATGATATACTTCAACAAAAAAATTTCCTTTAAAAAAGCAAAAGCAGAGAGGATCCAAAATGGTAACTGGGAAACAGACTCAGACTGTGTGAGCTCCAGGAATCAGGGCCCTTGCTGAGACACTGGACACACACTTGGCTGAGGTAAAGCACCAGGGAGAGCTGAAACTTCAGCACCCTGAACCCCTAGCCCATGGAAGAGTTCTCCACATCACGATACACTGAAAGGACAGGCGGGCTGCCACCCCCATGCTGCCACCACCGGGCTGCACCCTGCAGCCTGGCAGCTCTCAGAACCACCAGGCTGCCACCCTGCAGGCCCAGCTGGCCGCAGGCCCACCGGAACACTGGCCGCTGGCCCACAGGCCCACCACTCACCACCCATTGGGCCACCGTCCACTGGCCTGCAAGGCCGCTGCCCACCCAATGGCCCACCAGCCCGCCAGGCCTCTACCCTGCCAGCCCACCAGGCCACAGCCTACCACCTGCCACAGGAGGGCTCCAACACCATCAGACGCCAGCTCCTAACCTGCCTAGAAGATGCAGACAAGCAGAACCGGATGCTAAAGGAATAACATGAGAACTAATAAGACTGAACTTCAGTTCCTGAAATGGGGATTTTTTTCTCTTTTTTCTTTTCTTTTCTTTAAGTGTTTGTTTGTCTTCTTCACTGTTTGATTGTCCACCATCTTTCCCTGTTGATTTCTTTGACTCTCCATTTTTTTCTTTTTCTTTTCTTTCTTTCTTTCTTGGTTTTGTTACTTTTACTATTGTAAGTTACCTAATACTAAGTTATACTTAGACCAGGGACAGAAACAGTACCAAGTGGAATGATGGGAACACAAAAAAGGGATGGAAACCATTCTCCCCCCCCCAAAATAAATTAGTACAGGATTCAGAGGCAAATGAAGAAAACAGATACCCAGATCTAGACTCCAACAAAACAAAGATAGGCTATACCAAGGAATGGAACGAAGCCCATAAGAACATCCTGAAAGAAGAAATTCTGCAAGTAATCAATGAGAATTTCATAGAGATGTTACTATACATAGTCAACCAAAACATACAGGAGGCACTCAAGAAATTCCAAGACAACAAAATTTAAACAATATGAGAAAACACAAAAACAAATAAATGAAATCATAGGAGCCCGAAATAAATATCAAAATGAAACAGAGAGCACCATAAATAGAGAGATAAATGAATTAAGGATGAAAATTGACAATATTAAAGAGGAAGTAACCCATGATATGGAAAACCTCAGAAAAAAGAATGAAACAGAAATACAAAACAAAATGGAAGGCTACTCCAGCAGACTAGAATAAGCAGAAGACAGAATCTCAGAACGTGAAGATGAAATGGTAATTAAAGGAAAAACTGAAGAGCTATTAGTCAGACAACTCAAGTCCTGTGAAAGGAATATGCAAGAACTCACCATCAAAAGACCAAACCTGAGAATCATGGGCATTGAAGAAGGAGAAGAGGTGAAAGCAAACAGAATTAGTAATATATTAAACAAAATAATAACAGAAATTTCCCCAAATCTAGAGAAAACTATGCCCATTCAGGTACAGGAAGCATCCAGAACACCAAACAGACTTGACCAAAATAGAACTACCACACAACATATTATCATTAAAACAACAAGCACAGAGAATAGAGAAAGAATATTGAAGGCTGTAAGAGAGAAAAAACAAATAACATACAAAGGTAAATCCATCAAAGTCACAGCAGATTTCTCAATGGAAACCTTCAAAGCAAGAAGAGCATGGAGTGAGGTCTGAATGTAAATAACTTCAATCCTAGGATACTCTACCCAGCAAAACTATCATTCAAAATAGATGGAGCAATAAAAGTCTTCCATGATAAGCAGAAACTAAAACAATATATGACCACAAAGCCACCACTACAAAAGATTCTCCAAGGAATTCTGCACACAGAAAGTGAAAGCAAACAAAACCATGAAAGAACAGGCAACACCAAACCACAGGAGAAGAAAAGGCAAAAAAGTAGAGAGTAACATTGATTCAGCTGCACACAATCAAACCCTTAAACAACAAAGACAACCAAATGACAGGAATCACCACATACATATTAATACTAACACTGAATGTTAATGGACTTAATTCCTCCATCAAAAGACACCGATTGGCAAACTGGATTAAAAAGGAAGAGCCAATAATCTGCTGCCTACAGGAGACCCATCTCATCAACAGAAATAAGCACTGGCTGAGAGTGAAAGGCTGGAAGAAGAACTACCAAGCCAATGGCCACTGAAAACAGGCAGGGGTAGCAATACTTATCTCGGACAAAGTAGACTTCAAACTTACATTGATCAAACGAGATAAAAAAGGACACTCCATACTAATAAAAGGGGAAATACACCAAAAGAAAATAACAATTATCAACCTACCCAGGAAATCATCAGAGACTACTTTGAAAACCTATATTTTAATAAATTTGAAAATCTTGAAATGGATAGATTTCTAGATACTTATGACAACCCAAAACTGAGCCAAGAGGATATTAATCACCTAAATAGATCTATAACACAAAATAAAATTGAAGCAGCAATAGTCTCCCAAAAAAGAAAAATCCAGGACCTGATAGATTCTCTGCTGAATTCTTATCAGGCCTTTAAAGAAGAACTGATACCAACCCTCCTTAATCTGTTCCACAAAATAGAAAGTGAAGGAACACTGCCTAACTCATTTTATGAAGCCAGTATTACACTCATCCCAAAACCAGACAAAGACACTTCCAAAAAGGAGAATATAGGCAAATGTCCTTAATGAACATCGATGCAAAAATGCTCAATAAAATAATGGCAAACTGAATCCAACAACACATCAGAAAGATCATAAACCACAATCAAGTCGGCTTCATCTCAGGGATGCAGGGATATACGCAAATGTATAAATGTAATACAGCACATTAATAGAAGCAAAGACAGAAACCACTTGATCATCTCAATAAATGCAGAAAAAGCCTTCGACAAGATCCAACACTACTTCATGATAAAAGCTCCAAGAAAGCCAGAATAGAAGGAATTTACTTCAACATTGTAAAAGCTATATATGACAGACCTACAGCCAACATCATACTTAATGGTGAAAAACTGAAACCATTTCCCCTAAAATCAGGAACAACAAGGGTGCTCACTATCCCCACTTCTATGCAACATAGTCGTGGAATTCCTAGCCAGAGCAATTAGGCAAGAAGAAGAAATAAAAGGAATACAAATAGGTAAAGAAACTGTCAAAATATCCCTATTTGCAGACAATATGATCCTATACCTTATAGACCCAAAAAACTCTACCCAAAAACTCTTAGACACCATAAAAACCTATAGCAAGGTGGCATGATACAAAATCAACTTTCAAAAATCATTAGTTTTTCTATACACCAACAACGAACAGATGGAGTAGAAGTATATGGAAACAACTCCATTCACAATAGCCTCAAAAAATCAGATACCTAGGAGTAAACTTAACAAAGGATGTGAATGACCTCTACAAGGAGAACTACAAACCCCTGAAGAAAGAGATCGAGGAAGACTACAGAACATGGAAAGATCTCCTGTGCTCATGGATTAGTAGAATCAACATAGTAAAAATGGCTATAGTACCAAAATCAATTTACATGTTTAATGCAATTCCCATCAAAATCCCAATGACTTTCATCACAGAGGTTGAAAAATCCACCCTAAAGTTCATTCAGAAACACAAGAGACCGTGAATAGCCAAGGCAATACTCAGCAAAAAGAGCAATGCAGGAGGTATCACAATACCCGACTTCAAACTATTTTACAAAGCAATAGCAATAAAAACACCATGGTACTGGCACAAAAACAAACATGAAGACCAGTGGAACAGAATAGAGGACCCGGATATGAATCCACAGAACTATAATCACCTTATTTTTGACAAGGTGCCAAAAACATACAATGGAGAAAAGACAGCCTCTTCAACAAATGTTGCTGGGAAAAGTGGTTATCCATCTTCAAGAAACTGAAACTAGATCCATGTTTATCACCCTGTACTAATATCAACTCAAAATGGATCAAGGATCTTAATATCAGACCCGAAACTCTGAAGTTAGGACAGGAAGGAGCAGGAAACACTCTGGAAGTAGTAGGCATAGGCAAGGACTTCCTCAATAGAACCCCAGCAGCCCAGCAACTAAGAGAAAGCATGGACAAATGGGACTTCATAAAATTAAAAAGCTTCTGCACAACAAAAGAAATGGTCTCTAAACTGAAGATACCACCCACAGAGTGGGAGAAAATATTTGCAAGCTATCCATCAGACAAAGGACTGATAACCAGAATATACAGAGAGCTCAAAAAACTAAACTTCCCCAAATCAATGAATCAATAAAGAAATGGACAACTGAACTAAACAGAACTTTCTCAAAAGAAGAAATTCAAATGGCCAAAAAACACATGAAAAAATGCTCACCATCTCTGGCCATAAAGGAAATGCAAATCAAAACCACACTAAGATTCCACCTCACCCCTGTTAGAATAGCCATCATCAAAAACACCACCAACTACAGGTGTTGGCGAGGCTGTGGGGAAAAAGGCACACTCATACATTGCTGGTGGGAATTCAAGCTGGTGCAACCACTCTGGAAAACAATATGGAGACTTCTTAAAAATTTAAACATAGATCTGCCATATGATCCAGCAATCCCACTCCTGGGGATATACCCAAAGGAATGCGACACAGGTTACTGTAGAGGCACCTGCACACCCATGTTTATTACAGCGCTATTCACAGTAGCCAAGTTGTGGAAACAACCAAGATGTGCCACTACTGATGAATGGATCAAGAAAATGTGGTATTTATACACAATGGAATTTTACTCAGCCATGAAGCAGAATGAAATCTTATCATTCTCAAGTAAATGGATGGAACTAGAGAACATCATTCTGAGCGAAGTTAGCCAGGCTCAGAAGACCAAAAATGGTATGTTCTCTCTCATATGTCGACTTTAGATCTAGGGCAAATGCAGCAATGTTGTTGGACTTTGGTTACATGACAAGGGGAGAACATATACAGGAGGAATGGGGATAAGTAGGAAACCCAAAACATGAAAGCATTTGTTGTCCCAACTCCAGAGGAAGTAATAGAGAAACCTTAAAGCAACAGAGGTCAACACAAGAAGGGGATCAGGAACTAGTGAAAGATCATTTACAGATGAATCAACTTGGGTTGTAAGACATTTGTACATGAAAGCAATGCTAGGAAACTCCCTGTATAGCTATCCTTAACTCAACTAGTAAAAATGCTTTGTCTTTCTTATTATGCTTATGTCTTCTCTTCAACAAAATTAGAGATAAGGGCAGAACAGGTTCTGCCTGGAAGGGGGGGAGAGGGTGGGGACGGGGGGGGGGGGGGGAATGACCCAAACAATGTATGCACATGTGAATAAATGAATAAAAAATAAATAAGTAAAATAAAAAAGCAAAAGCAGGAGGTATAATAGTGTATCTATCTGGAAACACACAGGGAGTTGGGATTTGGGGAAATCATTCCTTAATTCTTATACTTTTATATATTGTTTTTTGGCTTTTACAATAAATTACTATCTTTTTAATGTAAATTTATAAGTGTGATCATATGTATGCCTCTTTCAATGTGGCTTTTATTTTCCATTTTTTCCTTGCCTTCCCCCTTCCATGTCAGCATGACATCCCCATTCTACCATAAGTACCCTATACTTAATGTGTCCTTCCATACATTTCTGTGTACTCCTAAAATCCTGTACATATCTATATAAACATATTATATACACATATATTAAGGGCATTTTTAGATACTGTTTTTAAAAATGTATAGAAGTGGTATGCACACCATTTTCACATATTTCTATTCATATTAAACAATACTTTATGGATTATATTAATTTTGTGATCAGAACAAACAATGAAGTTGTTTCATTTGGAGAAGAAAAGAACTACAAAGCCCTCCTTTGTCACACCTGGCTAGTTCTAGGATTGGTTCATTTGGGAAGGATTAGAACAACCTGAAATACTGTTTATAAGTGCTCACCACCCAAGCCAAGAATCTCCTGAGACAAGCTCTAAACTTGCCATGGGTCAAACTCAGATGTTCTACCTAGCTCAGTATGATGCAGGAGCCCTAGGAAGCGATGTGGTGTTGTTATCTGTATTAACCCTTTAAAACGTCAGCCCATCTGAAGGAAGTGTGCAAGAATTACAACACGCCCATTTTCTGTAGGTGTCCGGGACCCTCTTCTCTTACTATCTTGGATCATCTTCCTGTCTTATGATATTCTTTGCTTCTTTCCTCTTGGGTTGATCTGTCTGCAGTCTGCTCAAAATGCACTCCGCTCTTTGAATTGCTGACCTCCATGATCTCAAATCAGTGCATTCCCCCGCTCTAGAGATGCCTAATAGATTCAGGTGACCGTCTCTTCTCTATGTAGGACAGTGCACAGCTACACCCTTTTAGAGAAGTCAGGCCTGTACTAAACCTGTTTTCAAGACACCTTTTCCTCCTGGCTTCCAGAGTGAATCCTCAGGCACCAATAAAAGGCCCTAGCTTCGATTCCCGCCAAAGTGAACTTCAGCGTACCTTGGCACCAAAACTCGGTCCTCTATGGGGGCAGAGAGGGGTCCCGACCCGTACAGAGGCAGCCGCATGTCCTGCCACCCCCGCGACTGGCCTCCCGCAGGCCAGAGTCCCCCCAGAAGAACTACACGCCTCAGTGTCGGTTTCCTGCTGAGCCCAAGCCAGATAAAATTAGCCCATTGCTCACATCTAACAAGTCTCAGAGCTCGCGTCTAGCTGGGGGGAAGGGGAGGGGTAGGCGCAGCTGAGCCGGACCACTCGAACCAGAGGACTGACCGACAGCACCTGTCGGGCTGCCTCCTGGCTGCCCGGCTCCTGCCAGTGGCCAAGGCCCCCGCCGCACCACACGGAGTTACAGACCCGCAAGGCGACCGCCACCCTTCTGTTCTTTCCCATCCCCCACCCACTCCATATGCCCTCAAGACCTCTGGGCCCTGGGGACCGGGGTGGGGTGCTAATCAGTACTATTTCCCGCCAAAGCCCCACGCGCATCCCGCACTCTGGGACCGCCTGGGGGTGGAGATGGCACCAAGCCAGATGGAAAGACAGCAGCTGCCATGAGTCCCGGGCGCAACCCCGCCTCCGTGCCCCGCCACCACCGCCCTGCTCCAGGGGCCGCAGTGGTGACAAGACGGCGTCCTGTCCCCATCCCCAGCGCTGGGTCTCGAGCCCTCCAGGTAGGCTATCTGGCCTGGACCCGCCGAAAACCTCTTCCAGGGGCCCCTCCTCCCTACCTCCACCCTCCCTTCACCGAGAGCACCGGCTGCCAAGGCTCCAGACCCGCGGGGACAAGGGGCAACCATCCTCCTTCACCCTCCTCTCCAACATCCCACCCGGGTCCTCCTCCACCTGGGTCGGCCCAGCGGGCCACTTCCGCCAAAGACTCCGCCAGCCCTCGACCACCTCCCCAGCACGTGCGCAGCATGCGCGAGGCGCTGGTCAAAGCCCCAGCACCAGAACAAAACAAAAAACCCTGCCCTGCCCTGGGACTCTGGGCGACAACCTCGCTGGTGGGAGCTACCAGCTCAGGCCCGCTCCCCTGCCACACAGCTCCCCGGATCCCACCTAGGGAAGAGGGGGACCCCGGCCAGCGGCTGCCCTGACATGCATTGCACAGTTGAGCAGGCAGGGGCTGCCCAGGCCGGAGAAGCCTCCTCCAAACCTGTGCCGAGCTCTGGCAATGGTGCCGGGCCATACTGTGCCCCAGACCCGCCACCTCAGGTTGCTCCTTACCAAAGCCCTCCACTCGACTCCCCACTGGCCTGCATCTTTCAGCTGCTTGCCTAGTGAGGGTGAAGGAGGCCCTGCCACGAGCTCCCCAGCCCTGTGCGCCCACAGACACTCTCCCTCTCTGGAGGTGGAGTCTTCTGGAGAGGGATGGTGGTGGTGGCCTTGCAGATTCTTCTGTCTTAAGGCTTTGCAAAGGCCAGCGTTTCCTCCTGTCAGTTCCAGATCTTTCTGCTACCTGTCCCTCCTTTGCCACGCCCCCCTAAACACGCACAGATGGTCCCTTATCCCTCAGCAACTTGAACACGGGGCCTCCCCCACAAACCATATCTGGACATAGAGGTCCCTTTAATGGTAATTAGGGCTCCTTCACCTGTGGATAAGCAATTTAGAGTTCACGCTTGCTCCTTGTCACACTGCCCTTCCCTCTACCCTGGGGGCAGCTGCTCCTATGCCCATTTTACCCATGGGGGAATTGAGGCCTCCCGGGCAACTGAATGCCAGGTGGACTCCTCCTCCTTCTACCCCATTTCACAGACTAATTTTCAGGACCTTGCTTAATGGCCTTTCTTTGGTGGCCTTGTCCTAAGCCACCAAAGCGTCCTTGTCTGGTCTGATAATTTGGGGGTTGAACTCACTCTGCAGTCCAGGCTGGCCTTGAATTTAAGATCCTCCTGCCCTAGCCTCCCTAGTGCTGGGATTGCAGATATGTATCCCATGCCCCATGTTTCATTGTTTTTTGTTTTGGGTTTTTTTTTTTTTTTTTTTGCAGGTTATCTCTGATCTAGGAGTAGCTTCACTCCTAGAACAAAGGAAAATTTCAGTTCAACTCAAAGTGTCTGCTGATTATAAATCGAAAGCTCCTAGATACACTGTCTAAAAGGCTGCTAAAGGATACTTGAAAGCTGCTGTTCCTAGCAAAGAGGACACCCAAATTAAAGGATGGGAAACAGGAGAAATTCTAGGTAAGATTCAGGGAGTTTCTGTTTTCTGACAAGTTTCCTTGGGCCTAAAATCTGTATTTTTCACATTTCTTTTCCTTTTCAAAATTTTCCAACTGTATCAAAGATTTCTTCTTGGTATCACTCAAAGTACATGGAATCTTTGCTGAGACACATGCAAATTTTAAAAGAACTATTGTCAGGACTGAGAAGTGTGGCTCAAGTGGTAGAGTGCAAGTACTAGGCCCTGAGTTCAGTCCCCAGTACTGCAAAATTGATAAATTAAAAAAGAACTGTTGCAAAGTGCTTCTGCCAGTTATTCTGTTTCATCAGCAAATTTGGGGATTTGTTTTTTACCTGATATATCTAATTATCTGTGTATCCATCTCCTGTTGTAGTCTCTAAATAGTGGACCAGATGCTGAGCAAAAAGGTTGCCACGGCAACAAATGTTCAGTGGTTGATTTGTTGCTTTACAGGCAATTAGGTATAATTATTAGTATACCTAATAAAGCAGAGACTTGTTATAATGGGCTTTTGGGTTCTTCCTTACTGTTTCACATGGACAGGCAGTATTCCAGAACAACCATGTCTCTTTCCTTGCCTATCACTGTCACACAAACCTAGTAGACTTCCGTGGGTATACAAAGCCCACTAGCTAAATGTGTTCACCTTTATTGAAACTAGTACCCCAGCCCACACACTCAATGTTTTTTAAATGTCTGAAATCAGATGTACAAATGTCACAGTCATTGGAGGATGGCCTAGCCACCTTCTCCCCTAATGGGCAGTACTGATTTTCTACCTTATAAATAAAAGCTCAGAAGTGAGGCAGGTTAGAAAGTAGGGAAAGAAAATCATTGGAACTTTTAGGCACAACATAACTTAGCCTGGGGTATTTCAGATTAGTCTCTCCTCTTTCTCTCAACATCTTTTCAATTGTAAAAATTTAGCAGTCCTCAGAGCCCTTTTCAATTGCAGATTCTCTGCAGCTGCAGGGAAGCCAGAAAAAACCTATGGAAAATTCTGAGACCCTCATACATAGTTAGGATACCTGAAAATTAGCATAATTGTATGCTCAGAGTGATGAATCACTGTAGCCCAGGGACTACCCAGATTCCCCTCTCCCTCCTCCACTGTTTTTTGGCAATTTAAAAACGCTTTGAAACAAAGAACTCTCTTTTTCTTCCTCACCACTCCTCCACCCCATTTGGCAGAGACCACCCAGCTCTTGCAGTGCCTTCACTCACCTTTAATAAACTTTGTATCTCCCTTACTGCATCTACCTGTCCTGCCTGGATTCTTTGCATGCAGAAAATCTTCTGACCAGGGTTTTCAGAGACTACAACAGAAGATCTCTATCATTAAAGAGCTAGGGTATTTACATATGTGATCTCTAAGCCCCCAACGAACTAGGCATCATTATCTCTGCTTTGAAGAAAGTAAAAGTGAGACCCCAAAAAGGATAGGTATCTTATCTAAAACCACACACTTGGCTGAAGGTATAGCTCAGTGGTACCTGACGAGCTTAGTATGCTCAAGGCCTTGGGTTAACC
Source organism: Castor canadensis (assembly GCF_047511655.1). Lineage (NCBI taxonomy): Eukaryota > Metazoa > Chordata > Mammalia > Rodentia > Castoridae > Castor > Castor canadensis. Next base: position 77,576,079 of record NC_133405.1, on the reverse strand, counting down.
TTCAATACCAAAAATAAATAATAAAACCATGCAGCTTTTAAAGCACATGATCCTAAGTCTGACTGGCTCTTAAACCTTTTTTATTTTCCTGTACCTTTAGGCCCCCATTTTACCTCTCCATGGACCACGTGCTCAATAATAATGTTACTGTTACTGTAAAGTTAAAGTTCCTGTACCATTATATATATATTATTTATATATATAATATATATTATTATATAATGTATATATTGCCCTTTTTATGGATGAGGGGGGCATGCTAGGGATCAAATCTAGGTCCTCATACATGCTAAGCATGCCCTCCCTGCGCTACCGAGCTACATGCTTAGCCCTATAATGCCTCTTAAAGTTCTTGGAGCAATGTATGCTTATCCAGACACAACTCTAGTAATTCAGTTGGCTCTCAGTGAATAGGTTTATTGAAAGGAGAAAAGACAGAAGGTAGTTTGAGGGAGAAAGGCAGCCACCAGAAGTTAACTTTTCTAGGTGTTTTATGCAGGACAAGGGTATATATCAAATATGTTATTTGCAGAGCCCTTTGTCATAGCAACTCAACTGGCAGGGTCAGAACCAGTAGCTCTTTCCATGACCATAAACTAGGGCCTTTTCCCAAAACTTGTCACTTAACCTGAGAAGACAACTCTGCAGATGAGTCAGGCACCACATACACCCACCTGCAGGCCTGAAAATCCCTGGGATTTGCTGGAGTCCAGAGGAAATGTGGTATGTGGTCACCACCAGACCCATGGCAACAGTTAGAAGTGGCACAGTGGAGAGATGATGCAGGTCTGCAAGATGGACCTACTTACCTAGAGAAGCATGTATGTCATGCTGATGAGCAGAAAAGGAGCCAGTTTCCACATAGCTTGAACTGATTCCTATGCTGCAGCCTGCAACCACATTTCTGCTGCCCCTACAGCTTTCCCTGAACTTTTGTTCCTATATTCTGAAACCCAGAAGAAACCTAGAAGATGAACTAGGAACCTAGATGCCAACATTGGAGCTCCTACTCCCATGGTTAGGTTGAGAGACCCATAAACCCCTCAATAACTGGCAACATCCAGAGTCTCCTCATTTTTTGCCTAGCAATTTTCTCAGGATGATTTCAAATGTAGATTGCCCAGATGCAGGCAGCTGGTTTGGTGACTGTTAGTCCTAAAATGCCAGAGCATATTAGCTAATCTATTTTCTTAAATGTTAAATTTATCAGATTCATCTAAGATTGTTGAATTTAGATTACTCGTAAGTAAAAATACTAGTAAGTAAAAAAACTAAGTTGCACCAAATTAAAAGGCCTTGTGTGAACTAGCTCTCTAAAAAATTAAGAACTCAGCTGTCCCTTTGGTTCATTATCTGAGCAATCCTGCCCCCTACAGGTATTAGACTAAAGAAAAAACAGCAAAGATGGCCCAGTTATCAGTAAGAAGCTTGATTAATTTTGTGATAAGAGGGCCTATTGTCAGAATTTCCTCTGTGATGACAGGAAAAAATCATTCAAATCAGATTAGGTTAAAATAACACAAAGAACCACATCATTGTTTATATCAATCCCACAAACCAAGTTTCTTAGGAAAAAGGAACCCCAAAAAAGAGAAGTCAAAAGCCTAGAGCACTGCAAAGCCATCTCCAGGTGCTATGGCCCAGTTTCCCTGCACTTCCTCTTGGAGAAGGAAAAAGACAGATAAGGGGAAGTCTTTTGCATCGTATCATGCAGTAACCCTAGAATCAGATCTTTTTCTAGTCCTAATTTTGCCATTCAGTATTTAAGTCAGAGCACTTCACTCCCATGATTAAGACTTTCCAAGTTTCTCATCTCAGAATAAAATCCTATGTCCCTTCTTTGGGCTACAGAAAAACCTCATAAAGTGTCCCCTGCTTTATCTCTTACTGATTTCCCCCTCAACACTATCCCTTTTCCTCCCTCCAAATAATGAACAGGGCTCATCCCTTGAGGCTAGAATTTTCTACCTCCTTCTATTCAATCAAGTCTCATTTTGTGTCACCTCTTCAGAAAGGACCCCTATCTCAGTCACAATCATATCACCTCATTTTATTTTCTTCCTAGCTTTTCATCACTATCTGAATTTGTATTTACAAATATATTATATACCTTTCCCTTCTAATAGAAGTAACCTTCATGAAGGCACATGAAGGGTTCATGTTGAGCATAGTATGTCTGGGATAGTACTTGAGACACAGATTCCAAGAAATATTTTGAATGATTGATAATGGCAGTAGGACCTAAAGCATATCACTTAACCTTTGATTCTACTTCACTTATGAAATTCTAGTATCTAATCCCATCAACTGTTATGAGTGCCAAAAGGACAAAAGTGAGAATGCCTGTTGACTATTAAGTATATAACCTATATTGAGACATGGCTTACTCATCAATCTATACCCATCTCTCTGCCTCCCTTTCCCGTTCAGTGACATGTGGGCAGCTCACCTTAACCTTTCAGTAGGATCAGTTGTATACAGTGATGGTGATTGGAGAGGGTGGCTGCTATAAATCATAGTACATTTTCTCATGGGTCCCCCAGTACTTCTTTGGAACAGTTGTGAGTAGATATTTGAATCATTCACAAAAATGTCAGAGTCAGGAATCTAGCTCAGTCAAATTTCTAGGCTGGCATTTTTGAAACTGGCATTTTTAAGCTGGTAAAAAGGCCTAAGACAGGCCTAGTTAATACATGCTACAGAGTTAACAATCAAGCATACTAGTAGTATGAGCTGAATGGAACTCCTTGGGGTAGGATGGAGGGAAAGAAAAGGACTCTCTAGCTTTATTATTTTTTCCAGATGATTTTGATACCAATCTTTTAGAAAGCCTAGAGAAAGGGTTCAGTCAGTACCCATGTGCACACAAGGGCTGTTAAATAACGTGCATACTAAAAGTTGGAATGTATTTCTACTTACTGGATTAACAGTGATTTTCCTGTTTAAACATGTAGACAGTATTGGGCCCCAAATGTGAAGGGATTAATTCAGATACAGAAGGTAACTTCTTAGGGTAAGGTTTCTTTTCCATCAATGCAATAGGGCAGAATTTGGGCTTTGTTACCCAGTTGTTAAGAACAATCCTATTGGGCTGGGGGTGTAACAGGCTCAAGTGGTAGAGTGCCTGCCTAGAAAGTGCAAGGCCCTGAAGTCAAACTCCAGTCTTGATAAAAAAAAAAAAATCCTATACTTTCAGGCTAACAGCATCTGATACCACTCCACTCTTTTCCTTCCCTCAGGAAAGGGTAGGGCCAAGACAAAACAGAATGAATGAATTTTCCCCTTTTATCTAGAGGGGATACACCTGATTCTGAATAAAGCTAAGTTAGTGAGCTAAAATAAACCATTTGCCTTTAAAAAAAAAAAAGCTGCTGGGTCCCAGTGGCTTGTGCCTGTAATACGAGCTACTCAGGAGGCAGAGATCAGGAAGATGGTGACTCAAGGCCAGCCTGGGCAAATAGTTCAAGGGACCCTATCTCAAAAATACCTACCACAAAAAAGGACTGGGGGGCATGGCTCAAGTGGAAGAGTGCCTGCCTAGCAAGCATGAGGAGGCCTTGAGTTCAAACCCCAGTACCACCAAAAAAAAAAAAAAAAAAAGCTGGGTGATATGTTCCTCTGGCTTCTTACAAGACTCAGATGAATAAAACCCACACTAGAAATCAACATCAGTCCTCTATTACTAAATTGGTTTCCACATACTTAAATAAAAGGGCTACAGAAAATGTTGCATTATATTCACACAGAAAGTACAAGTAAAGCCAAGCCAAATGAATCTTTTTCCAAAACCTCAATTCCAAAAGCTTTCTTCATAGTACTGTTAATATTTCACTCCATATTGCCAAACAAAACAAACTTTTATCAGTGGCATCAGATTTGGCGTTGAGAAGAACTTGTTTTCATTGGGGCTCAAGTCTGATCTAGGTAGCCTTTTTAGGGGAAGAAATACTACTAGGGATTGAACTCAAGAGTCAGGGCCTCATGCTTGCTAGGCAAGCACTTTAGCCATACCTGTCCTGATCTGATAGCCTTTATTCTCCTGTTGTCTACTTTTCCTGTTGCACTCCAGAAAACTCATTCATATATATACATATATGCACATATATATGTATATATAATATATAGTCAGTATCTATAAAGTGGAAACATTATAAATCCAGATTAGCTATTTTAACAGGAATATTCAAATTTAGATGAACTACTTGGAAATTATTTATATTAATATCTATTAGGGAACTAAATTAAGAGAGGCTCCATATAAATTTTGGGTGCTTGTGTCTGCAAGTGTAACAACTGCTATTTACTGGCTGCTGCATTATGCTGCAGTTGCAATGTGCTTTCTTAACCAGCTAGGTCTTTTGCTAACAAATAAAGGTTTAGGAGGGAGCATCTTTTTTCACCTCAAAAGAGGAGAGCTTGCCTAACAAGCTTGAGGCCCTGAGTTCAATCCTCACTACTTAAAAAAAAAAAAAAGGATGGTAGTTTTGTAAGTCTGGGTAGATACTGTAAACCAAGAGTTTCAGTGTACAATTTGAAGAACAGGCTTATTTAATTCTGGGGTAGCATAGGTGGGCAGATAAGGTGTGTCTATGCATATCCACGGGTGAATATGCAGACATATTTTAAAACTCATCACCATTTGCATCCTACCCACTTTAGTCACTCTCCCCCATATTATTCTAGAGTTGTACTGTGCAATACAGTAGCCACTACCTACTTGTGGTTACTGAGCATTCTGAATGTGCATAGCTCAAATTGAGATGTACTCTAAGTATAAAAACTACATACCAGATTTTGAAGATTCAGCATGGAAAAACACAATATAAATAATAGTTTTTAAATGGATTACATGCTGAAATATTTTAGTTAAATAATTAAAACTTCTTTACACATTACCTTTTATAATGTGGCTGCTACTTAAAATTACATGTGACTTGCATTATATATCTAGTGGACAGCACTGTTCTAGAACATTTGATGTATAGAGGACCGACTATGGGAGCTTTTTTAAAAGTGGGTACACCTCAGTCACCACTACCATCCAATGAGAAATTCAACAATATCTCAGAGGCTTCAAGTTCCCATCCTACCAAAAACAAAGGGAAGAAAAATCCCAGAACAGCACTATTCCTAGGATGAGGTTAAGAGCACCACACACATTTATCTCCTGTTAGCTGAGAAAACAAACTTGAAATTGAGAAGAGCCCTTTTGTTCACCCCATTTATCCCTCATTGCTCCACTCAAATACACTGGCTCTAGCAGTTATGCATTTGAATGGAGGTAATTATAGCATATGCACTTCTTTAGGGTTTGTTAATTTATTATCTATTTACACGTCTCCCGACTGACATGCCTACTCCTTGTGGGTGGGCACTGTATCTTTTACCCTGTGCTTCAAATGTTGAGTGAGGCATGATAATCTTCTCAAATACTCACTTCAGCAGTCATTTACTTATTCTAAGCACTACTGCACCTATTATTTGGAAATGCTTTGTTTGCAACTGCCTTTAGAATGTATAGCATATTTCAGAATATGCTTGAGTGGCAAATCTTCATCCATTGAAAGATAATTCTTGGGAACAGCCAAAATTCATCTCAAGGGTAGCAAATACAGTGAACACACTGAATAGGATTGCTTCTCTCAGTGACTCATAAAATTGTTTCCAAAGCAATTTAAACAAGTCCCAAGTATCTTATGAGCAAAGACAACATTCTTGGAATTGGCTGCATCAGACAACTAACACCAATAAGCTGGCTGGCATGCTAAAATAAAAGTCACGTGCAATTCTAGTCATGTATTATCTCGTATCAAGTGTAATCGGGGCCCAAAATACATGTAGTAAGGGGCTGAGATGATTCTTAAACATTAGATTCCTCAAATTTTATTCTAACCTACTTCCAGACCTTCAGAAATGATACCGTGATACCTTTTGCCCTAGGGCTGATTCCAAAATACACTTTAAATACCTTAAAGAAAGGCTTCACTTCAGCATATCTGCTAATGCTCAGTGATTTACCAAATTTGCCTTATGTTCTTTAATCTTCCTTAGAAGCAATGATTTGCCCCTTCAATTAGTTGTCCTTGGTCAAGAATCCCAAACTGATACTTATTCTAAGTAATCATACCTTGTAATCTAGCCTAGGGCTTAGGAGAAATAGTAAAACACAAACAAGACATCATATAGCATCAGGACTGAGGGTACAAGAAGTCTGGAATCAAAAGATGAGAGTAGAAATACTCTGCCACTCGTGTCCTGGAAAAATTACCCAATGTCTGTATCTCAGCTTTGTCACCTATAAGACAGGGTGGTAATACTTCCATCTCACCATGAAGATTAAATAATTTATACAAAGCATTTTATATAAAGCCTGACAAAGGCTGGAAGCATGGCTCAAGAGCATTTGCCTAGCAAGTACAAAGCCCTGAGGTTCAAACTCCAGAACTGCCAATGTGTGTGCATTTATGTGTTTGTATGTATGTACACATACATAGCACAACAGCATAGAAATCAAAGTTTAGTCATTTGTAGTATGACTGTTAGCAGTCCATCTGCAAGGTCTTAGATTTAAATCCTGCCTGAATCCAAGACCTGAAAGAAACTGGACTTAGCTTTCATATTTTCTTTTTCCCCTTAAGGAGTTAGGGATGCAGCTCAGTGGAAGAGCATGTGCTTTGCATGCACAAGGGCCTAGGTTTGATCCCCAGCACAAAAATTACCATTAAGATTTAAGTTTAGCCAAGAGCCAGTGGCTCATGCCTGTAATCCTAGCAACTCAGAAGGCAGTGATCAGGAAGATCACGGTTTAAAGCCAGCCCCAGCAAATAGTTCATGAGACCTATCTCAAAAATACTAAACACAAAAACAGGGCTGGTGGAGTGGCTTATGTGGCAGAGCACCTGCCTAGCAAGTGTGAGGTCCTGAGTTCAAATCTGTGTACCACCAAAAAAAAGTGAAGTTTATAATCTACCAAGGTTTATCAAATCTTATTCTAGGATCTGGGTCCTTTTCACTGATTTTCTCTCAAACATGCCCACATATTGCTTACAGTGCTAACTTTTCAGTGGTGGTGGCGAGTTTCAAAGAACAGGATCGTGAGACACTAAAATTAAAACCCTAGGAGAAGGTAATGAGGTGAAGCTTACCACAGCAAAACTATCCTGAGGAACTGAGTTCAGATACCAATGAGAAAACTCTGCAGGCACCAGAGGAAATGAAAGTAAAATAATCACCATCAGCTAAATGCATACCAAGAGGAAGCCATCCAAGTATCAGAATGTGATGATCTACTTAGAAACAAAGACATCTTAGTGGCTTAGGCAGCATGCTTAAGGGGTAGGAGGCAGGAATGGAAGACAGAAGCTGCATGAGCACACATGCACACCCAGAAGACTTCTGTCTACAGAGGTCAAGGAAGGGAGTAGTCAGGGCAATGGCGAGAATACAAGAAACAACAAAGATGCACCTACTTAAAATGTCACTTATACCAATCTTCCTAGGGTTTTTAGAAGACACTTTTTATTTTTACTAAAGATTAAGCCAGTCAACTACACAACACAGATACAGCTGAAGTTGTACCACAAAAGTCAGTACCTGCCCATACTCATAGCAGAAGGGAATCAAAATCAAGGTTGCAATGTAATTCCACTTGATTCTAAAAATCAAGTCTGTGACATTGAAGCAAAGGAACCTTTATCAGAGTCCCCCTTTTAAAGAAACCCCAAGGAGAGATGAAAAAGCACAAATGATCACTTCATGCATTTTATTGGTAGTCTATATTTTAAATCTGCAGTATGACATCTTACATAGGGAAAAAGCTTCTTCCTAAAAGATAACTATTAATAATCAAACCAGCTTTAATATGACTGACCTTTCAAGGTCTTGTTTTGCATTAAACAAGTTAATTTTTAGCAGGTGTAAAGCACTGTACAAAAAAAGGAAATTGGGTACATTCTCAAGATTTAATACAGGGCTTCCCAACCAGGAGTTTGCTGGATAGATATTGAAAGGTGTTATGTTCAGGTTTAAACTGAAAGAAAATGAGAAACCAGGTAAAGCAAGCCAACCAAATTCATTTCACTTTGTGCTCTGCTTTTTTGAAAGTCTCTCCCAGAGGTCAGGAAGCCCTGGTATAACAATCACTTTAGTCTTTACAGAGCATACATTTATCTGCTTCATGTTCAAAAACATAAAGGCAGCCTTTGTTACTGTTCCCCTTCCAAATCCCTTTAGGTTCTTATAGGCTTCAGAAAGCTTTCCAAAACTGCTGCCCAGTTCTTTGTATGAATCCAAGTAAACATCCACTAAAGCAGCTCTTCCTGGGAGAAGATAAAACAGGCACAGATACATAACCAGGCCAACTGCGTACCTACTCAACTTGATACCTGATCACATGGCCCTACATGTTTAAAAGCAGCACCAGGGACAATGGAGCTATCAAGAGGTAAATCCAAACATTGGACAGTTAAAACACAAATTATCAGTTAAAAGGAGGTTAGTTAACACGGCACTAAATACAGAGCTAAGGCTGGGCAGCTGGCTCAGCCATAACTTGATATTGGAATCAATCTGCAAGATGAGGAACTGATAGAGGAACCTTGAAATAACAAGGCACAGTGGTATCATGGGGTTCACTCTCACTCAACCCAAATGACTATACTGCAGCTTGTGGAACTTTAGTAAACAAATCATAATAAAAAATAAGGCTCTCATTGTAATTTTGAGTTCTGGATATACCCATTTCTTTTAGGTCTGAATCCAAATTATCTATATAGACATGAAAAGAATCATAAAACCTATAAACTATACTTTACCCCTTGAGAGTTCTATACTGTAGACCTTTAGTACATACAAACTAGAATTACTTACATGAGCCCATTCACTTGTTAGAAGTATTAGACAATATTTTAGAAATGTTCCAGTTAAGGAAAAGAATTCTTAATTTCGGAATGCTAAAAAATTTTAAAGGGCAGGTACTGAACTTACAGCTGCTTTTAGTTGTTTATTAAAATTCTGATTCAAAAATAAAATAGTAGTTCCTCAGACCTTGCACTTCAACTTTCCACACAAAGCATGTTAACATCAATTTACATTTCCAAATGCTTTTTGCAAAAGTACTAGTTAATTCAACAAATTACAACAGTTATTGAATATTAAACATACTGAAGAATTATACTAAAGGGAAAAACACACTGACATTTTAACATGTGCCTTATCAACGTCTTGTATTACTAAGGTACAGAATACTTTAGAAAGTAGCAATCAATATAGTCTCATAAGACTTGTAAAGAATAAAAAGTGCCCTAACAAGTGTGGCTTCTATGTACTTCATATTGGTAAAACACTTGACAGGAAGCCATAAGATTTAAAAAAAAAAAATCAAACAAGGCAGATTACAATCTTTTCATAAAAGAACAAAAGAATATGGGGGGGATAAAAATATCCTATCTGTAAAATAAAAATATCAACAACCACAAGGTGCCACTGTATTCTAGCAAGCCTGTTAAGAATGGCCTTTTAAGAAGCATTTTGCAACATCACCTCCCTATCACATGATTATTTGGGGAACTGCCTGAAAGTCATACCTGATGATCAACCCATTTCATTTTGTGAGCAGTTGGGAAGCAGGTGGTTATATACAAAGCGTACTAAGTGATAACCCTTCATAAATGAGACAATGACAATGGGGAGAATACTTGGCATGGAAAGAATGTTCCCTCAGGAAAAGAACCCCACATTATTTGATGTAACATTTACAGCTAACCAGTTTCCTAATCTTAAAAATTTGGACGAACTCCAATAATCATGTTCTTAAAGACTGACTGTAATATCTCCTGGCACTAATGGTTTTGTTATGAACTGTACAATTACCTACATTCCAACAGTAATATAAACAGTTTTCTCAATCTCCACCTCCATTAACACCACTGAGGGAGGTATCACTAACATTCTTTTTAGAGCAAATATTTCAAATTAACACAGCTGTCTTCTAATGTTGCCAGTCTACAAACTTTTGACTTAATTTTGTTTTCTAGTCCTAATAAATCCCAACCTTATCAGGCGCTTAAACGAAACACTGCAAATGTTTCACACTAGTAAGTGAATTTTGAAAACCATCTTAAATATTAAAGGTAATTTAGGTTTTAGTACTTTTCCCTATGCTTTGAACAATGTAATCTCCCAAGTTTTTTCTCGTTCCTATTACTGCATGAAGTTCAAAGTAGGTCTTAAAGACAGAAAAAGTGCAAATATACAAGACGAAATGTAGTCTTTTGCAAGAAAATGTTCCCTCACAAATAGGTGTCTGGACTCTGGTGGGGGAAAAAAAGATTTTTGTTCTCCATTGTCCATCTGACCCTTACAAATGATCTTGTCTTTAATGTCCACAACACTAGTTGTATGTAATAATCATGGACTGCAAAATAAAAAGTAGCAATTTCTGCTACAAATACTTAAATTCATTCTACAAAATCCAATGGATATGAGTGCTACTGAAAAAGGTGTCTACATGCACATGTCAAATATGTGCATCTATTGAGGGTTAAAAACTTAAAAGTTCTATCTCCAGTGTTTATTAATAGCTTCAGCATCTACATTCATAACCAGAATTCTGCTTTAGTTACCTCTTACGTGAATACTTCACAAATGAGTAATACGTTTTGGGAGGTTAGGAAGATACCTGTTGACAATAAACTTCCTTTTATGCTTATAATGTGCTGTAGTTGTTTTTAAGCTATTTAAAGTGAACACCCCTGTAATAATGTAACATCTTATACCAAGAGGAAAACGGGTTTATTTTAATCAGGACTACCCCACAGATCTGAAAACTATGATTACACCTTAGGAAAGGGGACAAGGAGGCTCACAAATATAAAGAAATCCTGAATTTTACATGGATAATTCTTTTAAAAAGATAAAATTACACAAGCGCCATAAACAGTGAAATCTGCTTATATTAAAAAAAAATAAGTGAAGCTTTGGACATTACTTCCTTGCAAGAGCAGTACATATCCTTAGTAAACAACTACCATATTTACAAGTTAAATTTCCTTGATACTTAGGTAGGATTGAGAGCCAGAAGAAAACATGAAAGAATGAACTTTGAAATAATCTTAACAACTAAGGTGGTAACAGTGAAGGTAACCAGGTAATTCCTAAAGCAGACTTGTTTATTTTGTAGAGTATTACTATATCTGGGTAGTTCGCTCATTTTGTTAAAGGCCAAGGACGTGTTCAATCTCTCTTCTGGCCTATTAGCTTTTCCCAGAAAAACAAATTATCTGCTCCATAGTCAAAATAATCCTAACCCCAACCAGCCTCAAAAGAGAAATTAAATAAGAGTATTGGTGTTATCATGAATCTATTCTTACTACTAAGAAAATAACAAAGTACCTATCCATAGATGGTGAGAAGCAGTCTCATCTTCACATATGGGCAGCACAATTAAAATGTGAATTTCAAATAACCCAACACTGATTCACTTTCAACTAAGTTCTATCCTTAAAAGTATCCTTAAGAGTTTTATCCTCAAAAATCCCTTATCAATATCTTAAAATGTGACATGTTAGATCTGTGCTAGACAGTGACGAAATATTAACAAGTGTGCTCTAGTACCTTACATGATAAACCTTGAAAACAAGCAAATCCAAGACTTTCCTATTAGCACACACATCTGTACCAACTGCAATTATTATGTTAAAAATGGTTTATAGTCGCTTTCCTCCACCTTTTTTTTGAGGAGCAGACTTGCAAAAACATCAATTTAACTTATGCTAAGTGGTAGTGGTTTGTTTTAATTAAACCAAAGAAAACTGCCAAATTTGCTGATCTTCTGCCTCATCTATTCAAATAGAATACTGGGTCAAGCTGCTGCTGCTGCTCTCACCAAATGAAACCAGTCTGCATTACTGTCTTCATGAAAACTTTCTTCAGAGCAGTTTTCTTTACTCTCATCTTTCACTTCCTGCCTAAATCCAAGTTAAAATCTGATTTCCATTGGTCTTTAATGCAGTTTTATTCTGCATAGTCCTTCCTTTTCATGTCACAGTAGCTGTTCACATACATTAAATACAGATATGTTCTGCTCTTGACATCTACACACTTACAAAAGCAGCTTTGTACTTTGTTTGGTGTGTTTTTTTTTTTTTTACTATGTTGGCTCACAAAAAGCAGTTTTCTCATTTCTAAGCATGGTACTTTACAATTTTTAATGCATTAATACAACAGTGCATTGGAAAAGTACTGCGCCTCTACAAAATAGTTTTACATTTTTAAACAAATGAATGTGATTTTTTTCACTTACACAAGCATAGGCTTTTTAATATTTCCACAAGATAAATATCTCAATTAAACTATAAGCTCACTCTATAAGTGTGCCACAGTGATGGGCTTAGGACAGTTATACACTCAAAAGATCCTAACTTTAGTGTTATTTACACTGACGTGTCCAGTATCACCGAGTCTGAAAAGTGAACAAACAATATTCAGAATGTGACTGAATAGTGTCAACTAATAACTGGGAATGGTATAGCTTTAAGTAATCACTTATTTAACACATACTGTAACTTAGTCTTAACCAGGAATTTTCTTTGCCCCTCTTTCCTATGGCATGGGAAACTTTAAAAGATCAATATGAAACAGACAAGAGCCATTGCTAAGGCAGATAGTTTAAGATAACAAAGGAGAAACTGACAAGTATACATGATAAATCATCAGTAACAGATACTGTCAATTCACCTGGTACTGAAATAAGACTTTTAGGTCCTAAAACATTGCTTTTCAAATATTTTCTTTTATTATGGAAGATAAATTGGAGATTCTTTCAGAAAGCAATGACTCAATTCAGGTTATTACTTTACATTTAAGCACCACTCAAAAAGTGGACATAAAGCAAGTGATTCCTGTTTGCCCATCACTATTCCAGCCACACAGCTGAGAGTTCAGATCTTAATTACACAACACTTTCTCTGTTGCCAGAAGCTAGGACTGCTCTGCGACAAATAGGACAGGTAGAATTCTCAGATAACCAGCGATCAATGCAGTGAACATGGTACTCATGGGAACAAGGTAGTTTACGAAGTTTGTTGCCTTCTGTATATTCTGTAATGCAAACACTACATGTTTTCAATGCATCGTTTTCACCAAAACTTCTCATTGCCAAGTTGTCAATCTGTTCTTTGGTGAGTCCTCTGGGTTGGTCATCATCATCTTCATTTAAGAGGAAAAACTGAGCCAGACTAAGGAAGGGCAAAGAGCCACTTTCATCAAATGTGACTGGAGCCCTGTGTCGACCCTCTCGCCTGGCACCTGATGAAGAGCTTCCTTCATTACCACTTTCAAATACCTCTGAGCTACTTTCTGAACTTTCACCACTAGAACTGGAACTAGGACTGGAACTGGAACTCAAACTGGAACCAGAACTGCTACCACCACCAGAGCTCCCTCTTCCATTCCGTGACTCTACCCGTTCCATATTTCGACTTGGGACTGAGGCACTAGGCTCTGAATCACTATCACTGTACATAAAGTAGCTTAGCTCACCAAAACCTGTCATTATCTGCCTTAACATGGTCTGAATTGCAACAGATGTAGTCTCGCTTAAACCAGTATTTAAGATTCTACGAATAGGAATCCTGATAGTACTGACATAGGTTCTCACACCTGCCCGCTCAGACCGTGAAAATGTGCGCCTAAAACCTCCTCGTTCGCTTTCATAAGTGACAGTGTTGTTTGGAGTCTGAGACCTTGACCGAGTTCTGCTAGCTATGCTATCTCTCTGCCTATATTCTCCAGGACGAACTCTTCTTACTTGAAGATCAAGGACTATGGTTGGAGGTCTCTGTCCTGATCCTGTAGATTCACCACTGCCAGGTGTGTCTGAAGAACCTACTCCTTGAGAGGCATTTCTTGTTCCGGAAGCTGCAAAAAGACCCCTACTTATCAACTCAGGTCCAGTTATTTGCTGTCTCAATGTCACGTGGTGCCGGGTTCTAGAACTTCCCTCAGTCTCACTTACCAAAGGGTGCTCAAAAGTCTGAGATGAGATGCTATGATGAGATCTTCTTGGAATTTCACTCATTGGATGCAGAGGTGATCTACTTCTTTCAGCTCTCGCTCTGGTTCTCCGATGGTCTGGGCTCCTGCTTCTTGCCCTCCTCTGACCTCTGGTAGGTGGGACTTCCCCTGTCAATGCTTCAGTTGAATTTCGTTCTGACCTAGATGGTCTTGCAGATGTTGATTCAGATGGTGGATTTTCCACTTGCCTTTGGCTGTTGGTTTCCATATTTTCTCCACTAGGACGTCTTGCAGATGGCTCATTTTCATTCTCTGGATTTTGGCTCCCATTATTACGGTTAACATTTATCTCTAAACTGAATCTGAAATCACCACTGTTTGGATTAGTCCGGCTTACTGCTCTCCAAGATTGATTTCCTCTTTGCCCACTTCTTGTCGTATTTCCAGTTTGTCTGACAGAGTTAAGCCAGTCTATTATAGAGTCACCATTAGACACATCATCTGAAGGGTCTCCACCTGTTTAAAACAAAGAAAGGGGAGAGGGAGAAAAAAGTACTACTAAAATTAGGACAATCATATGCTAGTGCTCAGAAACTCTGTACTAAAGAATTAAAAATTCTGAACGAATTTCACGTTTACAGATCTTTGCAAGCTACACCACAGATCTGTAAGTAAAAGTCCAGAAAAGTTCAATTGTATTTGAAAAGCACAAGCTAATACTAGAGAAATTTAGAGAAGTTTTTTACTTTTAAAGGGATCTAGAGGAAGTATTTTCAGTATTTCATAACATACAAAGCCCAGCAGATACCATGGGACTGTCAGAAGGCAACTTTTATTTTAAGTGTACTGTCAAAATACTAATGCAATCAAACTACATAAGCACTGTTAAGGCATAGAGCTAGTATTCTAGCTCTAATTTTCTGTCAAATTTTCATGACTCTACAACATTACTTTTTCTAAGCACTTAGTGCCTTTGATAACACCTGTGGTTATCCTAAAATACAAGACTATTGTAGGCACAGTGAAAACATAAACAGGGTTAATGGTTTAAAAGTATTTGAATATTTGATGTGAACCTGTAAATGAGATTAAATAATCAGCCTGAACCTAGCATGCATATATACGTGTGTAATGGTGTACTCAAGAGCCAAACTAATACCATAGCTCTTATGTTACATAGTCAAATTCCTTTCTTCATGCTGTGGAAAACACCAGACATGAGGCTAAAGCGGATTTTTCAGCAGCAGCACTTACGACATTTTAAGCCAATTAATTCTAGGACCTGTGCTGTGCATTGTAGGATATCAGGATGTTTGGCAGCATAACATACCTGCCCTCTACATGCTAGATGCTAACAGCAAACCCTCAATTGTGTCAACCAAAAATGTCTCCAGACACTGCCAATACCCCCAAGGGAAACAAAATTGTACCCTGTTGAGAACCTCTGGGATACACAATTCAGTATTTCTTTTCGCTATTTGAAGCCACATGTTTATAAATAAAGAATCAAGTAGGAGGAAATTTCAATGGAGGTGGAAAAAAATCACAAATAGGACAGTTCTCACTGTGTCCCAATTAACACAAACAACCCAAAGGTGAGGTAGAAAAAAAACATGCTGACATTCTCACCAAATATCAAGAAAATGTCACTTCTCTTTTTATGACAGTTAGTTACTTTAGCACCAAATTAATTTGTGGCATTTCTGGATAATCTCTGGCTGACATTTACTATTATGAGGTTCCTATCACTCCATCCTCTACCCAAAAGCAAAATATACCTCTGTTTTCATCTGAGTTTTGTGGAGGTGGACCCTCTTTAATTTGTTGTAGTCTTCTCAGCAACTCTTCCTCAGTACTTTCACCTGAAAAGTTAACAATGTTTGCCAAATTAAAAAGGAAAGTCAGCCTGTCTCCCCGCTACCTCTTTTGGGTTTTTCTTGAAATGGGATCTTGCTATGCAGCCCAGGCTGGCCTCTAACTGGAGATATTTCTACCTCAGCCTCCCAAGTGTGAGGACTACAGGTGTGCATCACCACACTTGGCTAAACCAGTGACTCTTAGAAACAAACACCATAGGGCAAAGATAAGGTTATGGAAGTAACAAATAGTTCATCAGTGACCCACAGTGATCTGACTCATAATGATTATAAAAGAAATGTCATGGCGAGGCCCCGAATTCAAACCCCAATCCTACTAAAAATGAAATATTATGTTTAAAAGTTAAAAGCAAATTAAAGAAAACCTAAAAATAAAAATAAAAAAAACCAGAAACTCTAAAATGAGAATCAAGTAGTGAATAAAATTCACTTCTTTGGGAACATACATTATAACATATAACTTGTATATCTTTACAAGAGATGGAGGTGTAGCTCAGTGGGAAAGTGTTGCATGTACAAGGCCCTGGGTTCAATCCCCAGCACTAACAAGTGCTTTTGCATACAGTATCTTATTTCTTAAAACTTGAGTCAGGGTGGGGAATCCTCATTATGTGGCCCAGGCTGGACTTGAACTCTTGATCCTCCTGCCTCAGCCTCCCAAATAGCTAGGATTACAGACATGAAGAAACCGGGCTGGTGGAGTGGCTCAAGTGATAGAGCGCCTGCCTAGCAAGTGTGAGGCCCTGAGTTCAAGCCCTAGTACTGCAAAAAAAAAAAAAAAAAAAAAAAAGAAAGAAGAAACCAACTGAGTGACTTACTTGCCATAAGCCACAACTAATAAAACTAATAACAGGGACAAAAATTCCAACTAAGGCATTCTAATTCAAGTCTGGTACTGTCCCTGTCTTAAAAGTCATGCCTTCAAAATTTATGCTATCACCCAAAGGTTAGAATTCAATAGAAATGAGAAGGCAGACAGCAGGTATACTAAGTTTTAACAATGATCAAATGAGACCTCATCTTGCAAGAGACTAAACATTAAGTTCTAACTGCCATTTTACCCATGGCTAGCCCTGGAGAATTACAATTAAGACATAATCAGAGATGACAAAACAGGGTAAGTATGTCCTAGGAACTAAAATTCCCATTAGTTATTCCACACTTGGATTCATGTCTAGTAAGTTAAAGCTAACTAACAACAAAGATTGCTTGGCTCCATACTTTTTGATCCACTGTATTAAAAATTCGTAATATATTACATAATAATTCCTAATTTTAATTTCTCTGACATAAGATAACTCCAAATATGAATGAGTAGAAATCAGGTAATAAATACAGCAGTAAATGCTATTCTATATCCTTGTACTTATCGCTCATTAAGAAACAGATTTTTAGAACAAGTTATTTTTTAAACCCAGCCACTTACAGATATAAATCCTTAAATTACAAGTAGCATACCTGGGGTGCCTAGCAAATTGTTATCTCTCATAAGCCTATAATCTTCTTCGCTCAGGTTATTTACAAATTGATAGAAAGCTTCTTCCCGATCCAATCGGTCCATCTGACTTCTGCGCTGTGCTGCAGACTGATCACCATTTCCTTTATCGTTAGAATCTGAGTTTTCCATCTTGATGAACAAGTGGAAGATTATCTAAAAAGAGAAAAGAGACCAATCTGAAAAAGAGGTCATTATGTATTCTATGCAAGTTTTAATTGTTTAAATCAAGAATGCAGGTCAAGACATAGATTTTAAGATCTCAAATAAATGAAAAGCACCATTCTAGGAAAATATAAGGGTACAGGTTGGCAAACTCCTGGGCCAAATCCAGCAATGTTGCCTATTTTTATTCTCCTTATAATCTAAAAACAAGTTTTTGACATTTTGGGGGACTGGTGCTAGGGACTGAACCCAGGGCCTTGAAGGTATACACTCTACCACTGAGCTACACACCTTAGCCCCTGGGTTTTACTTGTTTTGTTCTTTTCTAGAGATAGCGTCTCACTACGAAGCCAACGTTGGCCTGGAACTTGTTATGTAGCTCAGGTTGGCCTCAAACTCACAATTTTCCTGCCTCAGTCTACCAAGTGCTAGCATTACAGATATGCACCATCGTGCTTAGCCACTTTTACTTTTCTCAATGGTTAAAAAAAGGATTATTTTGTGATGTGTGAAAATCATGCAAAATTCACATTCCAATGTTCATAAAGTTTTATTGGAACACAGCCATACACATTCATTTACATACTATCTATGGTTGCTTCTGTGATATAATGGCAGAGTTGAATAGTTGTGACAGATTGTAAGTGGCACTCTCATTGCTTTACACTGCTGCTCTGCATACTGTTAAGTTCCCATGATGCAATTATAATCTGATAGTATTTCAAGCGCCATGTGTATCACCATACTGTGACTTTTTAAAATTACCAGTATACACTCATGTCAAATGAAGAGGAAAGTGGACTTCAAATGTCACACTTAAAGGCACAGCAGAGGATAGATTTTCATCAGATTAGATGACAAGACTGCACTCATTATGCTACAGGACTATAAATGTGCTAATGCAGTACAATATACACCAACATTATGAGACTAAAACATTGCCACAATACTCCTATGATCTGAAAAATTAGAAAATTTAAAGTTAAATATCTCTTCTAACATATTTCCTCATAAAAATAAATTAAGCTGGGCACTGGAGGCTCACGCCTATAATCCTAGTTACTTGGGAGGATCATGGTTCGAAGCCAGCCTAGGAAAATGGTTTGCAAAACCCCACCTCCAAAATAACTAGAGCAAAATGCACTAGAGATATGGCTCAAGCAGTAGAATGCCTGCTTTGCAAAGCATGAAGCCGTGAGTTCAAACCCCAGCCCCATCAAAATAAATAAATAGATAAATAGATAGATAAATAAAGATCAGCATTCAACCAAACTAAGTTTCTAAGTAGCTCACTTTCAGCCAAGCAAGGAAAGCAGTTTATCAATGGTAAATGAAATTGTGTTTGAGTGTAGAAATGTGTCCAGAAGAAATAAACTTGTATAATGTTGGGTTCTGGTGAATACAGTTGTACAAACAATTTAGGATACTAGAACCAATGTCACTAACCAAGCAAATGGAGTGGTTTTACTTAGCTTTGATGAGTTAGCTGATAGTATTCAGATATTGGTTACTCAAAGATGCAAGTATTGATTATACAAGAAGTTAAACTAACCGCAGAAGTAGCCCTATGAACAATCTGCATGAAACTACAGTGAGAATTTTTTTTGAGACAGGGTCTTACTATGTAACCCAGGCTGGCCTCAAACTTTCAATCCTGTGTCAGACTCAAGTGCTGGAATTATAGAAGTGCACCAACTCTGGCTCCAAATATAAGTATTTTAAAAAGAAGTTAAGAAAACACTAATTCAGCACAACCTAAAGCAGAATCTACTAAGATGTGTTACAGTTATGAAAATACAAAGTGCTTAAAATGTATGGTTATTCATTCTTATTCATCAGCAGGTATTATGCATAAAATATTTGAATCCACCTTGTTACTGAGTCAGTCGTGTCAATGGTGAACCTCACTCAGAAATCTTGACTTGCTCTACCTTATGGCATTTTTATGGCTTACCACTGGGAAAATTTCATTGTGATTTGTGGTACTCAAGGAAAAGACCAAATTCTTTTTCTTAATGAGAAGAACTACCCTCAATTACTATTTTCAAACAATGAATAGCTTGGCAAATAAGCTTTTGATGCTTACTTGATAATATTTCTTAACGAGTAACAAGGGAAATAATGTTTGTTTATTTTTCGGCGGCACTGGGGTTTGAACTCAGGGCTTCACGCTTGCTAGGCAGGCACTCTACCACTTCAGCCACTCTGCCAGCCTGGGAAATAATGTTTACATGGAAAACTTATGCTATGGTAAAGTCACTACAACACTAACTAGCATGAGTATCAACAAGCTAGCAAAGAAATCAGAGGCTTCATTTCCATACAAATTTTTAACATTTATTTTCTGAGCTCAAACTATAGATTTAGAAGTGTTCTTTGGATCTCAAAGTAAGCGGAAAGTAACTTTCCTTATCTAAAATTTCATTTACTGTGTAGTTGACGAGCTTCTATCTAGGCTTCAACTGGAAATGGTAACTATGCAGTTTAATGATAAAAGGTAAACTTCGTCAAAGGTAATTAAGAAAACAATCTAAGGCTGGAGATGTAGTTCAGTAGTAGAGTGCATGCCTAGCACACACAAAGCCCTGAGTGGATCTCTAGCACCACAAAACAAGAAAATATCTAGTGAAATTGTATAAATGCCTTCTCTAAACAGATGAACATGTTTTGTTAAAATCATATGCTTATAGGTTGCTTAAGATAGTGTTATGCTGCTGGGAGCCAGTGGCTCACGCTTGTAATCCTAGCTACTCAGGAGGCAGAGATTACGAGGATTGCAGTTTGAAGCCAGCCCTGGGCAAATAGTTCTTGAGACTCTATCTTGAAAATACCCAACACAAAACGGATGGCAGAGTGGCTCAAGTGGTATACCCTGTCTAGCAAGCATGAGGCTCTGAGTTCAAACCCTAGTACCACCAAGAAAAAAAAAAAAGAATAGCATTAAGGAGATTAAACCCCAGAAGCAGATTCTTGCAAAAAAAATATGGAAATGTAAAAACCAGTATCTGGAGCAAGAAAATGGGTCTTGTACTGAGTATGGAGAGGAACTTACTATAATAAAAAAAAAAGGTGAGGTCTAGAGACTACAGCACAGTAAAACCTGACAATAAACCTAGGGGGAAAATTCTACAATAGACTGTCAGATACACTGCAAACAGGTAGAAAAAAGTATGGCCACCAAAAATGGGAGGCAATTGGCCTCTTGAAGCAAACTACCTGTTTTTGGAAATAGTCAAGCAGAGGCTGTATATTAAAGAAGGGATTCCATATTACAAAGGAATTGGAACAGACTGATTTCAAAGGCCCTCTGGACTAAAATATTAAGTATAGTTAAATATCCCCCTGTTCTTAGCATAGGGTAATAATTAAGCTACATATTCCAATGACACAAAATTACAACACTTTCCTGGCAAGGCCAGTCCATTTGTGTTGCCTCATCTTACCCTCCAACATACCTATGCTTTACTCCCTTCACACATCTAATGCTGTTCCCTCAAACCCTTTCTAGTCTCTCTTTATTTCACTCGAACTTCAGGTTATGAAAGCTTACATCCTAAGAAACTAATACTACTTCAGGGAGCAATGTTTCCATTCATCTCTGCATAAAGCACGTCTGTGCCACCAGAGTAGCACTTCTCACCTTCATGATGTTTATATTTTTGAAGTGCATAAGTCTTCTCTTCCTAAATATTTCCTTTACAGAATCAGAATTATAGTCCATTAAAACTCTCCTGAAAGTCACTAGCACAATGCCATATACATTGAAGATTAATCAAATAAGTAAGCCAAATCCAACATGAATCCTGAGTTCATTTCCCTTAATAACCTGTTGGAACCTACTAGCACTGTCCAAAAGAAATATATTACAAACTATAAATACAATTTTAAATTTGAAGCAGCCACATTAGGAAAGTTAACACTCTCTCTCTCTCTGGGTGCAGGTGGCTCATGCCTGTAAATCCTAGTTACCCAGGAGGCAGAAATCAGGAGAATCATGGCCCTGGGCAAACAGTTGGTGAGACCCTATCTCCAAAATACCCAACACAAAAAAGGGCTGGTGGAGTGGCTCAAGTGGTAGAGCGCCTGCCTAGCAAGCATGTGGCCCTGAGTTCAAACCCGAGTACCACAAAAAACAAAAACAAAACAAGACAGACGTGGTAACCTACACCTGTAAACCCAACACTTGGAAGGCTGATGCAGCAGAATCGTGAGTTCAAAGCCAGCCTGGGCTACATAGTAAGACCTTGTCCCAAATTAAAAAAAAAACTTTGGAAACAACCCAGGTGCCCTACAGCTGATGAATGGATCAAGAAAATATACACACAATATACTTTACTCAGTCATAAGGAATATGTGGCTTGAAAGTAAATGGATGCAATTGGAGGACATCATGTTGAGTGAAGTAAGCCAGGCTCAGAAAGACAAAGGCCACATGTTTTCTCTCATACATGGAAGATAGAGCCAAAAGATAAACATATACACAAAAACAAGCATGTAGAACATATACAAACTCACATGTAGAACATGTTTGAATTATGAAACTACTTTATGGAACTTGGGAAAAGAGGGAAAGGAAAAGAGAATGATAGAGTATCAGTAGTACTGTAAAACATGATGTGAAGGTAGAGGATATAAGGATATATATTGAAAGCTGTTGAAAAATGGGGGTTGGGCGGTAAAGGGCTAAGGGAGAGTAATGGAAGGGGTTAAACAAACCAAAGTGTAGTATACCCACAGTGGACATACATTGAAAAACCCCTTTGAACATCAACTTAAATGATAACAAAAGACAGGACTGTAAAATAGGTACAGTGTGTGGCGGGGGGGGTACTAGTGAGAGGGGGGAAGGCAAATGAAGGAGATTAACATGAGGGTATATAGTTGATGGACTTTATATTCCTACATGAAATAGAGCAAAGAAACCTCTTGCAATTGCTTTAAGTGGGGCACGGAAGGGGTTTAGGGGGAGAGACAATGGGGCGATGTAACTAATGTACAATATTAAGTCAAGTTGGAATTGTCACTATGAATCCCATGTATAATGAATATATCCTAATAAAAACAATTTTAAAAATAAATGCTAAATAACCTGAAAAAGAAAGAAACCAGGCGCCTATGGCTCATGCCTGTAATCCTAACTACTCAGGATGCAGAGATCAGAAGATCTCAGTTCAAAGCCAGCCAGGGCAAATAGTTCATGAGACCCTATCTCAAAAATACTCAACACAAAAAACAGGTCTGGCAGGGAGACTCAAGTGGTAAAGCACCTGCCTAGCAAGAGTGAGGCCCCGAGTTCAAAACCCCAGTACTACCCCCACCCCACTCCCCCATAAAAACATTCTGGTGGTTAGCTCAATAGAACACTTGCCTAGCATATGCTAGATTTGTCCAGCACTGCAAAAACAAAAAAGTCCCCAACATGTTACCAATATTAAAAAAATCAATGAAAAATTCCTTTGTAAATGCTGTTTTCTAAATGTGATACATATTTTTATACTTAGAGCACATCTCAAATTGGATGCTATTTCAACAGTTAAAGTAGGGTATAGTCCTACCAAAGCAAGAAAGTTGTGCTTAATGGAATATATTTTATGCTACTTCAGTTTTTTTTAACTTAAAAGTGAAAGAAAATCAAGACTTCAGTTCCACAGTTACACCAGCTACATTTCAAGAGTCTAGCAGCCACCATATTGGATACCATAACTTCAAGGCATTTTGAGGGGTGGTGCTGCTGGGGACTGAATCCAGGGCCTTGTACATACTAAGCAAATGCTCTACCACTGAGTTATACTCAGCCCTGCATTTTTTTGGGTGGCATTGATATTTTGAGCTCAGGACTTTGCCTTTCCTAGGCAGGCGCTATACCACTTGAGCCATGCCTCCAATCCTTTTTGTTGTGGTTATTTTGGAGATAAGGTCTCATTTTTTTTTTCCAAGCTGGCCTAAACTGTAATCCTTCTTTAAGCTTCCGGCCATGCCTGGAATGACTGGCGCGCATGCCAACCATGCTCAGCTATTGGTTGAGATGGGTGTCTCAGAACTCCCTTTCCTGGGCTGGTCTCAAACCTCAATCTTCTCAATCTCAGCCCTCCAAGTAGTTGGGATTGCAGATGTAAGCCATCAGCACCAAGCTTCTGCTTTTCTTTCTTTCTTCTTCTTTTTTTTTTTTTTGTAGTACTGGGGTTTGAACTGAAGGCCTACACCTTGAGCCACTGCCACTTCATCAGTCCTTTTTTTGTGATGGATTTTTTCAAGTTAGGGTCTAGCAAACTATTTGCCTGGCTGGCTTTGAACTGTGATCTTCTTGATGTCTGCCTCCTGAGTAGTCAGATTACAGGCATAAGCCATCAGTGTCCAACTTGCATTTGTTTTTAATGTAGAGAAACCCCACATAGGCAGTTTCAAATTTTCCCAGTTTATTGTTTATACCCTATAAACCCACTGTAGGTAAACCCTTTACACATTTTTTTTAATTTTTATTTTTTTCATATGTGCATACAATGTTTGGGTCATTTCTCTCCCCTTCCCCCTGCCCCCTCCCTTACCCCCCCTTACCCCTCGCTACCAGGCAGAAACTATTCTGCCCTTATCTCTAATTTTGTTGGAGAGAGAGTATAAGCAGTAATAGGAAGGACCAAGGGTTTTTGCTAGTTGAGATAAGGATAGCTATACAGGGAGTTGACTCACATTGCTTTCCTGTACATGTGTGTCATCCTCTAAGTTAATTCTTCTCCAACTAACCTTTTCTCTAGTTCCTGGTCCCCTTCTCCTACTGGCCTCAGTTGCTTTAAAGTATCTGCTTTAGTTTCTCTGCGTTGAGGGTAACAAATGCTATCTAGTTTTTTGGGTGTCTTATCTATCCTCATACCAACCCTTTACATTCTTAACGTAATTATACTGAACATGTTACAGATATGTACAGGATAGGTAATTCTTTTTTGTGCTGGGGATCAAACCCAGGGCCTCATGCATACATACCACATAACCTAGGTGCTGTACTGCCATGTTATATTCCCAGCACCTATACAATAGGTAATTCTTTCCTGTGCTCACCCATCTTCAAGACTGACTCCTGGCCAGATGCTGTGGCTCATGCCTATTATTCTAGCTATGCAGGAAAGCACAAGTATGTGGCTCCCATCAAAGAAGCAGTTTGTTCCCCATAGTTGGCTCAGGAACAAAGAGAAAAATCTGATTTTATTCCCTGCTTTTGCCCAAAATCTCCATCCTTTTTGCTTTAATTCTATATTTCCCCTTGGCTAAGAGTGGAAGTTAAGAGTTCAGCACTGGGAAGACACCTCTACACTGTAGGGACAGTTATGAGATGACCTACGACTGTAACACCTACAGAGGTCCCACAACCAGAGGTAATTATATTTTGAAAGAAAAGGAAATCCTGAATGCAAGCGATACTCTCAAATGTCTTGTAAATTAATCTTACTCTCACACACCCAATGAGCCCAGTCTCATTTTAAGCAGTCCTGTCCTAGTTCAGAGGAATAAAATGAAGAAATATAATAAATATAATCTTAGTAAACACAAGCCCCTTAGTTCAAACCCCAGTACTACCAAAAATAAATAAATAAAAATGCTTGTGTGAGCACCAAATTAAAAATTAGCCCTGGACTGGAGGTGTGGCTCAGTGGTAGAGTGGCTGCTTTGCAAGCAGGGAAGCTCCAAGTTCAAACCCTAGTCCTACCAAAAAAAAAAAGCATCCAAAAAATCAGCCTTATCTATTAAGTCTGGAAGAAATTACCTCTTTTTAAAAACAATAGTGAGTGGGTGGGCGGAATTAAAGCAATCTGACATGACCAGCTACTATAGTGTGCTGAGCCATTAGCACCTTTTGCATGTTTTTTTCCAAGCTCCAAACTATTGTCAATAAAATGCTAAAGCTGCTTGTGCCAGTTTCAGTTTTTATGCTTTTTGAAAATCACAGGTATCAATACAAAAGCACATCATACTGAAAATGGAAGGACAAGCATTATAGTTACTAACAGAACTTCATTAAGAATCTCACAAAGAAGCAGGCACTGGTGGCTCATGCCCAAAATCCTAGCTACTTGGGAGGCTGAGATCAGGAGGACTGTGATTTGAGGCCAGCTCAAGCAAATAGTTTAAGAGACCCCTCTCCAAAATAACCAGAGCAAAATGGCCAGGATGTGTGGTCCAAGAGGTAGAGTGCCTGCTTGCAAGCATGAAGCCCTGAGTTCAAAAACCCCTACTTCACAAAGGAGGGGAACCAGCAAGAGAGGACAGGAGTGGTTGACAGGAGATGAGTATGACTGAAGTACATTACATACTATGCATGAAAATATATAATGAAACCCATTAAAAACTGTTAAAAGGTAGGGTTAATAAGAAAGTAATTGATGGGGTTAATTACACGAATGTATGTAACTATCACAATGAAACCCATTTGTGCAATTTATGCTAATAAAAAAAATCATGCTGGGGGCATGGCTCGAGTAGCAGAGCACCTGCCTAGCAAGTGCAAAACCCTGAGTTCAATCCTCAATACCACCAAAAGAAGTTAAATCACAAAGAACTAGCCGGGCGCTGGTGGTTCACGCCTGTAATCCTAGCTACTCAGGAGGCAGAGATCAGGAGGATCGCAGTTTAAAAGTTCAGAGACCCTATCTCGAGAAAACCAATTACAAAAAAAAGGCTGGTGGAGTGACTCCAGGTGCAGGCCCTGAGTTCAAGCCCCAGTATTGCCAAAAAAAAAAAAAAAAAGAACTACTAGATTTGAAGTCAGAATATAAAATACCATCATATATGTAAACACCAAAAGTGATGCCAATTTTTCATATATATAAAATGTTTAATTAAAAATTGTTTTTGGGGGCAGTACTGGGGTTTGAACTTGGCATCATCCTTGCTACACAGGTGCTCTACCACTTGAGCCACTCTGCCAGCCCTGTTTTGTGTTGGGTATTTTTGATATAGGGTCTCAATAACTATTTGCCTGGGCTGGCTTCAAACCTCTATCCTCTGATCTCTGTCTCCTAAGTAGCTAGGATTATAGGTGTGAGCCACCGGCACCCAGCTATTTAATTAAAATTTTATGAAATCTGCAATAGACAAATAAATATTTGATAACAATGAGACTAACTTTTTAATTCTATACATGGGTAGCAGGGGAGAATTCGGCTCTGTGGAAAGGAAGATAATGAATTCTAGTTTTGGTTGTAAACTGGCTATGTAAACTTCCTGTGCCTCAGAAATTCTATCATGTTACAGCATTAGATTAAACCATCTACAACATACCTTCCAGTTCTATGAATCTGTGATTGTGAATAAGATAAAATCTAGGTCACATTATAGTATCAAGTCACAAAAATAAAGCTTTAAGAAATAACATGAATAACTAGGATGCAAACTTAGAAGCTGTGCTTTTCTCACTGCCATTTTGCACTTCTCATATTTTAAAAATGGAATGTATATAAAGTAATCTTAAAAAAACAGGCCAGGTTCATGTTTTACTCCCTAATTTATTGCAAGGTAACTCACCAAACACAATCTGTTGGCAATTTCCAACAGAGGCCTATCCGAGGATACTACCAAGGCAAGCAGTACTGCTGACACTACTATACCAATGAAAGATATAAATTATCTGAATAGCAACAGGAACTTAGCTTCAGTTATATTCTTCTATCTTTACGTTTGTAAAGTATAGCTGGAAAAAAAACAAAACAGATTCAGGCATGTCCCTCGAGTGTCAAATCTCCTGGCGGGAAGTATACTGACTCGTGGCTCACAATTTTGACTACTAAAATCCTCTAAAACAGTTAAATTGAAACAGTAGAGGGTCAGGGACATAACTCAGAAGTAGAGTGCTTGCCTAGCATGTTGGAGGCCCTGGGTTCCAGCCTACGCCACACAAAACAACAAAAAAAGGGCTTGGGGTTTGGCTCCAGTGGCACAGCAAGCCCAAGGCCCTGAGCTCAAGACCTATTACCACAAAAAAAGTATTAAAAAAGAAAGAATATTAAGACCTCCAGTAAAGTATATCACAGGACAGAAACAGAAGACCATGCTGTGCTGCCTATTTACAGGAATGAGTTAGTTAAACTCCAGTACTGAGAAAGAGAGAGAGGAGGAAGGGAAGGAAAGGAGGGAGGAAGGAAGAAAAAAGAAGGAAGGAAGAAAGAAAGGAAATGAGGGGCTGGAGAGTATCTGCCTATCAAGTGCAAGGCTCTGGGCCCTGGGATCCAACCCCAGTGCCACCAAAGGGAAAAGAAGGAAGCGGAAATACTTCACCTCATTTAAGTACTTTGAACAGTGAATTTCATCTTCAATTATCCATCTCATGATCTTTCACTACTGAGGCGTGTCACTAAATCAGAATTTTTCATACCCATAAACTCAATTTTGACTTGCTTCTTTCATTATTCACAAAAGAACCTCAAAACCCAAAAGGTTCATGTGTTTGTTTTTTAAATTTTTCAATGTAAAATCACTGATTAGTGGCATTGTTGGTGTTCGTCTGTAACTAAACTACTATTTTTCTTCCTGGTAGTGGGGTTTGAGGTCAGGGTTTCACGCTTGTGAGGTAGATTTGTGAGCCACACCTCCAGCCCCTACTATTTTAAGGACATAAGATTTCCCATCACACCTATAATCCCAGCACTGAAGGCTGAGGCAAGAGGATTGTGAGTTCAAAGCCACCTTGAGCTACCCAGCAAGACTAGTAGCTTACACCTGTAAATCCTAGCTACTACTCAGGAGGCAGCAATCAGGAGGATCTCAGTTCAAAGCCAGCCCCGGCAAATAGTTCTCGAGATTCTATCTGGAAAAAACCCATCACAACAAAGGGCTGGTGGAGTAGCTCAAGGTGTAGGCCCCGAGTTCAAACTCCAGTATCACAAAAAAAGACCTTGTCTTAAAAAAAAAAACAAAACAAGAGTGGCTCAAGTGGTAAAACACCTGCCTAGCAAGCGTGAGGCCCTGAGTTCAAGCCCTAGTACCACCAAAAAAGTAAAATTTCCCATCAAAAATAAACCTTTTTTGGGACAGTACAGGGGTTTGAACTCAGCAGGGCCTTGTACTTGCTAGGCAAGCACTCTACCACTTGAGCCATGCTGCCAAACTTTTTTTCCTTTAGTAATTTTTCAGGTAGGGTATTTCATTTTTGCAGGGCTGGCCCCAGACCATGATCTTCCTACCTATTGCCTGCCTAGTAGCTGAAATGATGGGCGTGTACCACCACACCATCTTATTGATTGAAATGGGGTCTTGCTAACTTTTATGCCCAGGCTGGCCTTGGACTGTGACCTTCCCAAGTAGCTGCGATTACAGATGTGAACCACCACCACCAGCTTAAAAAATAAACTTATAGAGAGCGAAGCCAATTTTTAAAGTTAAAAAACATTTGACCAAAAAATAATTACCTGCATCAATCACTGCTTTTGTATTTCAGACTAAACGTGCTGACCGCTGTCCTTCCTGAGCCACTATTTCTACATAAAAATTATGAGTACTCTGGTTTGTCCAGAAGAATAATAGTTTATACTCGTACTGAAGCAATACTCAGTATGACCTCCCCCCACTCTCAAAAACATTCCACTGTGCATAGTTTATGCTGTCACCTTAGTTGTGCTATTAAAAGAAATCATTGACCAATAAAAAATGAAAATTGTAGCTAACTCCTTTCTTCCTGAAGTCAAGATCAGGAGGGAAGGGACTTTTTTTTCATTCCAGAAAAAATTTGAAACACCATAAATACAAATGCACCCTCCCAAAGTATCATGTTCATCACCAAGCAAACCCCATTAAACTGTCAAACATTGTAACTGCAACACAACCTGTAGTTGTGAAATGACAATCTCCCAGGGGCTTTCTACTGATATTGGTCTCACACATACATTTGTGCTATTATGACTAATGAGATTAAAATCTTGGGCTGAAACACTACAATGAGAAAATCCAGAGCAAAAAAGCCAACTATAGATTTCAGGAGGAAAACCTCAAGTTCAAAAATATATACCCAAAATTGAGATGTATCTTTCTGGAAAGCTTCCATATTCAGGATTAAGAAAAATTAATGAAGGAGAAAACAGATATAGGAGTATTACTGCTATTTTAACACCAGTTACCAAACTTCAAAATATTATGTAAACAATGACTTTTTAAAAATCAATGAGCCACAAGATGTTGGAAATCTTTGTTACACAAAACTGTTGAAAACTAGACTTACAAAAGAAAAACGTATCCCTATCCCAGGCAGTGACCCAAAATTCTAGCACCCCATTGGTCTATATTTGATAATTTTCTAATTCGTTATCTACTCTATGATAAATCAAGGAAACAAGCAGTGTTCTAGCATGCTCAAGGCCCTGGGTTCAATCCCCAACACCAAAAGTGCAAAAAAGTCAAGGAAACAGGAGGCTGGTCAATGACATATTCTATTTCCCAGTTCACCAGGGATATGGAAAAAGTAATGCACAATACTATAATTTCATAAACAAAAACGCTTAACTGGATCTACTATATTATTTAAGGTCTCATTATATGCTGAAAGATACCAGGCAGCCTAACATTTCCAGATGTTTTCTTATTAAAGCTGTTTCTTAAAATGATATTTTAAATTATTAAGTTTTATCAAGAGCAGTAATAGTTGAAACAGGCCAAAAAGAGTGGGGGTAGTTACCAGGTTAAGTCTCACCTGCTTCATTAAAGCAGCCTACTTTTAAGAGTTAATGAAAGTTTTTGATGCAATATAACCTGGATACTTATTATGACTTTTCATTTTCATTGCATTCTTGATGTAACTGGACAGCAAACAGGTCTAGTAGATGCATCAAAGTTTGGTGACTTCAACATCACAGAGAATTGTGATAAAATGTGGGCTCTATCATTTAATAGCTTTTTAAGCAAGGACAAATTACTTAACCTAATCTCTCAGTCTGTTTCCTCTGTAAAATAGTTAATGTCTTCAGGAGGCTTTGTTGTGAGGATTATAAAATAACGCATGTGAAACACATGGCCTGGCACTACACCTTTAATAGAAGTCAGTAATGAATTTAGGTTAACTATTCATCCCAGTTTGCCTTGAATAATCCAGATTTGCCCGTTGTCCAATAACAATCACTAATAATGCTTTTTTTGATGGAAAACGTTTTGTCTTGGTTAGTGCAATCACTTTATGTGGCTACCTTAATAATGGTTATGATAATGAAAGGAATTAATACCAATCAGAGTATTATATACCAATTATGAAAAAAATTTTTGACTCGTGAAGGGGGAAAAAAAACAACCAGCACACAAAATAGTGTAGGATGTCTCTATAAGATATTCTACTGATACTTCAATTAGTTATTCATTAAACAATTAAAAGCTATTTTATTTATTTATATCCATGTCATTCCAACAATGATTTAAGGTAGCAAGTTTTTTGTTCTTTCTGTGCTATACAGGTTTGGTAAACTTCAAATATTACTTTAAGAGTAAAATCCACAGAGAAAGCACTGGTGAGTTCTAAGTACTGAGAAACATAACCCTTTGCATTCCCAGTGAAAAGCACCCATTCTCATCATGAAGAATACCCAACACCAACTAACATTATGTCAATTAGCCCATCTAATCATAGGGTCTGCAAAACAGAACAATACATTTTTGTAAATACACATTCTACATATAAATCATCAGGAGACACAACAAAAAATAAATTACCTGACTTATGACATAGTACTGAAATACAATAAACTGGATTTTAGTTTTCTTCACTCTGCTCTAGAAAAAAAAGAATCCATTATTCTTCCTCTTTTAATAAGACACACATTTCCTCTGAAATAAAAAAAAAACACATCCTTAAGAAAACATACATCCTATGCATCTTAAAAGTTACACACATAAACCCCATATCCCAACCTTAATGCCAGTATTTGGATATTTGGGGAAACCAAGGTCAGAGGGAACCAGGAGTTAGATAAAAGTTTTCCTTTAAAGGCAGAGAGACAATCTACCTTTTAATACAAGCTTGCTTAAAATAGGCCTTTCCTTATCAGACCAGTAATTATTTTCAGATTCTGATAGTCATTTTCAAGGACTTATTTGGCACAACACACCAGTCTAAGGCAGGAACTAAAGTATTACAAGTCACTAAGACATTTTAAGCTAAGGAATGTTTGTGACTTTTTCAGTAAGAGAACTGTCCTAAAATCGTGTTTTAAAAAGGGCTTGGTCTTTCTGGATACTTAACATATAGTTTCACAGTTTAGGAAACTGATTTGAGCAGGGAGGAGGCCTGTAATTGTGGCTGCCTGCTCTCAAGTCTTCCAAACTGACACAATATACCTGATGGGGTGATAGTAGTTGCTTTGTAATTACCAAGAGACAAAAATAATTAGTATTCTTCCTCTCTTCAACCATCCAAAAACACTGCAGTTAATTCAGGAAATGCAGGTTCCTTATTTCCAGGAAAAAATTATTGGGAGCCTTGCAAATGGTGGATGACAATCTAATATAAATCCTCTTGCTCCAAAATGAACAAAATGACCTAAATAACCAGACTGCTAGGCCTCAGATCCCCTGACTAACCTGTGGAATAAGTATGGTGAAACTGTCCAGGGAAGGAACGTGGCTGTCTCCTCCATCTTGAAATTAATCAGCATAAGGGAAAAAGGGACTGAGTATTCAGGAAGCAGAAGCCCAACCGGTTAATACTAGTTACTAAACTATGGCGTACGTGGCAGGTACCGCCCGCAGAAGCCGAGACCCTTAGGGTTTTTTTTTAAGCGGGGGAGGGAGGGGTTGGGTTGTTGGCGGATTGCACGGAAATTAACTTGAAAATCATTTGGCCCAATTCCCACCCGTACCCAGGGAAAAACAAAACGCAACGGCTTTTCCCTCCGTTTTTTCCTTTTTTTTTTTTTTTTTTTTGGTGGGGTGGTGTCCTTCCAGTGATATCTGGCAAAGGATACACCAGGGTTATAGGCGCAAGGGAGTAAGGCACATTTGCCTGAGATCCTCAGGGAAAATGTCATCGCGGCCCCAGGCGGCACCTAATTGGTAGTGCCATACGGAAGGGCCCAAAAGGGGGTTTTGCAAATCCCGGGAAAATCTAAAGGCCCAAGAGTTCCCAACATCTGACTTAAGAGTAGCCTTACCCTCCTCCCATCCCACTCCCCACACTACTTCCCAAACCCAAGCCCGACAGGTAAAACGCGGGGCGACGAGGGAAACCGGACAGAAATACCCGGGACACTCTTAAGATTCTCACGCCCGAGGCCGAAAGTCGAAAATCGCCTCCCCCGAATCCTTAGGGCTTGGGAAGGCCCGGGCCGCGGCTCCCGGGGCCACCGAGAGGAAGTACTAGCCACCTTCTTCTTCAGTGAGCCGGTCGACTCATACCGCCCCCCCCCCAACTAAAATGGCAGCGGCGACTACGCCACGGAGCCCCCACAGAAACGGGCCTGAGGTCCGGAGGCCACCGCTGAACCTCCGACACTACGCGTCAGTCGGGCCATTTTGAGAACGCGGTAGCCGCGGCCCGGCTGCCTTGCCCTCACTCCACATCTATTCCTCAGGACTCCCACGTCCTCACTTACTCGCTTTCGGGCACAAGACTTGACTGGCTTGGTTCCGCCGGCGCCGTCAAGGCTCCTCCGCGCCTGCCCCGCCGCCGCTCGGAAGCCCGCCTCTGAGGAGACGCTGGTCGAGACCCGCCTCTACCCCAGTGCCCGCTCCAAGACGTTGTTCAAGCAGCCATTATCTTCCCCATTGTTACCTAGCAGTGACAGGAAACGACGGCCCACAACAGGAAGTGATAACGCCGCGTCCCAGCCCCGCAGCCCCACTCCCAGCCGCTGTCCAATCGCAGTCGATTCCTCGAAAAGGCTCAGTGGGCAGAGGGGGCCAGCCGACGACGCGACGACGCGGGCGGCGGTTTGGAAAAGGAAAGCTGCCCTGACGCCCACCATGTGACAGGCCCCACCCTCCTCCGCCATTTTGAATTGTGGCGAGAAATTCGCGTTCTGAGAATTGTGGGAACCTGTACTTTCCCGTTTTGAAAAACTGAAGGACGTCACTGTCTGGCTGCTTGAAGCTTTTTTTCGAAGAGCGAGAAATGGGCTAGTAGTCTAACCTGGCGTTGACTGACACAGGCCAGAGCAGTTCGTACAGATCCTACATTTTATTCAACATCCATTTATTGAGCTCCCACTGTAGGTGAAGCACCGTTGTAGATGTTGAGAAAATTGGAATAGACTAGAAGTCCTGTTTCAGAATCTCATTTCTCATGGATCTGGAGAATGTACTCGGGGTGGGAATTAAAAAAAAAATCTGTATCACATTAGTTGTTGGTAAATGCTAGGAAGAAGAAGTGAGGAAGCGGGACAAGAGAGTACCGTGCAGGAGGAAGTAGGAATCGCAGTGTTTAAAGCGTGATCAGAGGTGTCTCTGAGGTGGTAACTCCGAAGTACTTGAAAAGGGGCGGCGATTTTAAGACGATGGGAAAATCTGATAGCACTGGAATTCTGATCGGGTGCTTAAGGAAGCCTGCAGGAAGGAATGAACGGAATGCACCCCACAGCAGCCAACTCGAATTGTCACAGTTACAGGAAAATAATCTTAGCCCAGATTAACCCATTTTTAGAGTGCTTCTGTGTTTTTCTCCATTTTTCTGTTTTCCATAAAACGGCAGGTAGATAGGCTTTCTTATATTTTTCCAACAAGCCTAACTAATCCTTACTTCAACTACTTGACCTAGACTGGAATATTTTCCTTTCATACCTTTGCTTTCATCACCCAATCCTCATAATTGTCACCTCACCAGAAAAACTTTCCCTGACCACCCCATCTAATAACTTCTCCTGGGTCCTGATCTGCTTAATTTTCTGTTAAGCACTTATCAAAATATGCTATTTGTTTATCCCATCCCACCCATTAAGAGCACAATTAATGTATACTAATTAAAACATCTCAAAAAGAGCATTAAACTTCTCTGTTTTGTTCACTGTTGTATCCTCACCCTCTGATGTAGTTTGTGAGCATTCCTCCCTCAAGTATAGTGGAGTTTCAGTAGCCTGCAACATAAGCAAAATTTCATTTCAAGTAGTTCCAACAATATCCCTCATATCTTGCTCATCGTCCCAGCAAGTTTGATATTGCTATTTTTGACAGTGTGACATATGATTTAGATGCAGTGTCTCTACTAGGTTTTTATCTTATTTTTATAATAGTAATGCACTAGAACATTTACCTACAAAGGTGTGAAATGAATTCTGCTTAGGGATATAAAATGACTTTTTAAACAACACAAATCCATAAAAGGATAAATACAATATCCTAAATAAAAATAAACCTTTTGAACATATATATACAAGGTTAGTAAAGCTGAAAGACAAACGACAAATTAAAAAAAAAAGGATTCAGCTGGATGTGATGGCACACACCTATATTCCCACAACTAGGAATTTTTTTTCAGGGCTAGGGGTGACTCAAGAGTAGAGCATAGTAACACTTGGAACACTGGGGCAAGAGGATTTCACAATTGGGGCCAGACTAGGCTACATACCAAGAACTTGTCTCCAAAAAATGTATTATAAATAGAATTCTTTAATGTTAGAGATTGAACCCAAGGCCTTGTGCATGCACTGTACTGTTGACTTACATCAATCATAATTTATTTGAAATGAAAATTTAAAAATAAGAGAAAGCCAGTCAAGTATGAATGGCACCATGAATTAATTTTAAAGTTCTAATAAAATTGATTTTTAAAAAGATAAATACTTCAATTTAAAAATGTGCAAAGGAGCCTGGTGCTGGTGGCTACTCAGAAGGCAGCAAACAAGAGGATTGCAGTTCAAGGCCAGCCCAGGCAAAAAAGTGAGGCCCTATCTGAAAAAGTCCCAACACACACACAAAAAGGGCTGTGGAGTGACTAGCAAATATGAGGCCCAAAGTTGAAACAACAGTACCGTCAAAAATTAAAAATGTGCAAAGGATATGAATGGGCAATTCAAAACACTTGGCTGATAAGCATATGAAAATATGTTCAATCTCATAATCAAAATAAAAACAATGATTTCTCTTTTTTGCAGAATGTGAAAGATTAAAAAAGCTCATTAGATCATATGAAATGGACACATTGAAAAAGGAAAAAAATAATAAAATGGGCACATTTGTATGCTTAGTGGCACAAACTGATGTTAACTTTTTAAAGGTAACCTGGTAGTATGCATCAAAAGCCTCCATATAGCCACACTATTTGACTAACAAGTCTACATACACAAATTTACTTTCAGGAAGGAAATGGGCAAGTTTGCAAAGATGGATATAATGAATGTACAGAGATGCTAATCACAGTGTAGTTTGTTTTATTACTAGTTTATTTTATAATATGAAAATGTAAAATTAGGGGCTGGCAGAGTGGCTCAAGTGGTAGAGTACCTGCCTAGCAAGCATGAGGCCCTGAGTTCAAATCCCAGAACCGCCAAAAAAACATGTAAAATCTGGAAAGATAATTACTCAACAGTTAGTTAAATACAGTAAGTCTATACAATATACTGTTCTATAGCCCTTAAAAATAAGTAGCTTTTGGCTGGGGGTGTGGCTCAAGTGGTTCAGTGCATGCCTAGCAAGTTCAATGCCCTAGGTTCAAACCCTAGTACCACCAAAAACCAAATAAATAAATAAATAAATAAAACCAAGCTGATACCACAAGTTGCTAAATCTACTCATAAGAAAAAATCTGTCTGAATTTGAAAAAAAAATAGAAACTCCTTGCTCACTTATTCCTCCTGTTGCTCAAATATACACTTTCTTTTTGTCTTCCACCTATTCGCCCATGCTTCTCTATAAACATGGAGCTGCTTACTTCCAATATCTAGGAAACAAAACTCAAAATTTAACCCATGATGCCATTCACAGTGCCACTCTAGAACCCTCTAAAACAATTATTGTATATGTAGTTTCCAGTCAGCATAATTGCATTTCCAGTCATGCCCTTTTTTTTTCTTTATACTGGAGTTTGAACTCAGGGCCTAGAGCTATTTGATAGCAAGCACTCTACCACTTTGAGCTTCCAGCCTCCCCCCCCTTTTTTTTGGGTGTTTTGAGACAGTCTCACTATGTATTCCAGGCTGGCCTAGAACTCAGAATCCTCTTGCATCAGCCTCCCGAGTGCTGGGACTACAGACTGCACCACCAAATTTGGTTTTCCCATTCAAATGATTTTTAGCCCCCCCCCTTTGATTACACTGGCATTTGAACTCAAGGCCTTCCACTTGCTAAGCCAGTGCTCTATCACTTGAACCACGCCTCCCTGCCCCATATTTAGTCCTTCTTGATGAAGTGACCTGTAAGAAAAAATAAGCGATTTTCCTTCTGTTCATTTCAAGGATCTACTGTGTGCAGGGACTATGTCAGTAGCTATATCAGAAAGCCCATAGGCAAGAAGACAGACATTAAACACATACTTATCAATGTAATGAAAATTACAAATGGGACAAGTGTATAAATGCAAGTATATAAAAGGAACCATTAACGGATACAAGCTGCCATTTTTTTTCTAGCTGAGACCTGAAGGAAGAATGATGGTTCTGGAAGATAAGACAGGAACCCTGGGAGAGGGAACAGCCTTGTATAAATTCCCTGGAGTGAGTTAGTGGAGCCTGGGGAACTAAAGAATAGCTTGTTTTCTCTAGCAAAGATTCCATTTTATTTTCTTCATGACACTCATCACACTGGAATTTATCTGGTTTATTTGCTTGTCTATTGACTTTATTTATATGTTTATAGTCTGTCAGTTTTCCTGCTGGATGGCTCCCACCCCTCCAAGCCTAAGCTCCGTGGGAACTGAAGTTTTTCCCCACCCCCCTCCCCCCACCCCCGCTGTAATTTCTGAGCCTAAATTACCTAATAGGCATTTAATCAGTATTTCTCAAATGATCAACAGATCAGTGTGCAATTCATATTACACATTTTGGATCTTATCCTAAGAGCAATGGGACATTGTTGAAGAGTTTTAAAAAGAGGGGTCATATGATCTAGTTAGAGTTTATTTTTTAAATTTTTATGGCTGCTATGTGTTTAATTTTGTTTTTTAAAATAATATTCAAGTGAAAGAATCATATTTTTTTAAACTGCATTTTTCTCTATAGAGATAAACTCTGTTTTGAGATACCAGCACTCCATTTTCTTTTAGAAACTCGACTGGTTACATGGGGGGAAAAAAGACTTAAATACCTATTGATTTAGTACATGTACTGCCTGTAATGTCTAGGGAACTTTTTTTTTAATCTTTTGAATAAGAATCACGGGTTAAAATTATTTTAAACAGAAAATTATTTTATCCATTTTATCCATAGTTTGCTCCTTTAGAAGTTCACAATAAAATTCCAGATATGAATAAAGCCTAAATGTTTTCTTCAGTTTGCCCTGAGGAATGGGATGACAGGATGGAACAACAAAAGGGAAATATAATCTTTGATTAAAATTAATGCTTATTTATTTCTTGCAGTGCTGGGGATGAACCCCAAGGCCTCACCAGGACTAGGCAAGAGCTCTACCACTGAACTACATCCACAGTCTCTGATTAATTAGTTCATTCATTCAATTAAGTCATTTATTCAATAAATAATATGAGCCAGAGCTCTATGCTAGGCCCTGGGGCTGTAAATTCAAAAGACACAATATCTGTCTTGAACACCCTGAACACGTAAACAGACCAGAAGAGAGGCATCCTGGGAGGATGTTGTGCCTTGTCCAGTCATTTTGTAAAGATAAGTGGAGATAAAGCTGACTCATGGATTCCTTTGCAAGAACCCAGGACATGCTCTTTAGGACACTCACAAGTTTGTATTTATCAGCGGTCTTAAAAATAAAGATTAGGGAGAGAGTTTACTGGGGAATTAATATGATCAAAGTAAGTTATATACATGTAAGTTATATTCATGTGTGTCACAGTGAAACCCATTATGTTGTACAACTAATATTGCCCTAATTTAAAAAAAGAGAGAAAAGAAAGATTAGGGAGTTGGGCACACAAAGAACTAGAGTAAAACTCTTTTATTCCTCACCATCTATAGAAGGTATTTCTAGCCTAAAAACATCTTGTACATTTGCCTTTGGCTAGTAGTACAGATTACAATTGCCTTCATTTCTAACAACACAATGCCCCATTTTAGCTGAGACTACAGGCACGCGCTGGGCAAATGTCCTATCTATGCTGGCATTGTTGTTGCAACCTTTAGAAGCAAGAGAAGTGTCTGCCTCTGAAAAGTCTATTGTGATGCATATTTTTCCTCCTACAAATGCCCAGTAACTAACTCAGGTTGATATCCCCCAGGAAAATATACTCTAAAATAGGAAGTATTATTGCAAATATTCAGACATACTAGAAATAAAATATGCCTGGCTAATTTAATTAATATCAGAGGAGTTCAGAGTAGATTTATCGTCATGTCCTCCACCCCAAACCCCCGCTGCCCCACAGCAGCAGTAGAGGTTTTTCTTTTACATTCTATTCTATCTGGGAATTTAAAAGTAACCTCTCTAGTGAATCTAGTGAAGCCCTATGGAGCACTGTACATATCCAAATATAAAGGTTCAGATGCTCTGGTTTAGAAAGCACAAGACGGTTTTCCAACTCATGCCAAAGCTACTAGAAAGTAATCTTCCTATCACACATTAAAGAGAAATATAACCAAAGACAGAGGCGTGGATTTAGAGAAGATATACTCATGTGATCCCCAATGAATAATCTATTTTAATAAATGGTTTTCTGTCACTTAGTTATTTAAACTGTAAAGAATAAAATGTTTAAAGTTGGGCCAGGCTGATTATGGACTATCTCTGACATCAAACAACTACATACCAAGCGTCTCCTCTTTGGAGACGAGATGACTGTTCTGTGCTCCTTATCTCAAGTCTCCTCAGTCACCAAAAAGGCCTAAAAAAAAAACCAAAAAAAAAAAAAAACCCTCAAGCCCAGCTTCTTCCACCAACACCTGCATTGTTCTCTACCCCACCCTCAACACTTTCCCAGAGTCCTCTAGGGCCTCACATTTAATGCTAATACACTCCCTCCAACTTTCTAAATTTCTTCATCCAAAGGTCTCCCCTTCTCAGCACTTTGACTGGAAAGCAAGAGACTTCCCCTCCCCCAATGACTCATCAAGAGAAAAATTCCAAGGCCACACTCACAGGGCCTTTGAATCTCAACCCCCCAGGAAGAGGTAGGAAGGGCACTCAATTAAAATACAGATTCGAACTCCACCCAAGGATTCTGATTCAGATGTTTTAGGGTAGAACTCATGATTTTCATTTTAAATAAATACTCTAGAAGATTCAGATATAGGTCACCTGCAGGAAGATGGAAGGAGGACTTCAGTTACTGAAAACAGTTCTAGGTACCCTTATTTAAAACAATTCTAGGTACCCATTATTGTGACCCTACTGTGTACAGGAAGTAGATTCATTAACTCATTTAGTTCTCACCAAAAAACCATGAAATATGTTATGAGCATTTTATAAGCAAGGAAAGTAAAGCCCAAAGCAGTGAGAAAGAAACAACACCAAAACCAAAATTTACCTGTGACCACATGACAAATAATAGACAGAGATTTTTTTTGGTGGTATTGGGGTTTGAACTCAGCCACTCTACCACTTGAGCCACACTGTCAGCCCTTTTTTGTGTTGGGTATTTTCGAGATAGGGTTGAGTTGGCTCCGAACTTCAATACTCCTGATCTCTGCCTCCTGCCTAGCTAGGAGATTTTGACTCTTAATTGGCACACTACTTGTAACAAACTAGATCTCTTAGCTCTAAAACCAGGCTCAAGTGAATCATACACTATATTTTTTTCTTTTCCTTTTTCACATCAGACTGGTAATGTGCCCATGTTGCGACAAGATTTGAGGGAGGCACATCTCACACAATGGCGTGAACACCCAATCATTACACTAATAAACCACAAAAGGATAGTAAAGAAATGTTTTCTTAAAACTTTTTGGGAACTGAGGATGTGGCTCAAGTGATAGAGTGTCTGCCTAGCAAGACTGAGGTCCTGAGTTCAAACCCAGTACCACAAAAAAAATTTTTTTGGTTCTAGGGATCTTACCCACTGCCTTGCACATGTTAAACATGTGCTCATGTTCTACCACTGAAACGTGTTCTACCCCTAGGCAAAAAATATTTTCTCAAAGATGTAGCTCAGTGGTAAAGTGCTTGCCTAGCATGTGTGAAGCCCTGGTTTCCATCCACAGCACTGCAAAATGAATGAATCAAAATGAATAAACAAACACTGCTGATTCTTTGCTCAGTGCGTTGATGCATGCATGCCTGTAATCCCAGCATTCAGGAGACTGAGGAAAGAGGATCTCGAGTTTGAGGCCAGCTTGGGTTACGAGGGCCAGACCATGTCTCAACACCCTCCCTCCCCCTAAAAAATGCCAAATATGCCTTGCAGTAAGGGAGCAGTGGAAGTGTGCTGGAAAGCATACTTGCACTTTTTTTGTTTGTTTTCTTGAGACAGGGTTAGGCTCTGTAGCCCAGGTTTGCCTCAAACTCTTGATTTGCCCACCTCAGACTCCTGAGTGTTGGGATTATAGGCATGTAACACAGCATCCGGCACACACTTGTATTTTTGAAGGATTACTATGTGAATTAGCCTCATTTTGAAAGCCTATACACCTGATAGAAGTGAGCCTGTTGGTGCTGTACCACTTGAGCCATGTCCCCAGCCCTTTTTTTGCTTTATTTTTCAGATAGGGACTCACAACCTTGATCCTCCTATGTATGCCTCCCAAGTAGTTTTGGTTTGGTGGTGTGTTACTTTAGTATGAGTGACTCCATTTTGATTTGTAATCTTATCTGTTGGAGTCCTGCAGAACCTTAGTTCAAAAGAATGGTCTCCTATAATTTTTTTGCCATGCTGGGGCTCAAACCCAGGACCTTGCACATGCTAGGCAAATGCTCTACCATTAAACTACATCCCCAACCCATAGAATTTTTTTTTTTGGTGGCACTGGAGTTTGAACTCAGGGCTTCACCCTTGCTAGACAGATGCTCTAGCACTTGAGCCACACCTCCTGTCCCTTTTGCTCTGGTTATTTTAGAGATAGGCTTTTTTAAAAACTATTAATTGTTTTGGTGGTACTGTGGTTTGAACTTATGGCCTCACACTTGCTAAGCAGGTGATCTTAATGCTTGAGCCACTCTGCCAGCCTCCTGGAGACACAGTCTTGCTTTTTGCCCACACCATCTTGGACTGCAATTCCATTGTTGCTAGATAACAGGCCTGTACCACCAAGCTCAGCATTTTTCTGTTGAGATGAACTTTTTTTCGTTTTGTCCGGACTGGCCTGAAACAGTGATCCTCCTGATCTCAGCCTCCCAAGTATCTAGGATTACAGGTATGAGTCACCAGCTCCTGGCTTTTAGAGGGAGGTCTTTTGAGGAGCCATAATGACTTAGTGGGAAAAATATTTTCAGGTGGGAGTGCTCAATGACATTTGTCAAATCACACTGTAGGTAGTTACTAGGCAAGGTTAATTTTGTAGATTTGGGTAACCAAAGAACTTAACTGAGAGCAGGTGAGGCATACTACTATTATTTTAAGAGACTTTCAAAGCATTAGTGCCAAATATAAGAATGAATAGATCGTGAGAGAAAAGTAGAAATCCAAATCATACACAGATACTCCAAGTAAATATCCGATAAAGATGACATTTCAAATTAACTGAATAATAGATAGCTTTTTAATCAGTAACATTGAAACAATTAGTTAACTTTGTTTTTCAGTACTGGAATTTGAAGTCAGGCCCTTACACTTGCTAGGCAGGCCTCTATCACTTGAGCCACTCTACCAGCTCTTGTTTCGTGTATTGGGTATTTTTAAGTTAGGACCTTGCTTTATTCTGGGCTGGCCTCGAACCACAATCCTTCTGAGTAGCTAGGATTACAGACATGAGCCACCAGCACCTCGCCCTTTGAACAAAAAAGTCCAAAACAGCCATCCAAATGAGTAAAACCATGTTGTATGAAAATGAAATTAGTACAATTGGTGAAAGTATACATTGGCCTACCCTTTTTGAACTAAAATTTCGCATTACATCCTGAAAGTCTAAAAAATGTTCATGCTGTCCTTGGCACATGCTTTGCCTGCACAAGGCCCTTGCACCAAAACAGG
This sequence comes from Castor canadensis, assembly GCF_047511655.1. Lineage (NCBI taxonomy): Eukaryota > Metazoa > Chordata > Mammalia > Rodentia > Castoridae > Castor > Castor canadensis. Next base: position 77,533,394 of record NC_133405.1, on the reverse strand, counting down.
GAAAATTTGCATGTCCTTTTACTTAGGAATTTTACATTGGGGAATGTATCTGGAGGAGAAAACTGCATGGGTGCAAAACCCGTATATTTGACTGGTCATCAAAATGTTGTTATTAATATTGCAAAACTAGAAAAACCTAAGTATTAAAAACATGTTATGTTATATAACTTATGGTATAATTGTACAATGGAAAGTATTGCAGAAATGAAATATGATTATGTCAACCTATATTGGTATGGGAAGATATTTCATATTGTAATATGAAAAAGTGGGTTACCAAATATAGTATGCCCTATGTATATTTATATGTATAATAGTATTTAGGAAGAGAAAAAATCCAGATAGATGTTCACCAAAATATTAATAGTGATTGTCTCTAGGTGGCATTATAGAGGTAACTTTTCTTTTGTATATTTTTTATATGTTTTGAAAAAAGTTACAAGAATAAATTATTTTTAAAATAAGAAAAAACAGCAGGGCCTGGTGGTGCATATCTGTAGAATCCCAGCACTTGGGAGGTGGTGACATGAGGATCATGAGTTCAAGGTCAGCGTGGGCTACATAGGCAATCCTGTGTCAAATACGCCTAAATAAATGCATAAATGCATTTCTATTTTTGCTCATACCCTTTAGCTTACCAGTTCCAATTTTAGGAATTTTTCCTAAAGAAACAAGCAGGGAGTGTCTGAGTATGTGAGCATGTGCCTAGCAAGTAGAAGGCCCTGCGTTCAATCCCTAGGGGAGAAAAAAGAGACAAGCACAAAATAATACTCAATTGCTCTTCATTGTAGAACTACTTATAGTAGCAAAAAGTTAGGGCTGGGGATGAGCACCTCTCTCACATGAACAAGACCCTGGGATCAATTCCCAACCCCACAGACACAAAAAAGTTAAGCCATCCTAACTCTTCAATAATTAAGGTATTTCTTTGAATTTCTTTTTTTACAGCTTAACCATTTTAATTTTTATTCATTTTTTTATGGTACTGGGGTTTGAACTCAGGGCCGCAAGCTTGCCAGGCAGGGGCTCTACCTGCCTTGAGCCACTCTCCCTTGTCCTTTTTGTGTATACATGTGTTTTTGTTTTTGGTGAGACTGGGGTTTGAACTCAAGGCTTTATGCTTGCAAAGCAGGAGCTCTACCACTTGAGCAACACTTCCAGTCCATTTTACTCTGGTTATTTTGGAGATGGGGGTCTCTCCAACTATTTGCTCAGGCTGGCCTCCAAACCCCAATCCTCCCAATCTCAGCTTCCCAAGTAGCTGGGATTATAGACACGAGCCACTAGCACCCAGCTGTGTTGGTTATTTTTGAGATAGGGTTTCACTTTATGTCCATACCGGCCTGGACCACAGTCATCCTGTTTATGCTTTCCTGTATAGCTGGGATGACAGGTACACCACTGTGCCCAACCTATTAGTTGTGATAGGAGTCTTGCGAACTCTTCTCCCCGATTTCTGCCTCTCAAGCAGCTAGGATTTCAGGCTTGAACCACCACACTTGGCTTTAGTTTAAACATTTTAAGTGTATAATTAAGTACCATTAAATATATTCACATTGTTGTGAATATATAACATGGAGAATGTTTATAACATTATCAGATGAGAAGGTGGGCTCCACTGGTAGAGCACCTGCTTTGCAAGCGCAAAGCTGTAAGTTCAAACCCCAGTTCCACCAAAAAAATTTCCAGTATCTAAAATGATAAGCTAAACATGGTTGCAATGTTTGTTTCTTTTGTTTGAGACAAGTTATCACTATGTAGATCAGCTGGACTTGAACTTGGTATGTAGCTCAGGCTGGCCTCAAACTCACAATCCTCCTGCCTCAGTACCTCAAGTGCTGGGATTACAGACATGCATCACCATGTCCAGCTTCCAATTTTGTTTTAAAGACATTTTGTAGCTGGGCGCTGGTAGCTTACACCTGTGATCCTAGCTACTTAGGAGGCTGAGTTCAGGAGGATCAAGGTTCTAGGCCAGCCTGAGCAAATAGTTGGATAGACCCCCATGTTTAAAATAACTACAGCAAAGTGGACTGGAAGTGTGGCTCGAGTGGTAGAGCACCTGTTTGCAAGTGCCTGTTTTGCAAGTGCAAAGCCTTGAGTTCAAACCCCAGTCCCATAAAAAAAAAAAGACATTTTGCCAATATAAGAAAAGCAAGTAGAAGGATATATTTATTTAAATGTTAATACACATTTTTGGGTTCTGGAATTACAGATTATTATTTTCCAAAGTTCTTGTGAGAAACATGCATTACTTTTGTACTCAGGAGGAAAAAAAGTTACAAAAGCTAGAGGTTGTTATCTCTGGAGTAATCAATTTTTACTCATCTTCCTTCGCATCACAAATTTTCTATTAGACTGTAACTATCATGTGGGCAGAAATTAGGTGTTTTTTAAATTTCCCCTGGTACTCCCTACCACATAAGTGTTCTGCATTCGATAAATGTTGACTAACACCACTCATGCATCTGCATACAGATAAGCCTATGTACCTATGTGGGCATGCATATTTAACTATGCCAACCTCCTTCTCATCAGGAATGAGGAAAAAAGGAAAAGCAAGTTTTTGAATAGTGCCATGGGCTTTTTGCCATATGTTGGAAAATGAACCGTGCTTTATACTCGCCAAGATTTCAGGGTACAGAGTGACCATTAAAGATTTTGGATCACACCAGTCAATTTTGTCTATTCAGGCCAAGCAATTATTTTCTTGTACTACCGCTGAGTGAGACTAGGTCCAATTCTTCTTTGGTTCTACTAATTAGATTGGGCACTTTACTGAAAAATTTTAAATAAAAAGCTACATACCACTGCAACTGGTAAATGGGCTTGTCTGTACACACTCTGGGCTCCTTGCTGCAGCCAGTGTTTAATCAGTTAAAGTGACACAGACCTTGTCCTGTTGACAGGTTTGTGGGACTTCAGTCACATCTCATACTCTGCATCAAAACTGAGATAAGAGTACAAAGGAAATCAGCAGGTGCCTAAGAGGGAATGAGTGTTAAAATCCCTGAAACCACTAAATTATTAAAAAGCTCTCTAACAGGCTCCTCAAAATCAGACAGTAGAGCTGAAGGATTTATATATTTGATATTAAAACTAGGAGGACAGGATAAAGACCCAATCTGAGCCCTCGATGATTTGATTTTTTTTTAAATAGTTTCAGCTGTACAAGGAAGACATGGAAAATGGAGGACATTTTAAAGGCAGATTATGCCTTAGCCTTAATCATGGCTGCTGCTGAGCTGAAGAGATGGGTTGGGGCTTAATCATGACACTGGCCTTCCCTCAGAGACACAGCAGGTAACTGGGTAGGGCTTCTTTTGCTTCCTCAAATCCTCTGATGGAGAATTATTGATTCTGAAATCTCCTGTAGGAAATTATTGCACAGAAGAGTGGGGAGTTTATAAATCTGGGCAGATTGACCAACTGTGAATTTATACTGCCTCATTATGTTAACCCATTGGAGGCTGTATCTGGGAACACACTAATGCCACTGTCTTCTTACATATTTATTGGACTTTCAAGGATAAAATGTCAGTATTAAAATGAAAAGCACTATGCAGCAGAGCTTGGCTTAATATCCCCCATGCTCATCAAGAAGCCCTGTAAGTCTCCCATGCTGAAGTCCCATCAGCACAATCCCCACCCTCAGCAAAGATTGAAGTGCAAATACTAATGTGGACTCAGGTGACCACCTGAGGAGCTCTGCTCCTTTTGCAAATTAACCAGAATGTATTATTTGTAAATAATTAAAATCCTAACCCACTTTGAAGTCCCTCAACCATATCAGTTCTTACATTGGGAGTAACATCTCCCATAACCTCTCCTTTGCATTTGTGAGGAGGTGCAGGGGATACCCTTGTGGTAAAGAAAGGAGATTGGCAAAGAGTCATCGAGAATTCTAGGATTTCTAAGCAATGTATTTGCTAAAAAATAACTTATGGATCCAGAAGCCAATGACATCATACTCTTCTTCTGTGAAATTTCCATGTATATATATATATATATAATATGTTGATGAGTTTTGACTTATGTAAATCTCCAAGAACCCCCCAAATCAGGATAATGAATATATTCATCACTCCAAAGTTTTCTCATGCTACTTTTTAAAAAGTGGTATTGGGATTTGAACTCAGGGCTTCATGTTTGTTAGGCATACACTCTACCACTTGAGCCATAACTCCAGCCCTTTTTGTGTTAAGGTTATTTTTCAGATAGGGTTTTGCGTTTTTGCTGTGGCCAGCCTGGACAGTGATCTACTTATTTATGGGATTTCCAGAACTGCCTGAGTTGGCCTTGAGTTACTATCCTCTGGATCTGTGCCTCCCAAGTAGCTGGGATTACAGTAGTGAGCCACTATGTCTGGCTCATGCCAGTTCTTAAGGCCTGCCTCCCAACACTTCTCATATTCCAACCTCTCACCATTACATTCCTTTGTCCATAAGCAACCACTCTCACATTTTCAGATTATTTGGTGTTTTGGGGGAGGTTTGTATAAGTGGAATAAACTAGTAAGTACTCTTTTTTTCGAGGCTTGTTTTATTCAGCATAATTATTTTGCGATTCAGTCATGTTGTAGTATACATAGTCTGTTCACTTTTATTCCTAAGGGGAATTCCACTGCAGATATATATTTCATTTATCTATTGATATGTTAATGGAAATTTGGGTTGTCTTTACATTTTGACTATTATTATTAATAATAACAAGAGGGCTGGTGGAATGACTCAGGTAGTAGAGCACCTGCCTAGCAAGCATGAAGTCCTGAGTTCAAACTCCAGTACCACCCCAATAAATTAATAACAGGACTTCCAAGTCTGTGAATTAGAGACCCACCACATTCCTGCAATTCCATGAAATTAAAATAAAAACTCAGGTATGTGGCTTTCAAGGAAAGGTTAGCAATTTAGAAAGGCAGGGCTACTAGACAGAGAGGGGATGAGAATCAGAAATATTGAACAGTAGAGCTATAAAAGAAACAAAGGAAACACTTTGCTGGGATGGAGCCAGAAGCAACTTGGTCTGTGGCACCCTCTCCACTCCCCTCCAGCAGTGCTAGCTGTGGGAACTGACAACCACTACAGAGAGCATCCTGAACCACTCCATCCTTAGACTCACCACCCTGCAGTACTTGTTTGGCAAGAATGATCCATGTGCCAGATACTACTTTTCAAATGAAGCGACAGACTGGAGGTCTACAAGAAGACACCAAACCCTGCTGCAGAGCTACCTGGTACACATGAATCCCCACCCAGGGCAAGATGTAAGCCCAGTGCCAGTCAAGGGAGTGGGTAAACTCCACAGAGCATGTCTTGAACTGCTCCATCACTAGACCCACCATCCCACATATCTGTGTGTGATTGGAGTTGCCTCACCCTTACCAGAACTGCTGCAGCAGGCTAGAGCTGCCTTGCCCCTTTTAGTTGCTGCTACTCAATGGGATCTGCCCCACCATCTCTAATCCCTGGCCCAAAACCTTAGCTGATCACAGACCAACACACTCAGATTGCACTTAGAGGGGAACCACAAGTAAACACAGCAAGAGAGCCAGAGACAGAGTGCTGAGGGCCAGAGATTGGAGAAAAACACCTGCTGCACTGAATGAGCACAGCTGGTATACATTCACCTCCCAAGTACTGAGTTGTGTTTTCTTTTTAAAATCTTTTTTTAAGCTATTTTTTGTGGGACTGGGGTTTTAACTTGGGGCTTCACCCTTGCAAAGCAAGTGCTCTACTGCTATGCACACCTCCAGTTCATTTTGCTTTAGTCATTTTGGAGATGGGGTTTTATGAACTATTCACCCAGGTTTAGCCTTGAACCATGATCCTTCATATCGCAGCTTCCCAAGTAGCTAAAACTTCAGGCATGAGCAACTAGAGCCTGACTACCTTTAATAATTTTTAAACTCCTAGTACACCCTCTAAAAAGCCTAGTTTCTGTATTATGTAACCTTATTGGAGGAGATGATGTTCCCAATTGTTTTTATTTCATTTAAACATTTGGTTTGGTTTTGAATTAGTGACTTCATTATTGTTGAACTTTAACCCCAGTCCAATGGTAAGAAACTGCAATCAAGTCTGCTACTACACAGTCCTGCCTCAACATTGAGAGTACTTCAACTGAAAGACAACCTCCAACCAATGACTTGGCCTCAGATGTGCAAATCCCAATGCAGAAACAAAAATTATAAAAAATAAAACCATATGACTCCTCTCAGAGTCAACAATTCCATAAGAATGGACTCTAATGAAAGTGAAGTGGCAAACTTCACTTGAAACTACTAATGGGAACAAAGGGGACTTGTCAAGGAGGATAGACCTGCTGCTGACAGAACAGGCATGGTGTTGGAGGTTGCAGACTTCTGGACCACCAACTACTACACAGCAAAGCCCATCCCATAGGCTTTTGTCCTGTAGCTGACACAGGCCTTCCTGGTCCATGTGGGTGTGGTCTGAGTAGTACTCAGATTCCTGTTTGAGAACACCCCCCTAGTACTGTTACTAAAAACACACAGTAGACAGAAGGGTAACATGGAAAGAGTTCACCAAGAAATGTGAATAGGCAAGTTATCTCCAAATGCAAGATGAAGCTCTGAGAGGAGGTGCTGACCTGCACATTAGAGCTCTGGAGTGTCCACTGTTGATGTCAGGAAGTCCACTGGCCCCTCCATTTGTGCAGCTAGGCAGCAGGGCCCAGAGCCTCAGAGAGGGCTCTCCAGTGTACATACTGTTTCCCATTTCTAAGAAATTGTCACAAGAAAAGTAATGAATTCCATTTTTATTGAAGAAGAGCCAGAACTAGAAACAGCCTAAAGGCCACAGCAAGAGGCTCAGAGATTTGATGACCTTCCATGTCGGGACATTCTGTAATACAATTAAAATCCATACTTATGAAGAAAAAAAATCGGTAGCTTTTTTATATGCCAATAATGAACAGGTTGAGAAAGAAATCAGGAAAATAATCCCATTCACAATACCCTGAAAAAATTCAATACCTAGGAATAAACCTAACTAAGGTGGTGAAAGACCTCTACAATGAAAACTATAAAACCTTGAAGAAAGAAATTGAAGAAGAAAATAGAAAGACCTCTTTTATGTTCATGGATTGGCAGAATTTATATTGTGAAAATGGCTATATTACAAAAAACAATCTACAGATTCAATGGAACTCCCACAAATATGCCAATGATATTCTTCACAGAAACAGAAAAATAATTTATATGAAAACATATAAGACCCTGAATGGCCAAAGTAATCGTGAACAAAATGAGCAATGCTGGAGGTATCACAATATCAGCTTCAAATTATACTAAGAGACACAGTAATAATAACAGCTTGGCGCTGGCACAAAAAAGGTGTGTAAACCAATGAGATAGAAGAGAAGACACAGAAATAAACCTACACACCAAAGTCACTTGACCTTTGACAAAGATTCCAAAAACATATGTTGGAGCAAAGACACGTGGTGTTGAGAAAACTGTATGTCCACATGTATAAGACTGAAACTAGACCCCTATCTCCCATCATGTACAAAAGTTAATTCAAAATGGATAAAATACCTTAAAGTAAGTCCAGAAACTTTGAAACTACCCTAGGAAAACCTGGGGAAGACACATGAAGATATAAGTGCAGACAATTCGTTTCTGAATAGGACTTCAATTGCTCAGGAAATAAGAGCAAGAATTGACAAATGGGACTGCATCAGATTAAAAATCTTCTACACATCAAAGGAAACAATTACAATGTTGAAGAGACAGTATATAAAATGGAAGAAAATCTTTGCCAGTTATTCATTGAACAAAGGATTTATCCAGAATATATAAGGAACTCAAAAATTAAATATCAAAAGAACAAATAATCCAATTAATAAATGGGCAAATGAATTGAACAGACAATACTCAAGAGAAGTACAAATGGCCAGTAAACACATGACGAAATGTTCAACATCATTAGCCATAAAGGAAATGCAAATCAAAACTACACTGAGATTCCATCTCACTCCAATTAAAATGGCTATCATCAAGAAAGCAAACAACAAATGCTGGTGAGGATATGGGGGGAAAGTAATATTTTACACTGGTAGTTGAAATATAAATTAGTGCAGCCACTATGGAAATCAGTATGGAGGCTCCTCAAAAACCTGAAAATAGAATTACCATATGATCCTTTTGTATCACTTCTGGGCATTTATCCAAAGGAATGTAAGTCTGCATACAATAGAGATACCTGCACACATGTTTATTGCAGCACTGTTCACAATAGCCAAGCTATGGAAACAGCCTAGGTACCCATCAAATAAAGAAAATGTGGTACATATGCACAACAAAGTATTATTCAACAGCAAAGAAGAACAAAATTATACCATTTGCTTGAAAGTGGATAGATCTGGAGATCATCATGTTAAGTGAAGTAAGCCAGACTCAGAAAGACAAATATCACATATTTTTCTCATATGTGGAATCTAAACCTAAGACAAATAAAATAAAAACAAACATAAGAATATAAAAGGGGAACTGTTGAGGGGACAACTAACAAGAGGGGGAAAGTCAAAGGAGAGGATGATGAAGATAAGTATTATCAAAGTACATTATATGTATGCATGAAAATTTAAAAATGAAACACATTAAAACTATAAAAATGGATTGGTAGAGTGGCTTAAGTAAGAGTGTCTGCCTAGCAAGTGTGAGACCCTGAGTTCAAAGCCCAGTACCACAAAAAAACCCTATAAAAATTACCAGATGCAATAGCTTACACCTGTAATCCTAGTTACTTGGGAGGATCATGATTTGAGGCCAGCCTGGGCAAAAAGTAAGCAAGACTCTATGTCAAAGAATAAATTGGGCATGGTGGCACATACTTGACATCCCTATTAATTGGGAGGCATAAATAGGTGGATGGTGGTGCAAGTTGGCCCAGGCAAAAACAGGAGAATCTATTTGAAAAATAACCATAAAGCAAAAAGGGCTGGGGTGGGGCTCATCTGGTAGAGCACTTGCCTAGCAACTGTGAGCTCTGAGTTCAAACCCCAGTACTGTAAAACAAATGGTTAAAAAAAAACAGGCATGGGGGAGTGGGGGAAGTGTGGCTTAAGTGGTAGAACATCTGGTTAGCAAGTGTGAAGCCCTGAGTCTAACCCTAAAAAAACCAGGCAGAATGACAGGGGTTAAGAAAGAGAGGTGCTGGTTATAATTAAGAACATTATACTCATGTATGGAAACATCACAATAAACTTTCCACGTGAACTGTAAATAAACATGGCGGCCAGCAGGAGCAGCAGCACCGCCCAGTAAGCAGGAGCAGGAAAGCTTGTGAAAGTGGCAGTGGGAGGAAAACTGCACAGGAGAGGGGGGAAGACCCACCTCCCACACGAACTGTAAATAAACACACAGGCCTGACAACGCGGGGGCAGTGTCACTTTTCCCAGTGCTTGGAAAGGGGAAAGCCTGTAGCAGAGGCTCCCGCACAGGAGAACTCTGAGCAAACAAAGCCTGTGGGACCAGGTGAGTGTTAGCTCACCCCAGAGGTCTGCATAAATAACTCCGCCAGCTACAGGCTGAGAGCAGCAGGCAGGCAAGCCACAGTTGCAGATACCACTCTCAGAACTGTCTCTAGACTCTTTTTTATTCTTTTTCTCCCTACCTTTGATGAGAGAACAACCGAATTACACCTGCAAGCCGAAAAACTTACTGAAACTGTATTGCATTTGAACTTGGGACACTTGGTGGGGCTTTTTGTGTGTGTGTGTGTGTGTGTGTGTGTGTGTGCAGTTTTATTCTACTTCATGCATCCCCTTTGATGAGACAACTACAGAACAACATCTGAGGCACCATCTCCAGGACTGGAGACTGAGACGGACACCCAAATTATTAAGACTGAAACTGCATTGCATATAAACTTGAAAGTTGTTTGGTGTTTTTTTTTTTAATTTTCTATTTTCCCTTTTATTTTAATTCATTTTTATATATAGATATTTCTTTCATTTACTTATTTTTTATTTTTTTATCTTTGATTTTCAATCCTCTCTCTGTCTCTCTAATGTCTGTTCAGCTTACTGTCGATTAGTACACTAACGCTCCCTGTTTATACCTTTGAAATTTTCTTGTCTGAAACTTTGTTCTGTTTTCTCCCTCTTGTCTGTATATTTGTATTCCCCTTTTCTTTAACTTCTTGCTTTCCATCTCAGCTCACCCTTCCATTCTAAATATTACCATTGTTATTATTACAAGCTAGAAAATACTTAATTGCACACAGTACAGGGACAGTAACAACACCAAAGACAATGACGGGAAGACAGAAAAAACAGGGAAACCAGTTTCCCCACAGCAAAAATTTAGTACAGGAACCAGAGGGGAATGAAGAGAACAGAAACTCAGATCCAGACTCCAACAAAATGAAGATAAACTATGCCAAAGTACCCCATGAAGCCCACAAGAATAATTTAAAAGAAGACATACTACAAGTACTCAATGAGAATTTTATAGAGATGATACTGGATAGGGTCAACCAAAATGTACAGGAGACACTCAAGAAATTCCAAGACAACAAAAATAGAGAATTTGAAAAAACAAAAGAAGAAATAAAGGAAACCATAGAAGCACTGTATAAACACCAAAGTGAAAGAGAGAACACAATGAATAAATGGATAAATGAACTCAGGACAAAAATAGACAACATTAAAGAGGAAAACTGCCATGATATGGAAAACCTCAGAAAAAAGAACGAAACAGAACTGCAAAACAAAATGGAAGGCCAATCCAGCAGAATAGAACAAACAGAAGACAGAATCTCAGAACTTGAAGATGAAATGGTAATTAAAGGAAAAACCGAAGAACTATTAATTAAACAACTCAAGACCTGTGAAAAGAAAATGCAAGAACTCACTGACTCCATCAAAAGACCAAACTTGAGAATCAAGGGCATCGAAGAAGGAGAAGAGGTGCAAGCGAAGGGAATGCGTAATATATTCAACAAAATAATAACGGAAAATTTCCCAAATCTAGAGAAAGATATTCCCATACAGATGCAAGAGGCCTCCAGGACACCAAACAGACCAGATCAAAATAGAACCACTCCACGACATATCATCATTAAAACAACAAGTTCAGAAACTAAGGAAAGAATATTGAAGGCTGTAAGAGAGAAGAAACAAGTAACATACAAAGGTAAACCCATCAAAATCACAGCAGACTTCTCAACAGAAACATTGTAACATACAAAGGTAAACCCATCAAAATCACAGCAGACTTCTCAATAGAAACATTAAAAGCAAGAAGAGCATGGGGTGAGATCTTCCGGGCACTGAATGAAAATAACTTCAACCCCAGGATACTCTACCAAGCAAAGCTATCATTCAAAATAGATGGAGCAATAAAAGTCTTCCATGATAAGCAGAAACTAAAACAATATGTGACCACAAAGCCACCATTACAAAAGATTCTTCAAGGGATTCTGCACACAGAAAGTGACACCCAACTTAACCATGAAAAGACAGGCAGCACCAAACCACAGGATAAGAAAAAGCAAGACAGTAGAGAGTAACATCAAGTTAGGTACACACAATCAAACCTTCAAACAACTAAGACAACTAAATGGCAGGAATCACCACATACCTATCAGTACTAACACTTAATGTTAACGGACTTAATTCACCCATCAAAAGACACCGTTTGACAAAATGGATTAAAAAAGAAGATCCAACAATTTGTTGCTTACAGGAGACTCATCTCACCGACAGAAATAAGCATATGCTTAGGATGAAAGGCTGGAAGAAGATTTACCAAGCCGATGGCAGGAGTAGCAATACTTATCTCTGACAAAGTAGACTTCAAACCTACATTGATCAAACAAGATAAAGAAGGACATTCCATACTAATAAAAGGGGAAATAGACCAAAAGGAAATAATAATCATCAATCTGTATGCACCCAATGTCATTGCACCCAATTTCATCAAACATACCCTGAAAGACCTAAAAGCATATATAAACGCCAACACAGTGGTGGTGGGAGACTTTAACACCCCATTATCATCAATAGATAGGTCATCCAAACAAAAAATCAATAAAGAAATCCAAGATCTAAAATATGCAATAGATCAAATGGACCTAGTAGAAGTCTACAGAACATTTCATCCAACCTCTACACAATATACATTCTTCTCAGCAGCCCATGGAACCTTCTCCAAAATAGATCATATCCTAGGGCACAAAGCAAGCCTCAGCAAATGTAAGAAAATAGAAATAATACCGTGCATACTATCTGATCATAATGCAGTAAAAGTAGAACTCAACAACAAAAGTAAAGACAAAAAACATGCAAACAGCTGGAAACTAAATAACTCATTACTTAATGAAGAATGGATCATCGATGCAATAAAAGAGGAAATTAAAAAGTTCCTGGAAGTCAATGAAAATGAAAACACAACCTACCGGAACCTATGGGACGCAGCTAAGGCAGTCCTGAGAGGAAAGTTTATAGCCATGAGTGCATATATTAAAAAGACTGAAAGATCCCAAATCAATGACCTAATGATACATCTCAAACTCCTAGAAAAACAAGAACAAGCAAATCCCAAAACAAATAGAAGGAGAGAAATAATAAAAATAAGAGCCGAAATCAATGAAATAGAAACCAAAAAAACCATACAAAGAATTAATGAAACAAAAAGTTGGTTCTTTGAAAAACTAACAAGATTGATAGACCCCTGGCAAATCTGACTAAGATGAGGAGAGAAAAAACCCAAATGAGTAGAATTAGGAATGCAAAAGGGGAGATAACAACAAACACCATGGAAGTCCAGGAAATCATCAGAGACTACTTTGAGAACCTATATTCAAATAAATTTGAAAATCTTAAAGAAATGGACAGATTTCTAGATACATATGATCATCCAAAACTGAACCAAGAGGAAATTAATCACCTGAATAGACCTATAACACAAAATGAAATTGAAGCAGCAATCAAGAGTCTCCCCAAAAAGAAAAGTCCAGGACCTGATGGATTCTCTGCTGAATTCTATCAGACCTTTAAAGAACTGATATCAACCCTCCTTAAACTGTTCCACTAAATAGAAAGGGAAGGAAAACTGCCAAACACATTTTATGAAGCCAGTATTACACTTATCCCAAAACCAGGCAAAGACACCTCCAAAAAGGAGAACTATAGGCCAATCTCCTTAATGAACATTGACGCAAAAGTCCTCAACAAAATAATGGCAAACCGAATTCAACAACACATCAAAAAGATTATTTACCACGACCAAGTAGGCTTCATCCAGGGATGCAGGGGTGGTTCAGTATACGAAAATCAATAAATGTAATAAAGCACATTAACAGAAGCAAAGACAAAAACCACTTGATCGTCTCAATAGATGCAGAAAAAGCCTTTGATAAGATCCAACACCATTTCATGATAAAAGCTCTAAGAAAACTAGGAATAGAAGGAAAGTTCCTCAACATTATAAAAGCTATATATGACAAACCTACAGCCAGCATTATACTTAATGGAGAAAAACTAAAACCATTCCCTCTAAAATCAGGAACCAGACAAGGATGCCCACTATCTCCACTCCTATTCAACATAGTACTGGAATTCCTAGCCAGAGCAATTAGGCAAGAAGAAGGAATAAAAGGAATACAAATAGGTAAAGAAACTGTCAAAATATCCCTATTTGCAGACGACATGATCCTATACCTTAAAGACCCAAAAAACTCTACTCAGAAGCTTCTAGACATCATCAATAGCTATAGCAAGGTAGCAGGATATAAAATCAACATAGAAAAATCATTAGCATTTCTATACACGAACAATGAGCAAACTGAAAAAGAATGTATGAAAACAATTCCATTTACAATAGCCTCAAAAAAATCAAATACCTAGGTGTAAACCTAACAAAAGATGTGAAAGATCTCTACAAGGAAAACTATACACTTCTGAAGAAAGAGATTGAGGAAGACTATACAAAGTGGAGCGATCTCCCATGCTCATGGATTGGTAGAATCAACATAGTAAAAATGTCGATACTCCCAAAAGTCATCTACATGTTTAATGCAATTCCCATCAAAATTCCAATGACATTCATTAAAGAGATTGAAAAATCTACTGTGAAATTTATATGGAAACACAAGAGGCCACGAATAGCCAAGGCAATACTCAGTCAAAAGAACAATGCAGGAGGTATCACAATACCTGACTTCAAACTATATTACAAAGCAATAACAATAAAAACAGCATGGTACTGGTACAAAAACAGACATGAAGACCAGTGGAACAGAATAGAGGACCCAGATATGAAGCCATACAACTATAACCAACTTGTCTTTGACAAAGGAGCTAAAAATATACGATGGAGAAATAGCAGCCTCTTCAACAAAAACTGCTGGGAAAACTGGTTAGCAGTCTGCAAAAAACTGAAACTAGATCCATGTATATCACCCTATACCAAGATTAACTCAAAATGGATCAAGGATCTGAATATCAGACCACAAACTCTAAAGTTGACACAGGAAAGAGTAGGAAATACTCTGGAGTTAGTAGGTATAGGTAAGAACTTTCTCAATGATACCCCAGCAGCACAGCAACTAAGAGATAGCATAGATAAATTGGACCTCATAAAGCTAAAAAGCTTCTGTTCATCAAAAGAAATGGTCTCTAAACTGAAGAGAACACCCACAGAGTGGGAGAAAATATTTGCCAACTATACATCAGACAAAGGACTGATAACCAGAATATATAGGGAACTTAAAAAACTAAATTCTCCCAAAACTAATGAACCAATAAAGAAATGGGCAAGTGAACTAAACAGAACTTTCTCAAAAGAAGAAATTCAAATGGCCAAAAAACACATGAAAAAATGCTCACCATCTCTAGCAATAAAGGAAATGCAAATTAACATCACGCTAAGATTCCACCTCACCCCTGTTAGAATAGCCATCATCAGCAACACCACCAACAACAGGTGTTGGCGAGGATGCGGGGAAAAAGGAACCCTCTTCCACTGTTGGTGGGGATGTAGACTAGTACAACCACTCTGGAAAAAAATTTGGAGGCTACTTAAAAAGCTAGACATTGATCTACCATTTGATCCAGCAATACCACTCTTGAGGATATACCCAAAAGACTGTGACACAGGTTATTCCACAGGCACCTGCACGCCCATGTTTATTGTGGCACTATTCACAATAGCCAAGTTATGGAAACAGCCAAGATGCCCCAGCACTGATGAATGGATTAAGAAAATGTGGTATCTATACACAATGGAATTCTATGCAGCCATGAAGAAGAACGAAATGTTATAATTCGCTGGTAAATGGATGGAATTGGAGAACATCATTCTGAGTGAGGTTAGCCTGGCCCAAAAGACCAAAAATCGTATGTTCTCCCTCATATGCGGACATTAGATCAAGGGCAAACACAACAAGGGGATTGGACTTTGATCACAAGATAAAAGCGAGTGCATACAGGGAGATGTGAGCATAGGTAAGACACCTAAAAAACTAGCTAGCATTTGTTGCCCTTAACGCAGAGAAACTAAAGCAGATACCTTAAAAGCAACTGAGGCCAATAGGAAAAGGGGACCAGGAACTAGACAAAAAGTTAGATCAAAAAGAATTAACCTAGAAGGTAACACCCACGCACAGGAAATCAATGTGAGTCAATGCCATGTATAGCTATCCTTATCTCAACCAGCAAAAACCCTTGTTCCTTCCTGTTATTGCTTATACTCTCTCTACAACAAAATTAGAAATAAGGGCAAAATAGTTTCTGCTGGGTATCGAGGGGGTGGGGGAGAGGGAGGGGGCGGAGTGGGTGGTAAGGGAGGGGGTGGGGGCTGGGGGGAGAAATGAACCAAGCCTTGTATGCACATATGAATAATAAAATAAATAAATAAATAAAAAATAAAAAATAAATATAATAAGTAATAATAATGGGTCGAAGGTGTACCTCAGTGGTACAGCATGTACTTAGCATGTACAAGGCCCTGGGTTCAATACTTAGCATTAGAAAGAAGAAAAACATAAAATAATGCTGCTATGAATATTATGCATATGTCTTTGTATGGCCATATACTACCAGCTCTTTTAGGTAAATATCTAAGTGTGAAATGCCGAGATCATATGGTAGATAAATGTTTTACCTTTCTAAGAAAATGCCAAATTGTTTTCCAAAGTGTTTTCCAGGGCTGAGGATGTAACTCAGTGGCAGAGCTCTTGCTAGCATGCATAAGGCCCTGGGTTCCATCCCTAAACTGCAAGAAAAAAGAAATCAAATATGTACAACATAGAAAAATAGTTAAAATGCTAACTGCCAAAGTGGTTTATACCAGTTTACCTTCCCACCAGCAGCATATGAAGGTTCTAGCTGCTCCACATCCTCATCAACACTTAATATGGTCACATTTTTTGTTTTAGATATTTATTTAATTAGATATGAAATGGTATATTAGTTTTCTATTGCTGTTGTATTAATTACCGCAAACATATACATACTCTTTGGAGAAATGTATATTCAGATTTTTTTGAGACAGGGTCCCCTTATGCAACCCAGGCTGGCCTGAAACTCATGATCTTGCCTTGGCCTCTCAAGTGCTGGATTACAGGCATGCACCACCAAACCTGGCATTTCAGGTTTTTGACAATGGGCAACTGATAGTTTGTTTTTTTTGTTTAGTAAATGGTGCTGGAACGACTGAATATCTGT
The DNA here is from genome assembly GCF_047511655.1 of Castor canadensis. Lineage (NCBI taxonomy): Eukaryota > Metazoa > Chordata > Mammalia > Rodentia > Castoridae > Castor > Castor canadensis. The sequence continues at coordinate 77,516,696 of NC_133405.1, read as the reverse complement.
ATGAGAAAAATTGAGCTATGATCTATATCACACATTATACACACAGAGAAATTAAATATATGGCAATATAAAAGGTAGGCACTTGCCTAGCATGTACAAGACTCTGGATTTCGATCCCTAGCACTGCAAAAAAAAAAAAAAGTAAAGAAAAAGAGTAAACTGAAAAGAGCTAGACTTTCAGAAAGGTGGAGTGAGGGAGTCAAATCCTCTCTCCTTCCAAGTTCATTTCATTGTATTGCTGTATAGTATTTCATTGAATGTATACATACCACAGTTGATTTATTTCACAATGTATAAATAGTACTCTGATAATGCCTGGGTTTTATTGTGCTGGGGATTGAACACAGGATAAAGCCTTGTGTATGCTAAGTAAATACTCTGTGACTGAACTATGCCCCCAGTCCCCTTAAAGCTGTTTTATTTGTTTTGTTTATTGAGACAGGGTCTTACTATGTAGCCCAGGCCAGTCTGGACCTCACAATCTTCCTTCCTCAGCCTCCCTGTTACTGGGATTGCAGATAGAGTCATCACATCCTGTCTTAAAGCTGTTTATAACAGCCATGAATACTGATACACATAAGATGAATGAATTTCAAAAACTTTATGTTGAGTGAAAGAAGCAAGACACAAAACATTGTATATTGCATAATTTCACTTACTGATTCTAGAAAAGACGAAAGTAGCTGCTAGTGACAGAAAACAGATCAGTGGCTTTCTGAGGCTGAATGTATGAGGAAGGAAATTGATTATCATGGAACAAGAAGTAACTTTTTGGAGTGATAAAAAGGTTCTATATCCTGATGGGGGGGTGGATAAATCGGCGTATGTCCTTTTCAATGATTTATAAGTTCATTAACAAAATAGGCAGAGCATCCCATTTCTCAATCCTCCCTTCCCCCGAAAAGCAGACAGCCTATCTTACCCTTGACTCATGGGAACCAGGGCTACTTCATCTCCACTTAGTGAAAGACCAGACCTAGCCCCATTCCAGGAACTAGGAGTGTCTTATAGGAGTACAATATAAGATTTTGAAGTTACTTTTCTCATTGTCATGACAAAATATATACATAAACAACTTCAAGGAGAAGGATACATTTTGGCTCACAGTTTCAGAGGTGTCAGTTCATCATAGCAGGGAGTACATGGCAGGGCAGAGTAGTTCATATTATGGCAGCCAAGAAGCAGAGAGGAAAGGGGCATAGGAGAAGGTGTCAGGATAAGGTATAGTCCCCAAGAGCATGCTCCTAATGACCTACTTCTTCCAAAAGCCCTTCCTACCTTTTACCACTAACCAATAATGTCATCATATTATGAGTCTATCAAGCTATTAATACGTAGATTAGGTCAGAGCCTTCATGATCTAATTGGCTCTAAAAATGCCATCACAGATGCATAGACGTAAGCTTTATTAATCTCCTAGGTGCTAACTCAATCCAATTAAGTTGGCAATTAAGATTAACCATCACATAAACCAACTGATTTTTTTTGGGAGGTGGGACTGGGGTTTGAATTCAGGGCTTTGCACTTGCAAAACAGGCACTTTGCCATGTGAACTGCACCTCCAGTCCATTTTACTCTGGCTATTTTGGAGATGGGGGGGTCTCACGAACTATTTGCCTGGGCAGACCTTGAGCCCTGATCCTCCTGATCAGTCTCCCAAGTAGCTAGGATTATAGGTGTGAGCCAGCCCAACTGATTCTTTACCTATAGTAACAAGATTCTCCAACTTCTTTGCTGTGCTGGGGGTGGAGCCCAGGGCCCCTCACATGCTAGGCACTCACCCTACCACTGAGCTATATCCCTAGCCTGAACTCCAAATTTAGATTAATCATTGTCCACTCTAGTAGCAGCTGCAGGTGAAACCTGCATGTTCATAAGAACAGATAATAACAAACTCAACTTGTTACTCCTGTATGTCAAAGCTCTGCTTTTGAGTATGACTTAGTCTTGCTCTGAGATAGGAGGATGTTATAATTACTATTTTACACTGTGACATTATCAGGGCCTTGTACCCTGCCAGTCTCTGGGATCTTTTACTAACCTGCTAAGGACCATGTTTTACCCTCAGAGCACATAGAATGACTGAAAATCCCTCTTTGCTAACCCACTGACCTAGAGACAGTACAGCCAAATCTGAGTGATGCTAAGATAGACTCCAGCAACTACTTTTGTTTTTCAGAGAGTCTTTAACATTTGATTGATTATTTTAGGGATATATTGAGCTAAACTGTGAATTAAACATACTATATATATGTATTTAATAAAATATATGGACTATGTGCTTTGTTTCTAGATATATTATATACAATTTTTTTTGCAGTATTGGGGTTTGAACTCAGGGCTTACACCTTGAGCCACTCCACCAGCCTTTTTTTGTGAAGGGTTTTTTTGAGATAGAGTCTTGCAGTGAAATATTTGCCTGGACTGGCTTCAAACTGCGATCCTCCTGATCTCTGCCTTCTGAGTAGCTAGGATTATAGACATGAGCCACCAGTGCCTGGCTAGATACATTATATATAATTTATCATTTGTTGTGATAAGCATCATTCCTCATAATAGAATTTCAAAATTGACCGTTGTCCCCTGAGGGCTATGACTTCAATCTGTATTATTATTATTTTTTTTTGGTGGGCTTGGAGTTTGAACTCAGAGCTTTGCACTTGCAAAGCAGGTGTTCTACCACTTGAGCCATTCTTCCAGTCCATTTTGCTCTGGTTATTTTGGATACGGGGTCTCGCAAACTATATGCCCAGACTGGCCTCTAGCTGTGATCCTCCTGATCTCAGCTTCCCACGGAGCTAGGATTACAGGCATGTGTCACTGGTGCCCGGCTTTATCTATATTTTGAGACAGGGTCTCTCTATGAAGCTCAGACTGTTCTCCAACTTGTGATCTTTCTGCCTCAGCCACCCAAGTCCTTGGATTACAGGTGTGTACCACCATGCCTGATCTATGACTTTGATTTTTTTTATAACTTTGGTTTTTAAAACAAGTCTGAAAATATGAAAAAAGGAAGGCTCAATCGCTCACTCTCTCTTTCTATCTCTCTGTCTCATTCAATTCAATCCTTTAAATTTATGGTAGGTTTTTTCTTTTTCTTTTCTTTGATTATCAAAGGTATTAAGTAAATTTGGCAAGTACAGAAAAGTATATATAAAGAAACAAATCTCCTGTCATCTCTCCAAGTGGCCACAAGAAACAATAACAGTGGCAAGAAAGGCAACACTATTTCTAGTTGTTGAGAAATCAACTATTTGTCCCTCCATCTCTCATTGATTCATCAGTCTGGTAATTAGAAGGTAACTTCATTTCATTTCTACAAGAATTTCAGTCATTTGGAAGCAGAAAGAGAGACACAGAGATGAGAGAGAGAGAAGAGAAAAGAGCAGAGGAGAGGAGAGGAGAGGAGAGAGGCATTAGATGGTAGAGATGAACAATGAATGAGAAGGGTTCTATGGCAAGTTTTAACTAGAAACCAGAAAGCAGAAAACAATGATCAGTGATGATGGTTGTAGGGACCAACTCCATTTCACCATCATATCCTAATAGATTTGGCAAGTCCTGCAATCACTAATCCTACAATTCCTGTCTTTTAGGAACTAGGGTATGATTTTTGGTGGTCATAATTTGGTATTATGGCTAAGGACTCCAGAGTATTCACATTTTACTTAACTACATTATCTTTCATATATGAGGTTTATAAAGGAAACATACACACAAAGGACAAGGATTGATAGGAATTAACAGGCCAGGGTACAGAGTTCCCTAGAAAATCTGATTATTGTTATATAATTTAGGGTCAAGGTTCAAAAAGTGTTCATCTTTTCCTGCCAATTTCTAATCTTTTCAATAGCTGATTGATGAGAGCTACTAAATACCTGAGCACTCAAGTGAAAGAATCAAGACAGCCAGATTACTGGGTGTCCAGGATGCTACAGGTTAGTGTTTTACTCTCTCTGAATGGCAAGAAAGTCGTAAAGAAAAAGTCATCTAGAGTATGTGACCTTTCAAGCCATAGTGATTCTCTGCTATAGTTTGGATTTTGAATGTTCCCCAAAGACCCATGTGTTAAAGGCTTGGTCCCAGGGTGACTTTATTGGGAAGTAGTGAAGCCCTGAAGAGGAAGAGCTTGTGAGAGGTCTTTAGGTCATTGGAGGCATGCCCTTGAAAGGGATTGTAGGACCCTAGTCCCTTCTTCTTTCTCTCTTTGCCATGAAGGGAGTGGTTTTTCTCCATCATGTGCTCTTGCTATGATGTGTGGCATTGCTACAGGACCAAAGCAAAGAGGGCCACTTGATCATTAACTGGAAACTTTTGAAACTGTGAACTAAAATGAACCTTTTCTTAAAAGTTAATTATCTCAAGTATTTTGTTATATTGGAGGGAAAGCTGACTAACACAGAAAATTGGTATCAAGAAGTGGCGTCATTGCTGTAATTAAATACCTGACAAAATGGAAGATCTTTTGGAACTGGTTTGCAGGATGAGTTTGGAAGAACAAACTTGAAAAAGCCTAGAATGCCACCCTTGCTACACCAAGGCAAAGAATTTGCCTGCATTTTGTCCATGTCCTAAAGCCTCCTGGGAGACCAAGCTTAAAGGTGATAAGACTAGTTTATCTGGCGGGGAGGATTTCAAGGCATAAAAGCACACAGGCAGCAGGAGCATTTTTGGCTGCTTTTAGCCAAATTTATAGTGAGAATTGGGAGCAAAAATGAGCAGAGAAGAAAGATTTGGAAAATTTATAGCTTGACCAGTAAAAGAACTTGTGTAAAGCCAAGGAAGGTGTAGTAGTTAACACTGATTAAAACAAAACAACAACAACAAAAAAAGCCGAGTACTTTGTACTAGTACAAATAGGAAGGATGCCTAAAAGTCATCTCAGAAATTAACATGGCCTCAGCTGTCACAGGCTCAGAGATGTAGAAATGCAAATTTGTTCCAAAGATATTCTAGGGAAGAATCATTGAATATATTTTGTTATAGTCTAAGAGTGCCCTGCATGTACAGCACTGCCTACTGAATCATTTCTCTGTGTTCAGCTGGCAAGGCACTCAGAGGCCATTGTGGCCATGGTTCAGGTAGACTCAGGTATAGTTCATACTCTCAGCACATGCTGCTGGTTTTGGAGACATGCAGGATGCAAGAGTTATGGAGTCACGGAGTCTTCCATCCAGATTTCAAAGGAAAGCCAGGAAAGTGAGGCAGTGTGTTGTAGGGTCGGAGTCCTGGCAAGAAGCTCCTGTCAGGGCAATGTATGGAGCTGTGGGAGTGAAGCTAAAGCTGCAGTGCAGACCCTAGGCAGACGGAGATGCCAACAATGTGCAATACCTGCTGAGGGAAGCTGTAGGCTGTGCACAAAGCTAGCCCAAAAGAGTGGCTATGTGATCTACAATCAGCAAGGTGGCCTCAAACCCTATGTATACTGTGTTTTGTCCTCAACTTACATAACGTGATAAATTTTAATTTATAAATTAGAAACCAGCAACAATGTGTTAGGAAATTTATAATTTGCTACTCTCCAAGTGAAATTCATGGCCTAGTATTCCTCACAGCCTCAATCTCCTGCTCATTTCTGTACATCTGTGTCCCCAAGGAAAATCCCAGGGGATTTGTTCTGTGCTACAATAACAGCTGTTATTGCTACCTGCTGTAAGTTCTTTAGGTCTCCCAAATCTGCCTTTTAGGAGAGGCTTATCCATTGCCTTTGCACAGCTGACCCAGTATTAAATAAATAAATAAATAAATAAATAAATAAATAAATAAAAGCCCTGAACAAATCCCTGAACTGAAACTGTTGTTCGTGCTTCCAACATCTGTGTGACCCAGTGAGCACAATACATGTTTCCCTTGGGTTTCAAATTCTGGAGGTCTGTGTAACCTGTAGTACTACATTCTTTTGGCTCTCTTCTCCCCTTCCCCAGCAACAGTGGCATATACTATACTTCTAGATGTTCCATTTCCTTGTTTTCCCCCTATTTATTGTTTATTTCTTAAAGCTTGTACCTTCTCTACCTGGGTAGGGCTAACACTACTTACTGGTTCACAGTGTGTTTCATCCTTCCTTTACTTTTCCCTTTGTTTTTTGGTCTTGACATTTGTTTTCTTAACATAGCCCTTTAGGTTTTGCCTTATGAGATTCTTTTCATAGTAAGAGCCATAAAGAAAAGAAGTTTGAGGACTGCCGAAAGCATCCACTATTCTAATAAAACTTGTTTACCCACTTTCACATTTCTATGTAGGGTAATTTCTTCAGGGAGGTATCTGCATCACTATTGTGTAACCCAGACCAGACCACATATACTAAAATTTTGTTTTAGTGAGTTTCTTCTTTCCCCTTCTCTTAGAGCCCTAACTCTCTAAATATCATGAGTGTTTTCCCTCTTGGCTCAAGCTAATCTGCTTCCCAAAGACAATCACAGTGTCACCTGATGCCCACTAAACAATGCCTGGCTATGTAGCCTATGCTGGCTCATCATGGTCTTTCTTCCTCTTAATTCTTTCTGAACGTTTTTGTGATCAGTCATCAAGAGAAGGATTGTAGGGCTGGTGGAGTGACTCAAGTGGTAGAGTTGCCTAGCCCTGAGTTCAAATCCCAGAACTGCTGAGAAAAAGGGGGTGGGGGGAAGAGAGACAGACAGAGAGAGAAAGATTATAATCTGCTTTTATTGTTGAAACTTTTTCTGCGCTTTCAGAGGGCACCTTAATAGTTTTCTGAATTTAGGTTTCCTTGTAGGAAGGGGTAGGGTAATGGGAAGTCCTCCTAGTTTACTCTCATACTTTTCCATTAAATTTGAGTTATTTTTTCATTAAGTATGAGTTACCTTCCTGAACTTAATAATGAAAACACACCCTTCTCTTTCCTAGTCTCATATCAAAACATCATTTGTGGGCTCACAGCTGTAATCCCAGGCAGAGATCAGGAGGATCATGGTTCAAGGTCAGCCCAGGCAAATAGTGAGACCCCATCTCAACCAACAAGCTGGGCATTGTGGCATGTGTCTAGCATCCAGATATGTGGGAGGTGTGCCCCAGACAAAAATACAAGAACCTATTAGAAAAATAACTAAAGCAAAAATGACTGGGGGCATCACTCAAGTCACTAAAGTGGTAGAGCACCTGCCTAGCAAGTGCAAGGCCCTGTGGTCAAACCCCAGTACCGCCAAAAACCCAATCCCATCAATTGTATTTCTTAAATATTTAGTAGCTATATGTAAATAAATATAGGATATATAATAAATAAATAAGTATAAATATACTTATAATATAACAAATATAGTAATCCATATGCTTATACAAATATACTGTATTTAGCCCCAGAGGTATGTTTAGATGCATATGCCTCTTTTTCTTTTCAGGTAGTGTGAATTTGACCTCTAAGATCGTAAACATTTTCTTTAAGGATTTCCTGATGATCCTTCGTTTGCCTTCTGCCATTTCTAAAGCTAAATCGGTCTCCTGGGCTGTGGTTCTCTGTTCATTTAAAACACATCGGAGTTGCTCTGCCTGCTGCTAAGGTCCTTAAGCTGTTGCTGTGCCAACCAGATTCTCAAGGCCAAGGCATTACTGCCAGAGTCTTTTTAAAAGCACATTTTTAGTTCTGATGTTTTCCTTTGGATTTGCAATTTCTTTCTTTTTTTTTTTTTGCCTCCTCAGTCCTAGAAGCAGCCATATTACTCATGTATTCAGGGCTCTTATGCTTCTTGATCTGGTTTCCAGTAAAATCCATCACATTTTGGATGTTTGGAATCCACAAACAGGATTGAGGAACAATCAGGGCCAATTTAAGAGCTGGTGGTAGGGGAAAGGAGGGCTTTGAAGGAAGGCAACAAGCCAGTCACATCACTAGGTGAACTGCATGCACTACATTACTCTCTGTGACAATGAGTGTAGCTCAGATTAAAGAATGGTATCATATGGCAGCTAGTACCACCCTGTTACCCATGCTCAGCCACCAAAGATCAAACTGCAGCCATGACAGGAATAGGATGGTAAAAGGGGGAAACAAGCTACGGTATGTGAAATCAGGCCACTGTATTAAAGAGTAAGATGTGTTTTTAAAAAGACATAAGATCTTTGTTTACAATTGTTAAACACTAGAAACCCACATGCCGTTTAACAGAAGAATAGATAAATAAATTGCCATATTTTATTACATAGGAAGTTGCTCAGGCCAGGCACTGGTGGCTCACACCTGTAATCCTAGCTTCTCAGGAGGCAGAGATCAGGTTGAAAGCCAGCCCCGGCAAATAGTTTGTGAAACCCTATCTTGAAAATACCCAACACAAAAAGGGGCTGGTGGGGTGGCTAGCCTGCTAGCAAGCATGAGGCCCTGTGTTCAAACCCCAGTACTGCCAGAAAAAAGTTGCTCAGCAAAAAAGATTTAGGTTAAACATTTTGGCAAGAATATCTCATAGATGCTGTTGTATCTTTCATGTTGTATCTCATCAGGAGGTACATAATAATGTCAACTTGTTCTAATAATTGTGATGCTAATAATAATAATTGTGGTTAAGACTTCTCCATTGAAAACCATTTATTCTATTATAATTAGTAACTTACCAGTGGGGTGATGCTTTGAGATTTTATGAATATTCTGTTTCTCTAATAAATTTTCACCCAATAATTTTTAGTATTCACTGATAATTCTTACCTAAATACATTATTATTTGGCATTGCAAAATAATAATTTTCTAAATTTGTCATCCTCATGTATTTCTTAGTTGCCATTCTTTAGTAAAGCAAAACCAAAACTTCCTTGTAAATTATTTTTGTAAATACAGTTTTCTTATCTTTTTTTTTTTTTTGGTACTGGGGTTTTAAACTCAGGGCTTCGCACTTCCTAGACAAGCACTCTACCCCTTGAGACAAGCTTCCAGGCCTTTTCGCTTTATTTATTTTTTAAAATGAGTGTATATTATACAAAATGGTTTCACTGTGATATTTCACAAATGCATATATTATATTTTATTTTGATCATATTAACCCCCTCTGTTGCTCTTTCTTTCCCCTTCTAACCCTACTCCCTATTTTCAATAGATTTCAGTAGGTTTCCTTATGCCATCTTTGCACATAGACACAATGTATTTGGTATAGTTCACCACCCATCATTCTCTTTCCCTCTCTCCCCGTCTCTTGTTCCTCCCAAACAGTCCCACAATTATAGTTGTGTTATATATATATGTGTGTACGTATGTGTATATGTACACACATATATATATATGTGTCAAGATTTCACATATGAGAAAAAAATGAGACCTTTGTCCTTCTGAACCTGGCTTATTTCTTTTAACATGGTGATCTCTATGTTTATCAGTTTTTCTGCAAATAACAGTTTCATTGTTCATTATGACTCCATTGTGTACAAATAACCACATTTTCTATATCCATTCATCAGTTTAAGGGCACCTAGGCTGATTCCATAGCTTGGCTATTATGAATAGTGTTGCAATAAACATGGGTGTGCTGGTATCTCTATTTTATCCTAAGAGTGGTAACATCAGATCCTATGGTAGTTCTAACTTTGATGTTTTTGAGGAAACTCCATACTGATTTTCATAGTGGCGGCACTACTTTACATTCCAACCAACAGTGTATAAGGGTTCCTCTTTTCCCACATCCTCACCAGCATTTTTCTTTTCTTTTCTTTTGGTGGTACTGGGGTTTGAAATCAGGGCCTCACACTTGGCTGGGCAAATGCCTTTCCACTTGAGCCACGCTTTCGGCCCTTGTTTATGTTCTTGATGACAGCCATTCTGACTAGGGTGAGATGAAATATCAATGTCATTTTGATTTGCATTTCCTTTATGAGTAAGAATGTTGAATATTTCTTCATGTATTTATTGGTCATTTGTACTTCTTCTTTTGAGAATTGTCTTTTCAATTCATTTGTCCATTTATTAATTAGGTTGTTGGTTCTTTTCGAGTTTAGTTTTTTGAACACCTTGTATATTCTGGTTACTGATCCCTTGTTATATGAAGAGCTAGAAAAGATTTTCACACATTCTGTAGGCTATCTCTTTATTCTAGTGACTATTTTCTTTGCTGTGGTTTGACTTTTGGTTTGACACAATCCAATTTGTCAATTCTTGCTCTTTTTTTTTTTGAAAGCACTGGAACTCAGGGCCTCATGCTTGCTAAGCAGATGCTCTACTCACTCCACCAGCCTTTTTATTGTGTATTGGGTATTTTTGAGATAGGGTCTCATGAACTCTTTCCCTGGGCTGGGTTCAAACCATGATCCTCCTGATCTCTGTCTCCTGAATAGCTAGGATTACGGGCGTGATCTGTTCTTGCTGATATTTCCTGAGCAACTGAAATCCCATGTCTGTGCTTATATCTTCACATTTCCCCCAGAGGTTTTCCTATAGTAGTTTCCAAGTTTCAGATCTTATATTAAGGTCTTTGATGCACTTGAAATTGATTTTAATATGGGGTGAGAAACAAATATCAGTTTTCTACATGTGGATATCCAGTTTTTCCAACATTATTTGTTGAAGAGGCTGTCTTTTCTCTAATAAATGTTTCCAGCACCTTTGTCAAAAATCAGTGGCTGTGGCTGGGTAGGTTTATTTCTGTGTCTTCTATTCTATTTCATTGATATATGTGTCTTTGTGCCAGTGCCATGCTGTTTTTGTTACTATGGCTTTGTACTATATTTTGAAGTCAGGTATCATAGTACCTCCACAATTGTTTTGTTTTTTTTTTTTTATTTTGCTCGCAGAATTGCTTTGGCTATTCAAGATCTTTTGTGCTTCCATATGCAATTTAGGATTGATTTTTCTCTTTCTGAGAAGAATGTTATTGGGATATTTATGGGGATTGCATTGAATCTGTAGATTGTTGTAAGTAGTATAGCCATTTTCACAATATCAATTCTGCTGATCTATGAACATGTAGGTTTTTCCATCTTCTGGTGTCTTTTTTGATTTCTTTCTTCAATGTTTTAGTTTTCATTGTAGAGGTCTTTCATCTCCTTAATTAAATTTACTCCTAGGTATTTTATTTTTTTAGATGCTATTGTGAATGGGATTATTTTCCTGATTTTTTTCTCTGCCTGTTCATTGTTGGTGTGTAGAAGAGCTACTAATTTTTGTATGGTGATTTTGTATCCTGCTACTTTTTTTATATCCTGTTTATGATATCTAGAGTATTTTAGTGGAGTTTTCAGCATCTTTTAGGTATACAATCATATCATCTTCTAATAAGGATAATTTGACCTTTTTCTTCCCTATTTGAATTCATTTTATTTCTTTCTCTTGCCCTGCCTAGGAATTCTAGTACTATATTGAACAAGAATGGGGAGAGTGGACACCCTTGTCTCATTCTTGACTTTAGAGGAAATGGTTTCAGTTTTTTACCATTTAGTATGATGTTGGTCGTAGGTTTGCCATATATACCCTTTATTATTTTGAAGTAGGTTCCTTCTTTTTTTTGGTAGGTTCCTTCTATTCCTAGTTTCTTCAGAGCTTTTATTAGGAAAAGATATCAAATATTGTCAAAGGATTTTTCTGCATCTATTGAGATGATCATGTAGTTTTTGTCCTTGATTCTGTTTATGTGTTGTATTACATTTATTGATTTGTGTGTGTTGAACCATCCTTGCATCCCTGGAATGAAACTAATTTGATCATGGTGTATGATCTTTATAATGCAGGTTTACAAGTATTTTATTGAGAATTTTTGTATATATGCTTATCAAGAAAATTGGTCTTTAACTCGTTTGTGGTGTCTTTACCAGGTTTTGGTATTAGGGTGATTCTGACTTTCATAGAATGAGTTTGGTAACATTTCTTCCCTTTGTATTTTTTGGAATAGTTTGGGGTGCATTGGTTTTAGTTTTTCTTTAAGGGTCCAGTAGAATTCAGCAGTTAATCATCTGGTCCCAGTATTTTCTTTGACCAGACACTATTACTGCTTATGTTTAAGTTATTTATATCCTCTTGGTTCAATTTTTGTAGGTCATATGTGTTTAGAAATTTATCTATTTCTAGATATTCCAGTGTGTTTTGGAGTATAAATTTTAAAATATTCTCTAATGATCTTCTGAATTTCATTGGTATCTGTTGTAATATCCCCTTTTTCATTTCTAATTTTATTAATTTGTGTCTTCTCACTCTTCTTTTGGTTAACTTGGGTAGAGGTTTTTCAATATTGTTTATCTTTTTAAAGAACCAGCTTTTTGTTTCATTGATTCATTGCATTGTCTTCTTTGTCTCCATTTCATTAATTTCTGTCCTAATTTTTATTTATTTCCATCTAGTGATTTTGATATTGGCTTGTTCTTGTTTTTCTAAGAGCTTGAGTTTCATCAGGGTGTTTATTTGAGATTTGATTTTCTTTTCTTTTTTAGTGGAACTGGGGTTTGAACTCAGTGTCACACTTGCAAAGCAGGTGCTCTACTGCTTGAGCCACACTTCCAGTCCATTTTTTGTCCTTGTTATTTTGGAGATGAGGGTCTTGAGAATTCTTTGCTGAGCTTGCAATCCTCCTGATCTCAACCTCTCAAGTAGCTAGTATCACAGGCCTAAGCCACTGGCATCCTGCTTATCTGATTTTCTAATGTAGCCATTTGTGGCTATAAACTTTCCTCTTAGCACTGCCTTTGCTGTGTCCCACTGTTCTGTTGGGTTGTGTTTTTATTTTCATTTGAATCTAGAAATTTTAAAATTTCTCTTCTAATTTTCACAATGACCCACTAATCATTCAAAAGCGTGTTGTTTAATTTCCATGTTTTTGAATACTTTTTGTGGTCTTCCTTGTTATTGATTTCTAATTTTATTCCTTTATGGATACAGGAAAACATTTTGATTTTTTTTTTGCATTTGTTAAGACTTGTTTTATGGTCTAAGATACAATCTCTTTTGGATAAAGTTCCAAGGGCTGCTGAGAAGAATGTGTAATCTGCTGCAGTAGGGTGGAATACTCTATAGATGTCTGCTAAGTCCCTTTAATCAATGGTGTTGTTTATATCTAAGATATGTTTGTTGATTTTTTGGTCTGAGATTTTTTTAATGAGAGTAGGGTGTTGAGTCTCTTTATGTTCAGTAATGTTTGTTTTAAGAACTTAGGTGCACCTAACTTCAGTGCATATGTATTTAGAATTGTTATATTTTCTTGATTGATTGTTCTCTTTATTAACACATGGTGACTATCTTCATCTCTTCTGACTAATTTTTGCTTGAAATTTGCTTTGTCTGATAGGAGTATAACAACTTCTGCTTGCTTGGTATCTATTATTCCATCCTTTCACTTTTTGTATGTGTGTCTTTTTTTGTGAAGTGTTATTTTTTAGAGACAACAGATTGTTGGTTCCTGGTATTTAATCCAGTCAAACAATCTGTGTCTTTTGTTTGGAGAGCTAAACCCATTTACACTTAGGGTTATGATTGAGAGGTATTTACTGTTTTTTGCGGTTCTAATGTTTTTCCCTCAGGTTAGTTCTAGTGTTACCTGTTTCTTTTCTTTCATCATTATTCATCTTCAGGTTTCGTTGGTTTGCTGAGTTGAACATGTTTGGTACATTTCTAGTTCTCATGAGTTCATCCATTCCATTCCCCTTTTGAATTTTATTATTTACTGGGTTCATGTTTCTGTCTTTCTTCCTCTTCTGTGTGTAGTATTCCCTTAAGTAGCTTTTGCAATGCAAGCTTGGTAAAAATCAAGTGCTTTAACTTATTCTTATCATGGAAGATTTTTATTTCTTCATCAAAATTGAGGAATACTCTTGCTGGATGTAGTATTCTTGGTTGGCTGTTATTTTGTTTTATTTCAGTGCTTGAAATATATTGTTCTATGCTTTCTCAGCTTTTAGCATTTGTGCTGTGTTGTTTGAGGTGATTCTTATGTGTTTGCCCTTCAGTAAACTTTTTTTTTGTTCTCTAGTCTTGGCATTTTAATTATGATGTGATATGGAGATGGTCTTCTCTAGTCATATCTATTTGGAGTTCAAAATGCCTTCTGTACATGGGTGTCTATATTTTCCCCCAAGATTTGGGAAATTTTCCATTATGATTTCACCGAATAGTTTTCCTTTGCCCTTATTTTGTATTTCAGCTCCTTTTTCTATTCCATGGATTCTTAGATTTGGTCTCTTGATGGTGTCCCAGACTTCTTAAATGTTATGATTGTAAATGTTCATTTATGTTTCTGTCTGGGTCAATTTTCCTTGATCTTACCCTTTATCCCTGATTACTCATTTTTAATTTTTAAATTATCATATTATTATTGTACTCTCTGATATTTTTTCTTCTCCTTGATCTTTTCTGCTAATACTGTCCACTGTGTTTTTTTAATTTGATTTATTGAGCTTTTCATTTCTAGCATTTCTGTTTGTTCCCCTCCACCCACAATTGCCATTTTCTTGTTGAATTTCTTGTTGCTAACTTTCTTGTCTAGGTTTTTTTTTTCTTCTTCTTCTTCTTTTAAAAAAAAATTCTTGTCTAGGTCTTGAATTGATTTCCTAACTTCATTTATCTATTTGTTTGAATGCTCTTTAGGTCATTGATCATTTTTAATTGTAGGCTTTTGAATTCTTCATCTGACATTCAGCTAATTTCTTATTTTTGGATTCAGTTATTGAGTTATGAGGTTTTGGAGGAGTGATAGTGACTTGCTTTTTCATATTGATTGTGTTTCAACATTGTGATTTATGCATCTGTTGAGGTGAGTCTCTCTTTTACTTTCTTTTTTTTGCTGGTACTGGGGTTTGAACGCAGGGCCTTGAGCTTGCTAGGCAGGTGCTGTACCATTTTAGCCACTCCACCAGCCCTCTTTCACTTTCTTTCAGATAAGAAAGACCTGACCATAGTAATAAGGTCAACAATTCGACAATAAATCAGGTATTTAGATGTAGTAAGAGATAATTGGCAACCTTAATCACCTCCCCAATAAGGCTGTGGGGGAATGGACATTATGTTCTTCAGGGATAAACTTGGAACTTAACAATGGTTAAAAGTATAAGTATTAAAAAATTAAGTAATATAAGGAATAGAAAGAAGTAGGAAGATAGGGAAAGAGAAGGTATTAGAAATAATAACATGAGAGAGCACTGCATAATTATTACAGAGAAATCCAGAATGGCTTGGGAAAGAGGGAATAAAACAAAACAAAACAAAACAAACAGCAAAACAACCAGTCCACATTTCTTGTTGAGGAGAAATGTGGATACAGGCAAAGGTCTGGCATTCTCCTAACTTGGCCCTTAGAGATCCCATTGTATTTGGTACTGATTCCCTTTTAACAGGATCCTGCAGCAGTTTCCCTTTTGGTTCATGTGTTGGCTACAGGCTATAGGTGTTACAGCAATAGCTTTGAGGTGTGGGACTGCTAGGTGGGTGCAGTGTGTGGAGCTCTTTCAGGAGTGCAGGTCCAAGCAGGGGGTGTTTCCCATCTCCGCAACTCTTTTGGTGGGCAGGAATCCTAACAACTCTTTCTACCTGGGCAGGGCTGCTTCCAGTGAGAGACAGCTTAGAACGGGTGGGTTTGTGCTATGGGAAGCCTGCTTTCTTCTCCCTAGTTCGCCAGGTGGGCCCTTCAGTTGCTCACAGGCCTTCCTCTTCACTAAAGTAATTCAGTGTCTGTGAAGCATTCTAAATCCCCACAGATTTGCTCTTTCCAATTGCTAGGTTAGTGGAATTAGGGAGGTCTTTGGGGGTTAGATCTAAGAGAAAAGCAAAACAAAAAAAACCCACCAAACAACAGTAACAAAACAAAGGGAAAATCTGTGCTTCCCCTCGTCAGGCTCGTCTTTAAGCCCTCACATAGGTGGCCTCCCCTCCATATACTGAGTGAAGATGCTCCGGAGCTCCTGCTGTGGTTCATACTGCTGACTGGATCTGCCATCCACTGTCTTAAATTTTATTTATGCAGAATGCACACACTGGGAGCAGTCTTTGTCTCACTAAATCTCTGCCCTGGATTTATGACTTGTGGGAGGTATGGGCTTATTTTGCAGCTGGAAATGCAGGTCTGTTGCTAGTTTCCTTTGCCTTACTTTGTACTTCCATTTTTATTCCCCTTCCCTCTCTCAAGAGAAGTTGGGATCTGGCTTGAAACTGTTTGCTGCTTGTCTCTGATGCATTTCTTTCTTCTTGCTTTTCTCTTGTTCATGATTCCCAAGCTCTTCCTTCCTTTCTGTCTTCAGAACATAGTCCCAGCTGGGCACCAGTGGTTGATGCCTATAATCTTAGCTACTTGGGAGTCTGAGATCAGTAGGATCACAGTTCCAGGCCAGCTGGGGGAAATAGTTTGAGAGACCCCCCCATTTCCAAAATAACCAAAATCTCCAAAATAACAGAGCTGATGATGTGGCTCAAGCACTAGAGTTCCTGCTTTGCAAGTGCAAAGCCCTGAGTTCAAATCCCAGTGAGACAGATGGGCCTCTGCAAACATCCATTATGATTTCCTTGTGAACTTAAAGGGTGCAAAGAAGGAAGAGCAGGATGGACCAGAACAAGGACAATATAAGAATTATGACATGACCTATTGGAACATTGTAGGAACAGCCAACCAGAATGCTGCTTTCTGCCCACCTAATTAGCATAGTGATTGAGTAACACCCTGGAGAAAATGGGTAAAAACCTCAGACCATGCCACTTCCGCTCAGCCTTTCTGAGACCCCCTCCATATAGGGGGCTTTTCTTCTCTTTTACTCTCTGCTTAATAAATCTTTACTCTTTTGATCACCCTATTGTCTGTGATTTTCATTCTTTGAAATTGCAAGACAACGACCTTGGGCTCAGACAGAGTACATCTGGAACATATTTGGTGTGTTGGCCACGAATTCAGGACTTCAGCACAAGGGGTGAGTAAAATGGATCAGCAATCTATTTCTCTGCTTTTTCTCCAGGAATTCTATGCTCTTCTTCTGGCAGGTGAATTTCATTCAGAACAACTCTGGAGCTTGCATGTTCCAGAGACTCTGAGGTAAACCTGAACTGTTGGTTTGGGGATTTACCTGCTGTTGTTTTAACTTCCTTAACTCGGATTTGAGCCTGACAAGATGGGGCTATTGTGACTAAATTTACGTGAGTACAGAGGGCCAAATTATAAGGTCCAAGGGAGATGTAGGCTGGGGCATTAGTTCAGGCAAAGAATTTCATGGGACCCAACTGCCACTTTGATGGAAAGTAGAGATGCACACATACACAACTGGCGATGTTGTAAGTGCAAATAAATCTGATACATCAGCACCCTCTTGTGGTCGTGTACAAGAGAGGCAGAGAATAGGGTTAGAAAAGGTGAAGGGACATATGTAGGCCCTGGCGATGTTTGTAAGCACGAAAAAAATCTAATATGCCAGCACCTTCTTGTGATCCGCACAAGAGAGTCAGTGAGTTCACAGGGAATATTTCTCCCTTGCCAAGGATAAATATAGAGGATATGGGGATTCCTGACTCTCTCTTATTTGGTCTTTTCAAATGGGAAATTCCCCTTCTACCACATAAACCCCTTCAGAATGTATTCTGAACAATTGGGGCCAGTTTGACCCACAGTCACTGAAAAAGAAGTGTCTAACGTTCTAAACCCGAGCCTGGCCCAAACAAACTGGCAAGTGAAAAAGCTTGGCCACCTGATGAAAATCTTTCACTCTCCTTAGACCTTTGTTTCCTTTTATTTATTTGTTTGTTTCTTTACTTAGTGGTACTGGGGTTTGAATTCAGGGCCTTCACCTTGAGCACTCCACCAGCCCTATTTTTGTAATGGGTTTTTTTGAGATAGAGTCTCACGAACTATTTGCCTGGACTGGCTTTGAACTCTGATCCTCCTGATCTCTGCCTCCTGAGTAGCTAGGACTATAGGCATCAGCCACCAGTGCCCAACTGTTTCCTTTTTATGATGCTGGTTAAAGTCCAGGCTGATTCACAAGTCTTCCATTCATCTTATCTTGTTCCCCACGCTATTCTTTAGTTTGGGAAAGTCTCTTAAGTTGGTTCCAACCCCTTTTGACTTCTGGGGACTTCTGGGAATCCAACAGGAAAAAAAGAAAGTTTCCCATTTGTTTGGTCTGTGTTTGATGTTTGTTTTGTATATGTATGTTGTATGTAACATGGCTTTATGTTCCATCTAAATGGCCTTTGGGAAAACAACATGGTCACAGAAAATGTTGCTGACATGATAGGGCCATCACTCTTCCTTCAGTGGCCCACGAACACAGCAGCCACCTTTGTCATGGTGCTGGAGGAAAACACATGGCTTCTGCCATCTTGTTATGCCCTAGGGAGGATTATAATTAATTTATGGCTAAATTGTTTAAGAGTATTCTAAATTAATATTAATTATATAAATGTATGCATTAGTCTATCAAATATTGGGTAAAAACTTCTTTTGCCTCTGGAATTTCAAAAAACAACTAAGTACTGCATCTAATTTTCAGGTTTTTTCATTTTTATGCATGTTTTAGTCTTGACATGCCTAAAACTTTTTATGCATGTGTGTGTATGTGTGTGTGTGTGTGTGTGTGTGTGTGTGTAAGGGGAGCAATGACAGAAGTGACTCCATTTTGGATGAGAGAGGCACTTTAAAAGCAGGCATCTAAAGAGATAAGGGAAACAACAGGGTTCTCAGAGAAATAATAAATCCCTTTCCCAAATAACAGAATGCAACTGCACAGTGTGGGTAGTGGGCCCTAAGGCCAGGATGAGCTGGGCAGAACAGATTTCAAGGCCAGGATGAGCTGATCAGACCTTCTTGGAATGCTCAGTTCAATAAGGAGAAGGACAGACAAGTGGCTGAGTTCAGTGAGAAGCTGACTCCGTGCCAATCAATCACAAATGTAGTTTCAAGATAGAATAGTTGGACCTAAGTCAGTTAGTGCCCTATATCATCTCCTAGACTTCAGCCATTGTTTGGCTTAGCTCTTTCACTAAGTCCCACCTATCAAGGTGCTTTGCTACCCTTTCAATAAGCGTTGTGCTTGCTCTACCCTTCACTTCTGGTCTGGCATCTTCGATCATTGACTATACCAGGACAGGAACTTGGGATCAACAACCCAGTATCATAATGGGGGCTCATCCAGGATATTTCAACAAAAAGTAAGCTGTCCAGGTCCTGGATTCTAGTTCTCTTTTTGCATCTGGCCTTTTTTTCCCCTCAGCCCTCCTGGGCTTAGACAAAGACCTCTATCACTCCATCAAATGTCAAATACTAGGCACCTGTCAGCCAGTTACATGCGAATAGTGTGGCTGCCAGAGTAAAGACTGGGTGTGAGGCTTGTTGGAGTAAGTTAGTTCAATCCCCCTGGGCTACGGCAGAGGGAACATTGGTCTAATTTCACTTGTTTCCTTTCTGCTTTGACTTACTAAGGAAGGGATCTGAGAAGTCAGTGAAAAAGCAAAGTTCCCTTTGGTGATTGAAGGACCCTGGCCAGGGCCACTCCCTGGTGGGACCCAAAGGCTAAGAATATGATTTCTTGGTTCACCTGGCAGACCAAAAGCTGACCAAGTATCAGAATCCCTTGAGCTATTCCCGAGCCTTGCAGACAGTCACATCTGTCTTGCACTTCCTTTTCAGTTCTCATAGCCTCACTCTTAGTACTGCAGTACCACCTCTGGGTGGGATCGAGCTACAGAGCAGAGGTGGCTTGTAATCCCTTATACATGAGCCTGAGAACTCTCTGTCTTTCTCTTTCTCCCCCCCTTTCCCTAGGGATCCCTTACATCTTCCTTCTTCTTGCTGTTTACATATTGCAAAGGGAAAGTGCCCACCCCTCCTCCTTAGGCTTTTGTAATACTTCCTGCCCTTTTGCCCTTGGTGAAGGGAGATAGAAAAAGGGCTCCATAATCAGCAGAAGTTACCAGGCAATTTTTTTTTGAATGTAGGAACTGCAAGGAATTCTCCTGTAGGGTGATGGGGCCTAATCTGGGACCCTCCGTGTGACTTGAAAGGAAGTAGATTGGACTCCTAGAGATGGCTATATTTCCCAGTGGGACAAGTCCTTGGAGGAACCTCAAAAATTTCTGACTCAGGCTCTGGGACATTTAATCTAAAGGGGTCCTTTGCCTCCTGAGATGGACCCCACTGTTGTTAGGCATTTTCAATATTACCTTTTTGGTGCAGGGGACTCACTGGCTTTGACAAGAATAAAAAACCACCCATTTCTTATAGTTTAAGTTCCATACTCCAGGAGAAAGAATATTGCTGACCTGACCCACAAAGTGACTTTTTAGGCAGACATAGTTGTTTTGGGACCCTCAGGCTCATGACTGACAGTCCCTACCAAGAACAAATGGGAGCAGAGTTTCTCTCCCTTCATGTTGAAATTCTGGCCTTCTGGCTAAATGAGATTCTTAAAAAGGCTCAATGGGAAATACAAAGGGACATAGTGACCCAGTGGGTAAGGAGCTTGCAGCTAAGACCAAAGACAGGAAAGGAATTCACACAGGGGAGAGGCATATCAGGGTCACACCTGTACAGTTGGTTAAATTCCAGATAGGCTTTGTCCCCCATTTATTCCACATAAACAGAGCGGCATGACAAAAGACAGTAGACATTCTTTCCTTCCCACTGGGAGAAAACAAGGCCCTATGGATTCTTAGATAAGCCCCTTGTCTCTGCAGGAGGGAAAAGGCCTCAACCTCCACAATGTACACTCCTTTGTGTTGTGTTCTTAACAACTAAAAAATCTTTGATCCACAACCCCTTAAGAAAAAGGCTCTGATGTTCTCCTGGCCCCCATACCAGTTGGGAAATAAAGAGGCGTGGCCATCACAGGGATGTATCAATTATAATACTATCTTAGAATTATGTCTGTTTTACAGAAAGAAAGATGTGAGGTCCCTTATGTTCAAATGTTCTTTGTTCTGAGGAAAATTCTGAGCTCTGAAAGAAATGCCATGTAGATGTGACATCATTAGCTACCTTGTAGGCTTTAGCTCCTGAAGAAAACTTGAAAAAAATGGGAAAGAAGAGAAATGGCAATTATAGGGTTAACATATTAAGGTTTTTGACTCTTAGCATATTCTTCTTCCCGTCTGTAGCTTTTTCTTGCTTGTGCTGAAAATTTTACTGTTCAAGGTCATTTTGAAGTCTTGTTATCTTACCCAGCCTTAATTGGTATATAACATCCTGTAAGTCTTAATAAAATATCCAATCAACAGTTCACCAAAAGCAAAGGATCTCACTATCTTGTTACCTCTCTAAGGAAGATTATAAATAATCTATGGCTAAATTGTTTAGCTCTCAGTTAATATTGTTACGTGCCGGTGTCGAGGGTTCTTGCCTTCACAGGGCAGAGAACTGGCTCATGAGGCAGCTGAATGATGAGCCAAAGCTGGTATATAAAGCAGGATTTATTAAAGAGAAAGGAAAGGCTAGAGCTAGAGAAGCACAGCAGAGCCTGGAAGGCGGTAGCTCGCTGTTGAGGTGAAGGCTGGGGATTTTATGGACGTTCTAACTCTGGGTTAGGTGGGTTTTTCTCATTGGCCATGGATTTGTGGGCTTTCTCAGGTGATCTGGTTTGGTTTGCACCTTTATTGAGGGAGGGGAAACAATTTTGAGAGCATTTTGCTCATCAGCCCTGTGGCAGATCTATCAGAGTCTGTATCTCCCCTTTAGGATGCAGGAATGCAGGCCTCTAACTCCTCAGGATGCAGGAATGATATTGCTCTCCATGGGGGCTGGGATACTCACTCATCTGCCTTAGGTTATCAGACCCAACAATATAATTATATAAATGTGTGTATTAGTCTAGCAAGCATTGGGCAAAAACTTCTTTTGTCCCTGGAATTCCAGAAAACAAGTTACTAATTACTAAGGTCTATTATCAGTTTTTTTCATTTTTATGTGTGCGTCAGTCTTGGCACGCCTAAAACTTTTTTATGTGTGTGCGTGTGCATGTGTGCATGTATGTGTATAGATATCTGTAAAATGGTCCTTAAATTACTATTATAATAGGTAAAAGCTGTTTTTACTTTAAAAACTGGGCATCTCATCTCAACCAAGCTTATAGGGAGTTTACTTTCAGACTAAAGAAAAAAGTGGCCATTTTAAAAGCCTCAAACAGCAAATAACCACAGAATGGGACTGTTTAAATATGCATATGTTTTGTTTTCTGCCCCCAGCTCTTTTGTCTATTTAGACCTATAGCCCATGTCTGTACCCCAATGTTGGATCTGGAGACCTAAGGCAGATGAGTGAGTACCCCATCCCCCATGGAGAGCAATATCATTCCTGCATCCTGAGGAGTTAGAGGCCTGCATTCCTGCATCCTAAAGGAGAGATACAGATCTGCCACAGGGCTGATGAGCAAAATGCTCTCAAGATTGTTTCCTCTCCCCCAATAAAGGTGCAAACCAAACCAGTTCACCTGAGAAAGCCCGTGAATCCATGGCCAATGAGAAAAACCCACCTAACCCAGAGTTAGAACGTCCATAAAAACTCCAGCCTTCACCTGTGCAGCAAGCTACCGGCTTCCGGGCTCCTCTGTGCTTCTCTATCTGTAGCCTTTCCTTTCTCTCTAATAAATCCTGCTTTGTATACAGGCTTTGGCTCATCATTCAGCTGCCTCATGAGCCAGTTCTCTGGCCTGAGAAGGCAAGGACCCTTTACACCGGCACGTAACATTTTGGCAACGTACAAAGGGACTTCCTTTCTTCTGGACCAAGGTCGGTATGTCTTGAGCACCAAACCAACAGGGGCATGCCTAAGGTGCGACAGTTGAGTGTCCAGTGTCCTGCTGGGGGAAACCCCCTGCTGAGAACTAGCCAAAAGTAGACTTCCTTGCGCTACTCACCCTGCCTGTCTCTTCCTATTTTCCTGAGGAACTTTCCCATCATGGTGTCAAGCCAGCTGCTTCTTGCCAACTCTGGCCTCAAGGCAATTCCAGTCCTGCTCCCTCCCTGCGGGCTGAGACCAAGCCCGGGGTTTATTCAGGTACGCCTCATGCTCCTGATTGGTTATGGAGTCTGATGACTGCTTCTCTTCCCCCCCCAATGCCCCTTCTGCCTGAGACAGTGACCTGAGAGTGGAGGTTTCATGTTGCTGACAGTGTTCCAGTACCAGTCAATGGGAGCGAACTAGAGGCACAGGTGATGGCTCATCCCTCAGGCACGTGTCACGTCTCCAGGCTCTGCCTTCCCCTCCCTGGGCTTACTGGGACCCTGGCCTCCCATGAAAAACTTGTAGCATGATACCTTATGACTTAAGTTATTCCAACAAGTTTGTCAGTCCCCTCGGTCCAAAGGCAACTTTAAATCAGCTGCTAGGTACCAGTGGAGGCAGAGGTGCTTACAAAAAAAAAAACTGCAGCTGCCACACTCGCCCTAACTCCACCACCACAAGGGGAGGAGGGAAAACAAACAGGTACACTCCTGCACAGGGATGCTGGCCCCTGGGCATAGCAGGAATGCCTGCCATAGCTAAGAGAATCCATAGAGAGGACCCAGCACACATCCTGGACCACGAGCCACAAAAGGTGATGGCTGCAACCTGCCACCACTCCCCCAAAAGGGATGAAAGAAAAAATAAACACATGCAGGTGCGTGTACATGAGGAGGAGGGAGGGGCAATGGGCCGCAGGATCAGGCCTAGGAAGACAGGGTCTCTTGTCCCAGGTGTGTGGGAGGGGGGCGGTGCCTTGTGCACGCCCTGTTCCCACGATCCCAGCCCTACCTCACACCTCAGGCCACCAGCCCAGCCCTTGTAAGCTAATTGTTAGCTCAAGGTTATGGTCTCAAAAAGCACTAATGTAACCTCCCGGGAACAGCAAAATGGGCATTACTGTGGTCTCTAAATGTCTAATTTAAAATTTCCTATACTTTTGGCCTCATCATAAATTTTTCCCTCCAAATATTAGCACAAGTTGTCCCTTATGGTACTATTATTGCCCCGGGACGCCCTCTGAATGACCTTCTCTAACTTTACAGACAATTTATTCCTTTGTTAAAAAGGTATCCTTTATTAAAGAGGCTGCCTGCTGTTAGCTAAAAGGCAGGATCCTAGCATTTTGGTTTTTTTTCTCTTCTCACTGTGTCAGTCAGGTGGTCTAATCTGACCAGGTCACTTTCCCCTGTCCTGACCATGGATCAGGGGAAAGTCATGAGACAGGGACGCCTGGTCTCGTTAGTAAGGTCCTTCCCAGTCAGGACACTAACAAGAAGGGAACTGACCCAGTTTGTTGTTGTTGTCTTTCTAGATGGGACCTGCTCCTTCCAATCTTCTGGCCTGTCTATTGAAATGTTGGAAGCTTTGTACTGAGGCCTGGCCTCAGTATACCTTGGGTGACCAAGAGAAGTGGCCTTCACAGGGTTCCTTAAATTACAATACCATACTCCAATTAGACCTTTTCTGTAAAAAGAAGGAAAAGTAAACTGAGGTCCCCTATACAAATTTTCTTTTATCTCCAGGACCACCCAGATTGGCTCCATAATTGCTATTTAGATACTCAAACGTGGCCATTCTTTGTAAGCCACAGGATAAACATGGGGAAGTTGGACCAGAAAAGCCCCTTATCAATGACAGGGCCCATCCCTACTGCTCCACCCTGTGCCCTACCTTCTAAGCCACCCCAATATTCAGAACCTCCTAATGGGTGCTTCCCCCTTCAATAGGCAATGGTAGGAAGAGGGCGAGTCTATGTCCCCTTCCAGGTATCAGATCTAAGGGAAAAGATCTGGACAGCTATACTGATGCACCAGAGCACCACATCCAAGCCTTTATCTCTGTGATCCAAACCTTTGAATTGACATAAAAGGATATTATGCTTCTATTACACCAAACTCTTTCTTCATTAGAAAAGCAATGGGTTCTGGCCCAGGCCACTCAGGTTGGAAATGATTACCATTTACAATGAGCCCCAATATCCGTGACACTTAAAAATGAGGGAATAAATGTGCCTATACCCACAGGGGCACAGACAGTCCCCTTGACAGATCCACTCTGAAAATCAAAATGGTACAGGGGTTGATGGTATGGCTCAAGCTGGCATAAAGTCCTGAGTTCAAATCTCAGTACAGACAAAGGAAAAAAAGAGATATTTGGGGCTGAAGACATAGTTCAGTGGGAGTGTCTGCCCAGCATGTGCAAGGCCCTGGGTTCAATTTCCCAACATTGCTAGAAAAAAATGGTAAGGAAGATAAATGGCATTGATGCCACTTAATCCATCTTATAGTGGAAGGGCTAAAAAGGTCCAAAGTTAAACCTCTAAACTATTCCCAGGTAACTGTAGTACAGCAAGGCCCTGAAGAAAAACCCCTTTATCTTTCTGCAGCATCTTAAGGATGCTATCAGAAAGCATACCACAGGGGACCCAGAGTCACAAGTGGGAGAGTTTCTCCGCAAAGATAAATTTCTAACACAGTCAGCCTCAGATATCTGTAGAAAACTCCAAAAGTCTGTGACTGAAGGAGGAAAATCATTGGAACAATTAATGTAGCTAGCCATGTCTGTATACTATAACCAGGACCTTTCTAACAGGAGGGAAAAAGATAAGAGACACCATGGCCTCATTGCTGCTCTCAGAGAGGACCCCCACCCAACTGGGGTCTGCATCCTGAACCTGCTACCATGGTGGACAGGAGGGGCAATTCTGCAGAGAATGCCCAGAAGGGAGGCAGCCTGGGACTTAGCCCCACCCCCAACCAGGACCCTGCCCTCTCTGCAAAGGTAACCACTGGAGGTCTAAGTGCCCCCGTCTCCAGATGGAAGGTGAGGTGCCACTTCCTATGGATTGATGGGTCCTGGCCTCCTGTCCACGCTCCACTTCTTGGCATCAATGTTGAGGAGCCTTGGGGTAGCCATAATGGCAGAAAAGCAAAAGGTCATTTTCTTGCTAGACAGTGGAGTGTGTTTCTCTGTCTTACCATTCTCTTTTGGTCCTCCCCGGTCCAATGACAAGGTTACCATTCAGGGCATATTTGGCCAGCCCCTAGAGCGATATTTTACCTGGCCTCTGGCCTGCTTTTGGGGAGACCTCCTCTTCTGTCATTCTTTCTTCATAGTTCCTGAAACTCCAGTGCCTCTGCTGGGATGGGATTTACTATCTTAACTAAAAACTCAAAGATCCCTCACAGTTTCCACATCCAAAAATATCCCCTCAAGCCTGAGGAACACGAGGCCTTTACCTATCACAAATTCCTTTAAAAAAAAAACAAAAACAAAGGCTACTAATTAGTTGCTCCAGCCCCTATAATAAATTAAAAATTCTTATGGAAGTTATTTTAAAATACAAGTTAAAAAGTAAACAAGTGGAAAGGATGTAGATAGGTATTGAGTGTATTTTTTGAGAAGTTAAAGGAAAAAAGGAATTTTTTTTGGATGAAAAAGGATTTTATAAAGAGGGTTTGTCTTAATGATTGTTCCAAATATGGAGAGGAGGGATAAGGACAAACCATCAGAGGGTTCAAAATATTATATGAAGTTCTGAGTAAGTTTTAAAAATGTATAATAAAAAGCTTTGGTGTGTGATAAAATTAAACTTAACTATAATCTAAGGGTTGCCTAAAAGATTTTTAGAGTCATGTCAAACTAAAATCTTAATTCTCTATGTCTATAAAATAACAAGGTTATCTTAATATTGTTCTGCTCTGAGTAACATCTACAAAAAAACTGTTATAGGGAAAGATTTTATCAAATAAATTACTTGTGTTTTCTGTTGATCTTGTCAAGCTTTAAGTACTACTAAATCAGAGTTCATTTACGTATTTGCTCATGTGTCTTAAATGACCACCTTATAACAGTGTTGTGTCTATACTTTATCTAAATATGGTACAAACATTTACAAAGTTAAAAGTGCCAATTTATATAAAATAATGAGCTGAAGCTCTCTTTTTTTTCAAAAGTGTTACATTTAACCTAAATCCTGACAGTCAGCCCCTGTTTGCCTTTGAAGATCCCACAAACACTTCATAGCAACTAACTTGGACAGTTTTGCCACGAGGGTTTAAAGACAGCCCTCATCTTTGTGGACAGGCCCTAACCAGAGGTTGGCAGTACCCAGAGGCCACCCTTCTTCAATATGTTGATGAAGTACTTCTGTGCAGAGCCACAGAGCCCCTCATCTGCAGGACTACTGAGTCCTTTTTAAAACTTCCTGGCCTCCCAGGGATACAGAGTCTCTAAGGAGAAGGCTCAATTGTGCCTCCCACAGGTCACCTACCTAAGTGTGGTCTTAAAGGGACAGGCTCACTCTCTGAGTCATGAGGGAATTGACCCAATCCTCTGTTTCCCACTCCCCCATACCATAAAGCAGCTTAGAGCTTTCTTGGGAGTTACAGGATTTTGCAGAATCTGGATCCCTAGGTATGCAGCCCTTAGCAAACACTTCTTTATGCTCCTTCTAATATTCCTGTTTGGGTCTTGTATAATAAATGCCCTCTCCAGATTTATATCTTGACAGGTTCAATGGATCAAACTCCAGCTATTAGTCAAAGAATACTCACCTCTGCCTAGGCATGAGCCCTCCATCCCATTCTATGGGGGGGGGGGCACTAGAAACTACATGGGTCAACCCCTGAGACAAGTACCCTCTCCCCTATCCCACTATCGCCCCATTGTCAGCACGAAGTAGCTAGATGAGTCATCATCGCCCCTTGCCCCAACAGCAGTTGGGTGCTTGTCTCAGAGGGGGTTTTGTTGGGTCTGGAGACCTAAGGCAGATAAGTGAGTATCCCAGCCCCCCTGAAGAGCAATATCATTCCTGCATCCTGAGGAGTTAGAGGCCTGAATTCCTGCATCCTAAAGGGGAGATACAGATCTGCCACAGGACTGATGAGCAAAATGCTCTCAAGATTGTTTCCTCTCCCCCAATAAAGGTGCAAACCAAACCAGTTCACCTGAGAAAGCCCACAAATCCATGGCCAATGAGAAAAACCCACCTAACCCAGAGTTAGAACGTCCATAAAATCCCCAGCCTTCACCTCAATAGTGAGCTACCAGCTTCCAGGCTCTGCTGTGTTTCTCTATCTGTAGCCTTTCCTTTCTCTTTAATAAATCCTGCTTTATATATCGGCTTTGGCTCATCATTCAGCTGCCTCACGAGCCAGTTCTCTGCCCTGTGAAAGCAAGAACCCTCGACACCGGCACATAACACCAAGGATGGCTAAAGATGGGGTGAAGTGCTTACTCTGCCTCTTCCCATGGCGGGCCTTGTAATAAATCCCCTTTCTCTGCCTTCACTGTGTTTCTTTATTTGGTGTAGGGATAAATGACTGGTCCTGGCATATAGAATCTCAGGAGTTTGGGCCTTGGTTCCAGAATTCTGGTTTCAGCTTCGCTGAGCTGTGCCAGGAGAAAATGCACCCTTTAGGTGTTGACCTCTTGCAGCTGGCTGACCCTGGATGGAGAGGAAAGATAAAATTGACTCCTCACAGCTGCTGGAATTACTTTTATACCAGGGGCCTCTTTTTGTCTTTCCACTCCTGTCAGCATTGGCTGTTTTTGTTTGTTTGTTTGTTTTGTTATTTTTTTTTACCATTATCTGGTGAGACAGAGAAATAACATCTGGACTTTTGCCATCCATCTGATAAGAAATTTTAAATCCATTGTTTAGAGGATTTCTGAACATTTGGGATCATTTGAGAATTTTGTACTAACAATTGGTAAAAAAAAATGTAAGGAAACAAAAAACCCATGTTGCTTGTGTTGGAGATCCCAGTTGTAAACTACTTAAACTTTTTTACATAAGCACACATAAAAAATTGTTACTTCTGTTCTCTCTTCCCCCTCTTTTTACTGCTACTTTTTAGAAAACCAGCTTGACTAAGAGGCAGGCATCCAGGGGTTAACACTAGGGCTCAGACTAGGAAAAAATAAAGGGGCAGTTTTATTTACTTATTTATTTATTTATTTACTTATTTATTTATTTATTTTTTGGTAGGATGATAATATTTTATTTTATTTTTTTCTTTTATTATTCATATGTGCATACAAGGCTTGGTTCATTTCTCCCCCCTGCCCCCACCCCCTCCCTTACCACCTACTCCACCCCCTCCCTCTCCCCCCACCCCCTTAATACCCAGCAGAAACTATTTTTCCCTTATTTCTAATTTTGTTGTAGAGAGAGTATAAGCAATAATAGGAAGGAACAAGGGTTTTTGCTGGTTGAGATAAGGATAGCTATACAGGGAGTTGACTCACATTGATTTCCTGTGCGTGGGTGTTACCTTCTAGGTTAATTCTTTTTGATCTAACCTTTTCTCTACTTCCTGGTCCCCTTTTCCTATTGGCCTCAGTTGCTTTTAAGGTATCTGCTTTAGTTTCTCTGCGTTAAGGGCAAGAAATGCTAGCTAATTTTTTAAGTGTCTTACCTATCCTCACCCCTCCCTGTGTGCTCTCGCTTTTATCATGTGCTCATAGTCCAATCTCATTGTTGTGTTTGCCCTTGATCTAATGTCCACATATGAGGGAGAACATATGATTTTTGGTCTTTTGGGCCAGGCTAACCTCACTCAGAATGATGTTCTCCAATTCCATCCATTTACCAGTGAATGATAACATTTCATTCTTCTTCATGGCTGCATAGAATTCCATTGTGTATAGATACCACATTTTCTTAATCCATTTGTCAGTGCTGGGGCATCTTGGCTGTTTCCATAACTTGGCTATTGTGAATAGTGCCACAATAAACATGGGTGTGCAGGTGCCTCTGGAGTAACCTGTGTCACAGTCTTTTGGGTATATCAAGAGGCAGTTTTAAACTCAGGAAGCAGCCTGCAGCAGGGATCTTGGGATTTGGATATTTGAAAAAATGATCTTAGCCTGTTTCATTCTGTCATAATAAAATTTGGAATTTAATTCTCTTTTATAATACATAGGTCTATTAACAAATGGCCTTTCTATAATTTTTTTTCTATAAAAATAATTTTAAGATTTTTTTCTGTTTTTTTTCATACAAATATAAGGCTCTAAGTTAACTGTCCATAGCAACAAGGCTGTCTTAAAAATATTGCTCTGTTCCTGATAACATCTACAAAAAACTGACTAAAGAAAAGGTTTTTATTTTGTCAAGATCTGTCAGGGATCATTGATGTTACAGGTTGGTAAAGAATTTACTAAGACAAGCAAGTGAAAAAAAAACCCAAATTTATTAAAACACAGAGAGGCAATGAGCAGCTGAGCACAGGGAGTTGCTGCTGCACTGATATAAGGGTTGAGATAAATTTATTTATGTCAAACAAAGTAAAAACAAAGCAAAAGTGCACTCTTTGAATGGGATTATAAAAAGACTCAAAAAGAACACTATGCTGGAAGTTTTGAGACTTTCATAAATTCTACAAAAACGAAAATGGTTATTCCTAAAAAGAACTGGGTTGTGTGTCATTAACTCTCAAACACTGGGCTATGCATCCACTCCTTCACTTGATAGGCGAAGGGAATTTTTGGCCTTGAATGGCCAGACTGGGTTAGTAGTCATTTTTGTGGGGCTTCATCGACTACAGGTCAGCAGGACCCTGCTGTATGTCATGAGCCATCTGTTAATGTCAACAATCTGGGATGTGATCCCTTAACCACATCTAAGCCATGGTTCTCAGCAATCAGGTTTCCTAATTCTATGCTTAGTTCTCCTGAATATTTACTTGTGTTCTCTGTTGATTTTTGCCAGGGTTTTGACTATGAAAAAAAATCCGAACTTATAACTAAATAAAAATTTAATAGTCTGTTTATATTAAGTCTTCTAGATGACCTTATAATTGTGGTTAAACAACTGTTGTCTTGGGTGATTCTAATGCAGCTAGTGCCCTCTATGTGTCTGTGACTGGACTATTTGGGTTCACTGATGCTGCCCCCTGGATGATAAAAAAATCTAGGGTTTTGAATTTTGTCAGTACTGTACACCTGTTGTCTTGCTTATCAGGAGATTCAGGGTTTTGCTCCAGGGGTAACAACTAAGTTAATCCTTCTAAAGTACAAAATTTAAAAAAATATGTACCAAGCTGGTGTCCTCCAAATTAAAATTTAATGCTAGCCTTTGCATGTCTAACAAGAAAAATTAATGGTGCTAATGTAATGCTGCCAATCACAATTATCCTAAAGTACAGGAAACAATAGAAATACTTAGACTGTTCTGTTAGTTACTAAACTGTTTATCAAAACTTTAACTATGACTATTATAAGTTTTTTGTTATTACAATTTTGATCCTTCTGGAGCTCTTGCAACAGATTCATGAAAAATGACTTAATAAATACTGTCAATTGAGTTAGCTTTTTAAATATCTGTTTTTGTTGGGTTTTGTTTTCTATTGTCCTTGTCCCATAGCCTAAGGGCCACTCTTTCTAAGCCTCTTTGTTGCTTAAAATTGGCTAAAAGGGTCTAGTTGGCACTGACTCCCACCTGACCTACTTGTTACATCTACCCCCACAATGTTGACCAAATCAGAATATCAAGGAGAAAGCTAATCCTAGCAACAAGGGACCAAAATGATGAATCAAAAAAATCTTCAGAGGAACTGCTCAGAGACAACAGTTTGGAGACAAGGGGGGAAGCTGTCAAAATTCAGATGGAGTTACTTGTGCCAGAATTTCCAAAAAGTAACCAACACCAAGAGGTTTAAAGAAGAGGTAATGCATATATGGCTAGCTGACATTAAAGCTCTTTCAGGTACTTCTGACAGAAAACAAACTCATATTTTTGGCCAAGGCCTTATATTTAAATATACACAAATTGACTATTTCTATTGGCTCCAGATATGTCCTTTCAATGCTTATGAAGTTATTTACTCCTTCTCATATTCTGCTGTACTATGGTGTTTTTAGTTTTGGACTTAAATAATGGGCTTTCTTGGACTGATATAGACCCCTCATTTAGACCATCATGAGACATCTTAGTTTTTTCCTAATAATGTGTTACTGCCATGGTAATCCTACTCAGTACTATTAAAACTGCAGATTCAGATATTTTAAAAATGTATTATAGCCAACACTTCCTGCTGTGTACATCAGCACCTCTGGACAGGTGAACACCCATACTGAAGTGATCCATCATAAGGCTAAATGGCTAAAAGAACAATGAATAAGTACACAGGTTACAGGAAAGGTATGGGAAAAAATCATGTCCTGGTTGCCATTTCGAATCTGGTTCCTTCCATTACTCAGTCCTTTGGTCATCATAGTCCTTCTATTGATTTTTAGCCCATGCATCCTTAATTTGCTTGTTAAGTTGTTTCTTTAAGGTTGGAGATAATCAAGCTCCAGATGGCTTGATGGCTTGGCTCCCTTTTAGCCAAGTTTAAGCAACAAAGAGGCTTAGAAAGAGTGAAGAAAGAGGCTTAGAAAGAGGTGAAGCTGCACATGCCAGTGACTTCCTCCCGGTACCATGGATCCCTTAACAGACCTCTCTCTTCACCTCAGAGGAAGCCCTGACTAACTGTCCAGATAACTCACATCACTCCTTGTCAGTTCCAAGCAGTTAGAGCAAATTGATGCCCCGTTCCCTGACAGCAGTCAGGGTTACCTCTGGAGAGGGGGGCATATAAGGGAAGCAATGGCAGAGGTATCTCCAGGTTGGATGAGAGAGGCCCTTTAACAACAGACATCTAAAGAGATTTGGGAAACAACAGGCTTCTCAGAAATAACAAATCCCTTACCAAAATAACAGAATGCAGCTGAAATGTGGGTAGTGGGCTGCAAGGCCAGGATAAGTTGGGCAGACTTTCAAGACCAGGATGAGCAGACCTTCTTGGAATGCTTAATTAGATAAGGAGAGGACACAGGTGGCTGAGTTCAGTGTGAAGCTGACTCAGCACCAACCAATCACAAATTTAGTTTCAAGGTAGACTAGTTGGACCTAAGCCAGTTAGTTAGTGCCCTATATCATCTCCTAGACTTCAGCCATTGTTTGGTTTAGCTCTTTCACTAAGTCCCACCCATCAAGGTGCTTTGCTATCCTTTGCTTTACACTTAACTCCTAGTCCAATGTCTTCAATCATCGACTATGCCAGGACATGAACTCAGGATCAACAACCTAGTATTGTATAGACACCTGTAAAATGGTTCTTAAATTACTATTATAAAGCTAATAAGTAAAAAAGTGTTGTTTAAAAAGCTGGTTATCTTATCTCAATCAGGCTTAAATGCCTGCCTGAGCACAGGCATTCAGGAATTGACTCTCAGGTACAGACCAAAGAAAAAAAAGGGATGACCATTTTTAAAACATCCAGCAACAGATGGATTCAAACAAGACACAGAAATATAGTAAAAGTTATAATAAAGTTTTATTAGGAAAAAAATTAGTATAATAGGATAAAAGTGGGGAGAAATGGAAAAAAGAGAGAAACATTTCCTGTCCCCCCCATGCAGGAAATGGGAGTAGACACTCAAAATGGTGGCCCCTATCTCTTAGTCTTATAATGGAGAGCTGGAGGACTATGTATGGTCAAATATAATAGTCTGGTGACTAAGTTCATTGCTAAAACAATCAACTTAGGAGGATGACAGGGAGGGGTCATCCTGGCTTACTCAAATCACAGGGACAAAAGGTATGCTTTAGAACTTCCATTTGTTAGTATATTCTCCACCCATTTGAGGAACTTAGGACCTTTTTAACATCTCAAAGAGAGAAAGGTGGATACAGATAGTCCTGTTCTTATAATTTCATATCTAAAAAGAAATGAGAGGGAGTGGCCAGCTACTCTGGTTTTTTAGTATTTTTTTACTTCTTAGTTTCAATGTCTGAGTCTGGCCCTTTTAATATTTATTAAAATAATATAAATTCCCTACCTCATCCATCACTCATGGTTAATTATTACTTAACAATTCTGTCATAAATGTAATTTGAGATTTAATTCTCTTTTATAATATACAGGTCTTATTGGCACTGACTACAAAATTCAGATGAAATCACCTGCGTCAGACTTCACAACATTTACTAAAGCCAAGAAGTTTTAAAGAAGTGTTCTTATGCATAGCTACTGGACAGTCAAGCTCTTAAAATATCTCTAACAGAAGGCACATTCATATTTTTGGCCCAGACCTTCTATTTAAATAAAAATATGAATATTCCTGATTAATTTATCACTGGTCAAGGAACACTAATTCTTTCAAGATTGAGGAATGTTTAAATATAAGTGGGGAATTGCAAGAGGTGCTCAAACTCCTTTTGCTGAAAAGCATGGATACCTTACTTAGATCCACGAATTAATTAAAATCAGGAGAAAAGTATGGCATCTGTCCTCCATTTTGTATCTGTCTTTGCTCTAAGTGTTCTTGCCATCTGCAGTTTGGATCTCTCAGGCATTTACAATCTCATGGAAAACATCTCTAACAAGTATTTATTTTTCAAACATTTGTTTCTTTAAATATTTGCTCTAATTGGTTTTGTTCTATACTTTCCTTGTAAAACTTTTAACTTTTGTCTGTTGATGTTCTACAGAGGTACAACTTCTATCTAACAAACTAAACTAAGGAGAATTTTTTTAAAGATGTCAAGACATAATCTATAAGACAGTCAAAATTAAGCTTAATGGACTCACTTTTTTTTTTTTTTTTTTTTTTTTGCTATACTGGGGTTTAAACTCAGGGCCTATACCTTGAGCCACTCCACCAGCCCTTTTTTGTGAAGGTTTTTTTTCGAGATAGGGTCTCTCAAACTATTTGCCTGGGCTGGCTTCTACTTGCAATCCTTCTGAGCTCTGCCTCCTGAGTAGCTAAGATTATAGGCCTGAGCTACTGGCCCTCGGCTTAGGGGCTACTTCTTCTAAACCTTTTTTGTTGCTTAAATCTTAAGGGCACTACTAACTCCCACCTGACGTGCCTGTCACTCCTCTCCAATGTGGGACCAAATCAGACCAACAAAGACATCTTATCCTGGCAACAACAAAAGACTTACCGGGACAAAGTTATGGCAGCAACAAGGGACCTTTCAAAAACAGTTTACAAAGGACTAAATTGTTTAAACAAGAGGAGAGATTAAAAACTGTCAGGTTCCAAATGGAGTTGCTTGTGTCCTGCCCATCCAAAAGCAATTAATGCTGAAAGATTAAAAAGGAGCAATTCATATGTATGATTGCCTGATGCCCATGCCTTCCTTCCAACTGGACAGAAACTCCCCTTGCCTCTCTATCACCCACTATTAGTAAGGCTTAAATAGGCAGCACATGGACGCTGGTTGCCATCTTTACAGTACTATACTGTTTGTATGGATGGCAGGTGTTTTCAGTATGTCACATCTATAGACTTTATATACTTTCTTAATGTTTTTATCCACAAATGCACTAATTTCTCTTTTAGTTAAAAAAAAAATAACTGGATGTCTCCTGGTCCTGGTCCCGGCAACCAGTCAACTAAATTTCCTGACAACTAAATTTCCCTTGTCACCTCTTAAGTTTAAGATAAAATGGGAACCTCAATACCAGGGACCCTTAAACAGGCCTCTGTGAGAAAGCTTTGACTGCCATCTTCTACTGATGTCCCTTTCTAGCTCGAAGCAGTCAAACAGCAGTCATCACCCCTTTTCCCTAATGGCAGTTAAGGTTACATCTTCAGAGGGGGGGATGAGACAGAAGGGCCCCTGGAAACCTCCATTATGACCTCCCTGTGAACCTTAAAGGGCAGAAAGAAGAAGAAGCAGGATGACCAGGATAAGGACAGTAGAAGGACTAGGAAATGATCAATCAGAATGTTTTGGGCACAGCCAACCAGAACGCTGCTTTCTGCACACCTAGTTAGCATAAAGATTGAGCAATGCCCTGAAGAACATGGATGAAAACCTCAGACCACATCATTTCTCTGACACCCTCTCTTGGGACCCCTCCCAGCTCTGGGAGCTCTATTCTTTGCTACTTTTCTATTTCAATAAACTCTCCCACTTTACTCACTCTTGTCTGTGAAGTTCATTCTTTGGCTTTGTGAAACAAGAACCCAGAATGCTGTCCTTCCTTCTAGCTAACCACCTAAGCCAGCAAAGTTGAGTGGAGGTCCTACAGAAATCCCACCAGTCCCACCAAAAAAAAAAAAAAAAAAAGAATATAGTCTCTTCTGAGTTACCTGGATTTTCTCATTCAGGGAGTCAAAATGATGGATGCTTCTAATCCACCATCTTGCCCCTTGCTTTAGTTATTTTTCAGATAAGGTCTTGTGCTTTCTGCCTAGGCCTACCTTGGACTGTGATCCTTTCATCTAAGCCTCCTGCATAGCTGGGATTACATGTGTGAATCTCCAAATTTTTGACTTGTTCTTTGAGATAGGTTCTTGCTAACATTTTGCACAAGCTGGCCTCAAACTGTGATCCTCCTACCTCTTTTTCCCCAAGTAGCTGGTATTATAGGTGCTTAGCTGGATGGAGTATTTTAATGGCATCATCCTTAGAGAATTTGCGATGTACAAATGTTTGTGTACTCTTCACACTGTTTTACAACCTTTTAAACTAAGTTCTGGGAATCTAATATATAGCACAGTAATTATAGTTAATAATACTTCATTGTTTACTTGAAATTTGCTAAGAGATTAGATCATAATTATCCTCACCCCCATTCCCATACACACATTAAGGTAACTGTGGTGATGGATATGTTACTTAGATTGTGGTAATCATTTTACAATATATGCTTATATCAAATCATCATTCCACATACCTTGAATTTTAATTTGTCAATTACATCTCATTAAAGCTAGAAAATTAAATTATAAAAGAAAAAATAAAGTAAATCTTTTTATGGAGATCTTTCTGCATAAGTACATATAGTACTATTTAGTTATTTTTAATGACTATGTCATATTGCACAGTGTGGGCATATAAAATTTTGTTTAACTGGGTTCTTAAGAGTGGATAATTTTAGATTGTTTTTGATATTTTGCCATTGTTAATAATGATATTACAAATATCTATGTGCTACCTTTGTGAACACATTTCAATTCATCTTTAGATATTTCTAGGTCTTGAGGTATGTCATTTAAATATTTTAGATATTAGCAAATTGAACACCATAAAAATTATGCTCTTAATAGCAATACACAAAGTGCTAGTTTCCTTATAATCTTATAATACAGTGGGCTGTTCAAAAAATCTTTGCATTGTATTAAAATAAAATAATGAAATACATTAGAATTGTTTTAAAAGGGGGAAGGGGAGGTATAAAAGAGTAATAGAGGGGATGAATTTGATCAAATTACACTATATGCATGAATGAAAATATCACAATGAACTCCTTTTGTATAATGAATATACACTAATAAAAAAGAGAAGAAGAAAAGAGAGAATTGCACGTGAAACTAACAAAAAATACTTTGCATATCTGACTGGACATGGTGATACACATCTATAATCCCAGCACTTAGAAGGCAAAGACAAATGCGGGAAGACTGTGAGTCTGTGTCCAGCCTGGGCTACATAAGACCCTGTTTCAAAAAAATCTTTACATAAAAACATCTGTCTCTGACAATTTGCAGTTACATTTATTAAAAGTTTGTGTATCTTTTCATCTATATGACAGACATTTGTGTGTACTTTGATTATTAATTCATATGTTATGCCACTTTTGCTATTATTTTGGTCATTTCTCTTACTACCTACATGGAAAAAAATTAGCTCTTCATTTTATGTGTTACAAAATTTTTCCTAGTGCCTCATTTGCCTTTTGATTTTATTTAATTTTCCCATACAGAAAATTTTTTTCTTTTTCTTCTTCTTCTTCTTTTTTTTTGAGACAGAATTTCACTATGCAACCCTGGCTGGCCTTAAAGTCGGGATCCAGCTTGTCTCAGTCTTCCAAGTGCTGGAATTGCAGGCATGTACCACCATACCTTAGTTTTTCTGTTTTGTGTGTGTGTGTGTGTGTGTGTGTGTGTGTGTGTGTGTGTGTTGCTGCTGCTGTTGTTGAAATAGGGATTCACTATGTTGCCTTAAGCTGATCTGGAACTCCTGGGCTCAAGTGATACTCTTGCCTTAGCCTCCTAAATCATGTATCCGGAACTACAAGTACATACACCTGGCTCTTATTCATGCTATTTTATTTATTTATTGATGGTACTGCGATTTGAACTCAGGGCCTCATGCTTGCTAGGCAGGCACTTTACCACTTGAGTCACTCGTCAGTCCTATTTTGTGTTGGGTTTTTTTGAGATAGAGTCTCATGAACTATTTGCCCAGGCTGGTTTCAAACCACAATGCTCCTGATCTCTGCCTCCTGAGTAGCTAGGATTATAGGCATGAGCCATCAGCACCCAGCTTATTCATAATATTTTAATGAACAAATCATAACTGCATAAATTCATGTGGCACAATATGATACTTTGGTATATGTATACAAAGTGGAACGATTAAATCAAGCTGCTTGACATATCATCTCACATATTTTTTGTAGTGAAACATTTGAAATTTACTCTTTTAGCTCTTTTGAAATATACAGTATATTATTATTAACTAAATCACCTGCTTTGCAATAGAGGTCACAGACATCCCTGATCATTGTGTTTAGTGAAATAAGCCAGGCACAGATGGACAAATACCTGATGTATTTCACACTCATATGTGGAGTCTAAAAATGAGTTGATCTTACTGAGGTTGTGAGTGGAGTGGTGGTTGGCAGGGGGTGGGTGGAAGAGGAATGAGGAAAGGTTAAGCAGCAGGTGCTGCAGTGTGGTTGGGTTGAAGTGAAGAGTTCTGGTGTGCAGTTGCACATTGAGTAACTATAGGTAACAATTATGAACTGTACATTTCAAAAGGCTAGAAGAAAGGATTTTGAATGTTTTCACCATAAAGACATAATTAGCTGGGCACTGGTGGCTCACACCTGTAATCCTATCTAATTGGGAGGCTGAGATCAGAACTGCTGTTCGAGGTTAGCTGAGGAAAATAGTTCTAGAGACCCCTTCTCCAAACTAGCCAGAGCAAAATGACTGAGAGGTGTATTTCAAGAGTAGAATGCCTGCTTTGCAAGCATGAGGCCCAGAGTTCAAATCCCATCCCACTAAAAAAACAATGTTTGAGGAAATAGATGTGTTTACCCTGATTTGAATATGTATGTAAATATGAACAATTTTTATGTTTTATGTATCAGTTTAAAACACATTTAATTTTAATAAAGATACATATCTCTATGAAATTTATTCCTCCTATCTAATTGAAGCTTTATAACCTTTCCTATATGATCCAGCAATTTCACTTCTGGCTATATATCCAAAGGAATTGAAATCAATCTGTTGAAGAGACATTGTTCACAATAGCTAACATATGGAATCAACCTAAGAATCCATTGGCGGACAAATTGATGAAGAAAATTTGTTACATATGCACAGAGGAATACTATCCAGCCATAAAGAACAATGAAATACTGTCATTGTGACAAAATGCATAGAATGAGATCATTATGTTAAATGAAATAATCCAAGCAGAGAAAAACAAGTACCCCATGGTCTCACTCATGTGGAATCTAAAACTATATTTTTTTCAGTGCTGGAGTTTAGGAAAATATGATTTTTTTGAGATGGGCTCTTACAACGTAGCCCAGGCTGACCTCTAAGTTTCAATTCTCCTGTCTCTGCCTTCTGAATGCTGGGATTACGAGTGTGTGCCACCTAATTTCTGTATCTTTGTAGTATATTTTAACATCCTATATGGTAAACCCCTCATTACTCTTCTTTCATAAAATTTTTCTGGCATTTTGTGAACGTCTCTTTTTTTTGTTTTGTTTTTTGGAGATAATTTCATAGCCTAGACTAGCCTTGAACTCACTGTGTAACCCAGGCTAGCCTCAAACTCATGATCTTCCTGCCTCTGCCTTCCAAGTGCAGTGATCATAAAGACTAAACAGTTTGCCTAGTTTCAAAATCCTTTTGGTGTTTTAATCAGTATTCAGTCAATTCTATAGAAGAGAGAGAATTTTGTAGAAAGAATTAGTAGCTTTGTACTATGAGTCATCTTATTCAACAATAGTACACTTATTTGAAGACTTTGTATTCTTCAGAAGTAGGTAAAAGATTTCTTTATACAGATCTTGTATGTTTCACGTCTTTTATTCCTGAGATTTTTGGAATTGCTATTTAAAAATTGAATTTTCTCTACCATTTACATTTTGATTGTCAATTGTTAACACCTCAAATGTGCAAATGTGTAAAAATATCAGAAATTCATGTTTCTATCACCTAGACTTAATGATTATTTAAATCTTTTCATATTGCTTCAGATCATTAGTTTTTTTGGGGGAGGAGGGAGGCTTTTTTGAGACAGGGTCTTACCATGTAGCCCAAGCTAGCCTTGAACTCATGATCCTTTTGTCTTCACTTCCCAAGAGCTGGGATTATAGGCATGCACCACCACATCCAACACTAGTGACTCTATTTATAATGGTAAAGAGGGCATGGGGGAACAATCAGATTGAATATCATCTCTGAGCGGACACTAATTCCAGGAGACTTAAAATGTCATTTATGGCTCACCAATCAGGGTAGGGGCTTATGGGTTTTAACTCAGGTCTGCCTCACAGTGCATCCAGTCATCTCTAAAGAGAGAACCAGAATGATCAAGCTGCTAGTTTTAAGTGGAGCTTAGAACACAAGAAGGCTCTGTAACAAGTCCAGGTTGCCATGCAAGCTTTTCTTACTTAGGCCTTATCTCCAGAAGATCCAATAATACCTGAAGTGTCAGTGGCAGGTAAGAATGCTGTTTGGAGGACCTGGAGGCATGGCATAGGGGGTAGAGCACCTGCCTAGCAAGTGTGAAGCCCTGAGTTCAAACCTCACTCCCACCAAAAAAAAAAAAAAGTGCTGTGTGGCATGTTTGGTAAGCCCCTATAGGTGCATCACAACACACACCATTAGAAATTTGGAGTAAAGCCCAAGCATTCTATGCAGATAACAACTTTCCATTTGAGAAACTACTTAGCAGAGACTGAACTACTTACCAGAGCTTAACTTTGGGCCACCAAGTTACCACATGACCGGAACTGCTCATTATTAACTGGATACCATCTGGCCCATCAAACTTTAAAGTTGGGCATGCACATCAGGACTTAATCATCAAATGAAAGAGGTGTATTAGGTTGGGCTTGAGCAGGTCCCAGCGGCACAAGTTATATGAATGAGTAGGCCAAATGCTTATGGTCTGACTCCTGTAACATTACCTCCTTTCCTCCAGCCTGCAGGTACAGTCTCACAGGAGTTTTCTCTGATTAGTTGACAGAGGAAAGGAAGTCTCAGGCCTGATTTATAGATGGTTCTAGATGATATGTAGCCACTATCTGAAAGTGGACAGCTAGTTGCATTATTGTGGCTCCTTCCCTGAAAGACAGTGATGAAGAGAAATCTTCCCAGTGGGCAGAAATTGCACTTTAGAGCTGGGCGCCAGTGGCTCACACCTGTGATCCTAGCTACTCAGGAGGCAGAGATCAGGAGGATCACAGTTCAAAGCCAGCCCAGGCAACTAGTTCATGATACCCTATCTTGAGAAAAAAGGGCTGGTGGAGTAGCTCAAAGTGTAGGCCCTGAGTTCAAACCCCACTATCGCAAAAAAAAGAAAAAAAGAAAGAAATTGCACCTCAGACATTATTTATTTTTTTACTTAAAAGGGGAAATGGCAAGAAGTATGAGTGTATATTTATTCATGGACTGTAGCCAATGGTTTAGATGAATGGTCAGGGGACATGGAAGAACACGATTGGGGTCAAGGATGTCTGGGGTAAAAGTATGTGCATAGACCTTTCTGAATGGGCAAAAACTGAAGATACTTATGTCTCATGTGAAAGAATGACCTCAATAGGAGAAGATTTTTATAACCAACTAGGTACTATGAGCTGTTCTTTGGCTAGCAGTCAGACACTTTCCTCAGCTACTCCTGTTATCTACCCAATGGGCTCATTTGCAAGGCAGCCACGGTAGTAAGGATGCAAGTTACCCTTGGGCTCAGTAATACGGACCTCAATTCACCAAGGGTGACTTGGTTCTTTCCACTGCTGAATGCCCCAATCTGCCAACAACAGAGGCCATCACTGAAATATCCCCTGGAGAGATTAGCCCTTATTGATGTCAAGTTCATTATGTTCAACCACTTTCATCATAGAGGGGGAAGCATTTTACCCTCACTAGAATAGATACCTGCACTAGGTATAGCTCTGCCTTCCTTCTACATGTTTCTTCCAAAGCTACTGTGGATTTACAGAATGCCCTACCATCATAATATTCCACACAGCATTGCTTCTGATCAAGAAAACTCACTTCCCAGCACATGAGTTATGGCAGTGGACTCATGATCATGGAATGCATTGGTCTTACCATGTTCCCCATCCTGAAACAGATGGTTTCACAGAATGGTGGACTGGCCTTTTGAACACTCAGTTACAATACCAACTAGGTGGCAATAGCTTATAGGGTGAGGGCATGTTGTTCAGGAGGCTGCGTATACTCTAAATCAGTGTCCAATATATGGTATCATTTCCCCCACAGACAGTATTTACATGTTCAGCAGTCAAGGTTATGAGAGTGTCATCATTCCCGATACTTTAGGCAGGGAAACTTTTTGCTTCCTGTCTCTATGACTTTTTGCTTTTCTGGCCTAGCTCCAAAGAGTAGGATATTTCTACTAGGAAATACAGGAATGATTCCATTGAACTGGAAACTGAGACTGTCACCCTGCTACTTTGGGCTCTTCATGCTTCTAAATAAACAGACAATGGAGTTACTACACTGGCTGTGTTGATTGATCCTGATTATGAAAGGAAAAGCTTGCAATTCATTAGATTTCTACTCTACAATAAAGGTAGAGAAGAGTATGTCTGTAGTACAGTAGATCTCTTAGGGCAACTTTTAACACTACCATGACTGGTGAAAACTACAATAGAAGGAAAAGTACCATTCAACAGGGCTATAGGCACACCTCTGAGATATTGCAGTTTGGTTCCAGATCACTGCAATAAAGTGAATATTGAAACAAAGCAAGTCACATCACATAAAGTCTTTAATTTCCCAGTGCATAGAAATGTTATGTTTACACTATACTGTAGTCTATTTAAGTGTGAAATAACATTATGTTTAAAAATGCACAGACCTTAATTAAAAATACTTTCAATGCTAACTATCACCTCTGAGCTTTCAGAGAACTTTACTTAGTTTTTGAGAAGGTTTTGGTTGCTGGATATTGAGGTGGCTGTAGCAATTTTTCTGCAACGTTGGGGACTGAACCCAGGTCCTCATGCATGGTAGGCAAGGACTGTACCACTAAGCCATACCTCCAGCTCAGTGATTTTTTTTTTTGGCAGAACTGTGATTTGAACTCAGGACTTGTGCTTGCTAGGCAGTCCCTCTACCACTTGGACCATGCCCCCAGCCATCAGTGATTTCTTAAAGTAAGACAAGAATGAAGTTTGCTGTATCTTATTTTTTTCATTACTGGGGTTTGAACTCAGGGCTTCATGCTTGCCAGGCAAGCACTCTACCGCTTGAGTCACGCTCCACCCTTTGCTGGATCTATTGAGTCTTCCTTTCATGCAATGCGATTTTTGACAGCATTTTACTCACAATACTTCTTTCAAAATTGGAGGCAATTTTCTCAAACCCTGCCACTGCTTTATCAACTAAGTTTGTGCAATATTCTAAATCCTTTGCCATTATTTCAACAATGCTCACACCATCTTCATCAAGAGTAGACTCCGTCTCAAGGAACCACTCACTTTCTTTGCTCATCTGTAAGAAGCAACTCTTTATCCATTAAATTTTATCATGAGAGTACAGCAAATAGGTCACATCTTTGGACTCTACTTCTGTTGTTAGTTCTTGTTCTATTTCTACCACATCTGAAGTCACTTCCTCCACTGATGTCTTGAACCTTTCAAAGTCATCCATGAGGGTTGGAATCAACTTTTAAACTTCTGCTAATATTGTTTTTTTTTTTTTAAATCGAGACAGGTTATAACTATGTAGCTCAGGCTGGCCTTGAACTTGCAATCTTCTTCCCTCAGCTTCTGAGTGCTGAGATTACAACTGTGTACCACCATGACCAGCTTCCAATGTTCATATTTTGACCTCTTCCCATGAGGAATGAATTTTTTTGTTTTTATTTTTGGGACAGGATCTGGCCATGGAACTCACTACATAGCCCAGGCTGGCCTTCAACTCACAATCCTACTGCCTCTGCCCCTCAAGTGCTGGAATTACAAGCATGCATTACCATGCCTGGCTTGAAATTTCTTTCTTTCTTTCTTTCTTTCTTTCTTTCTTTCTTTCTTTCTTTCTTTCTTTCTTTCTTTCTTTCT
Source organism: Castor canadensis (assembly GCF_047511655.1). NCBI lineage: Eukaryota > Metazoa > Chordata > Mammalia > Rodentia > Castoridae > Castor > Castor canadensis. The sequence continues at coordinate 77,472,585 of NC_133405.1, read as the reverse complement.
TTCTTTCTTTCTTTCTTTCTTTCTTTCTTTCTTTCTTCCTTCCTTCCTTCCTTCCTTCCTTCCTTCCTTCCTTCCTTCTCCTCTTCCTCTTTTCTTCTTCTTTTCTTTCTCTCTCTGTCTTTGTATCTCTCTGTATCTCTCTCTCACTCTTAATGATACTGGGGTTTAAACTCAGAGCACTGTGCTTGCTAGGCAGGTCTACTACCACTTGAGCTATTCCTCTAGCCCCTTGAAGTATATTTCTTAGATAGTAAAACTTGAAAGCTGAGAGGAGACCTTGATCCATGGGCTGCAGAATGGATGCTGTGTTAGCAGACATGAAAACAATGTTAATCTTATGGTACATCTTCATCTTGGCTGATGAATGAGGTTCATTGTCATCAATGAGAAGTAACATTTTGAAAAGACATTTTTCCTGAACAGTAGGCCTCATCAGTGGGCTTAACATATATAGTAAACCATGCTGCAAACAGATGTGCTTAGATCCAGGCTTCATTGTTTCATGTGCAGAGCACAGGCAGAGTAGATTTAATATAATTTTTAAAGGCCGTAGGATTTTCAGAATGGTAAATGAGCATTGGCTTCAACTTAAATTCACCAGCTGCATTAGCCCCTAACAAGAGAGTCAGCCTGTCCATTGAAGCTTTGAAGTCAGGCATGGACTTCTCTTTTCCAGCTATGAAAGTCCTAGATGGCATCTTCTTCTGATAAAAGGCTGTTTCATCTACACTGAAAATCTTCTGTTTGTTATCAAGGCATGTTGATTCACACCTTGGATCCCAGTACTTGGGAGGGTGAAGCAGGAGGATTGTGAGTTCAAGACCAGACTGGGCTACATAGTGACGCCTTGTCTTGAAACAAACACACAAACAACAAAACACCAAAATAACAAGAATAACAACAAAAAAACCAGGGCTGGGATGTAGCTTAGTGGTAGAACACTTGCCTAGTATGTGAAAGGTCTTGGGTTCCATTGCTAGCACTGCAAAAAAAATCTGTTGTTTAGTAAGGTTTCTTTCTTCTATTAGCTTAGCTAGATCTAGATAATTTGCTGCTTCACCTTGCATTTTTATATTTGGAGATGGCTTCTTTCATTAAACTGCATAATCCAACCTGTGTTGGCTTCAAACTTTTCTTCTGCAGCTTCCTCATCTCTCTCAGCTTTCAGAAAATTGAAGAGAATGAGGGTCTTGCTCTCGGTTATACTTTGGCTTAAAGGGTTGTTATGTCTGGTTCAATCTTCTGTGCAGACCCCTGAGACTTTCTCCATATCAGCAATATAGCTGGTTAGCTTTCTTAGCAATCGTGTGTTCATTGGAGCAGAAATTGTAATTTCCTTCAAGAACTTTTCCTTTACAACTTGGCTAATTGCTACAAGAGGTCTAGCTTCTCTTGGCTTTTGACATCTTTCTCATGAAACTTAACACTTTTGAGTTTTTGGTTTCAAGTGAGAAATACATAATTCTTCCTTTCACTTGTGCACTTATAGGTCATTGTAAGATCATAAATTGGACTGATTTTAATATTGTTGTCTCTCAGGAAATAGGGAGGCTCAAGAGGGAGAAAGAGAGGCAGGGGAGTGGCCAACAAGTAGAGCCATTAGAACACATACAACATTTATCAATTAAGTTCACTACCTTATATGAGTGCAGTTTGTGGATTCCCCAAACAATTATGATGATGATATAAATGATTACTGATCACAGATAATCATAACAAATATAATAATGATAAAATTATTCATTGAATAATTATTAAAATATTGTAAAGTTTACCAAAATACATGAAGTAAACACATGCAGTTAGAAAAATGGCTACAATAGGTTTGTTAGATGGAGGGTTGCCATAAAATTTCAACTTATAAAAAATGAAATGTCTGTAAAGCATAATAAAGCACAATAAAACGAGGTATTAATGCCTGTACTAATGTTTCAGACCCTTCAGGAATGAAGGTTTGGGTCACTCCATCAGGCAAAGAACCAGAACCACCTGAGAAAAAAAGGAACAGGGAATGGGTAGAGGAGGAAGGTAATTTTAAAGATGAGCTATGACCACATGACCAGTTGCAAAAACAGGGGTTATAATTATTGTGAGTAGGTCTTCCTCATTTTGTTATGAATATGTTTCTTTGTGTCTATACTTACATAAAAATCTTTCTTTTCAAAGGAAGATGTCCAAGTAGCTAAAAAACATGAAGAAATGCTCAATATCCCTGGCCATAAATGAAATGCAAATCAAAATCACATTAAGATTCCACCTCACTCCTGTTAGAATGCCTATAATCAAGAACACCAACAACAATGAATGTTGGTGAGGATATGTGGAAAAGGAACCCTCATACACTGTTGGTGGGAATGTAAATTAGTACAACTACTATGGGAAACAGTATGGAAGCTCCTCAAAAAACTAAAAATAGAACTGCCTATGATCCAGCAATTCCACTCCTAGGGATATACCCGAAGGAATGTAAGTCAGGTTACAACAAAGGCACCTGCACATCCGTGTTTATTGCAGCGTTATTCACAATAGCTAAGCTATGGATACATCCAAGATGCCCCAGTACTGATGAATGGATTAAGAAGATATAGTATTTATATACAATGAAGTTTTATTCAGTCACAAAGAAGAATGAAATTTTGCTATTTGCAGGTAAATGGATGGAACTGGAGAACATCATCTTAAGTGAAGTTAGCCAGGTTCAGAAAGCCAAAGCCCACCTGTTTTCTCTCATTTGTGGAATACAGACCTAAAACAAATACAGAAATACTATGAAAAATAGGTCTTGCTAAAGGGAAGTCACATATGAGAGGGGAAGGGTAAAAGAAAGAAGTTAAGAAGGTAAATATGGTTGATGTACTCTCTATACAAGAATGATTATAGAAATTTTGAACCTGTTGAAACCACGGTAAAAAAGGAAACTAAGGTAGAAAGGAGAAAAATTGAAAGTATTAACTAATTCAGGTTACATTATATATTTACATGGACATGTCACAAGGAAACTCCCTGTGTAGCTATCTTAAACAAAAATGTCATTTTTTTCATTTACAAAATCAGAGAACAGGAGGGTGGAACAATCCTGCCTGGGGAGGGATTGGTACCAGTGGGAGGGGGGAGGAGGTGGGGAAAGGGCATGGGAGGGTGAAGATGGCACAAATACTGTGTACACATGTATGAAAATGGAAAAATAATACCTGCTGAAACTATTCCAGAAATGGGTGGAGGAGGGTATGAAGGAGAACAGTGGAGGGGGTAAATTCAAGTGTGATATATTTGATATATTGTAAAAACATTTGTAAATGGGACAATGTGCCCCTACCCAGCGCAACAATAAAAATAAAAAAGTAATTGCAAATAATCTTTGTTTTCTCCCGTCTTATCTCCTTCTCGTATAAAATAAGAAATAATAATACTAGTTAATTTTAAATCACAATATTTACTTTGCAGGATATCAAGAGTGAATATAATTCAGAGCACTGCATCTTCTTATGGGCAAAGTGTTAGAACATTCAGTTGTATGCAAAAAATTGTGTATTCTAGGTGAAAGTATGACTTTGTTATTGATTTTATTTGGAGATGTGTGTATGGGCACCAATTTGGCAAGGGGTGGATTGTGATGGTTCATTTTATATAGCAACATGTCTGATTTATAGTATAAAGTTCTTTAATGAAACACAGTGATAGGTATTACTGCGAAGGCATTTTGTAAATGTGGTTGACATCTACAATCATTTGAGTTGAAGTAAAGGAGATTATCCTAAATAATATAGATGGGACTAATCAAATGAGTTGCAGGTTGTAAGAGCAAAAACTAAAGTTTTCTAGCAGAGAAATTCTGACTCAAGACTGAAGCATTACATTCTGCCAAGTTTCCAGCCTTACAGTTTGCCCTGCAGATTCTCAAGTCAAGATTATACCATTGACTCCAGTCTGTCCTGCGGATTTTGAACTTGTCAGCTCTCATAATTATGTAAGCCAATTCCTTAAAAACAAATCTTATATATGTCTCATAGATATCATATATCTATCTTATTATATATTTATGTGTGCAGATTTATCTCTTATTGAGCTATTATTCTGGAAAACCGTAACTGACACAAATGTGGAGGAATAATTTTCAAAAGTATAGTTAAGAAAGTTACATTTGAATATGATTTATATTTCTACCACTGGTTTATGCCTTTTTTATAACTGTTTTTGAAAACTACTTTATTATTTTTATTTATTTTTGAATTAACTTCATTTTAAGATAGTATTAATTCATATGCAGTTTTCAGTTTTTAGTTTTATTATTATATTACAGTTGTACTGGGGGTGCACATTGTGACATTTGCAAAAGTGCTTATAATATATTTTAGTTAAATTCACCCCACCATCATCCTCCTTTATCTCCCCTTCCTCTATTCTTAGAATACTTCCAACAGGCCTCATTTTCCCATTTTCATTCATGAGTACATGATATTTCCACCACATTCACCCCCCTTTGCCCCTTCCTTATAGCTTTCCCCTTTCCACTGGTACCAACCCCCAGGCAGGACCTGTTTTACCTTCTTGGCCTTCATTTTTGGGAAAAAACATTTTTGTTTGTTTAAGATAGCTATATAGGGAGTTTCATTATGATATTTCCATGCACATATGTATTATATCCCGAATTCTTTCATCTTCTCCATCTTTCTCTTTTCTACCCTAGTCTTCTTCTTTTGGTGATTTCAACAGGTTTAAATATGCTACATTCATTCTTATATAGAAAGTACATCAACCATATTCACTCTCCCTGCTTCCCTCTTTTACCTTCCCCCACTACTTAGTGCCCTCTCCATAGTGTGACCTGTTTTTCATTCTTGTCTTTTGTTGTTTAGATGTCTGTTCATTGTTCAGTGGGATTTTTGCCTTGGTATGCAACCTGTACATACACTGTGCTTAAGTCATTCTAACCCTCCTCCACTGGATTTCCTAACCCTTTCCCCCGCTTCCTGTGTTGTTTAACAGTTTTCAGTGTGTTTTGTTGTGTCTTGCTCCTACACAGATGTGATATATTTCATTTTTTTATGTGTGGTACTAGGGTTTGAACTCAAGGGCCTCACACTTGCTAGGCATGTACTCTACCACTTGAGCCACTCTGCCAGCCTTGTGTGTGTGTGTGTGTGTGTGTGTGTGTGTGTGTGTGTTGGATATTTTTGAGACAGGATCTTGTGAACTATTTGCCAGGCTGTCTTTGAACTTTGATCTTCCTGATCTCTGCCTCTCGAATAGCTAGGAGTACAGGTGTGAGCCACTGGCATCAAGCTAATGTATCTTATTACTATCCACTATCTTTCTTTCCTTCTTTTCTTTCTCCCTTGGTCTCCTCTACTAGTCCCACTTTTGGGTACATTTTCTGTATATATTTGTATGTATTGGGCCTATATTCCACATATGAGAGAAAACAGGCAGCCTTTGGCTTTCTGAACCTGACTAACTTCACTTAAGATTATGTTCCCCAGTTCCATCCATTTACCTACACATGACAAAGTTTCATTCTTCTTTATGGCTGAATAAAATTCCATTGTATATAAATACCACATTTTCTTAGTCCATTTATCAGTAGTGGGGCATCTTGAATGTTTCCATAGCTTAGCTGCAATAAACATGGGTGTGCAGGTGTCTTTATTGTAACCTGATTTACATTTCTTCAGATATACCTTTAGGAGTGGAATTGCTGGATCATATGGCAGTTCTGTTTTTAGTTTTCTGAGGAGCCTCCATACTGTTTTCCATAGTGGTTGTACTAATTTACATTCACACCAGCAGTGTATGAGGGTTCTTTTTTACCTCACATCCTCGCCAACATTTGTTGTTGTTTGTGTTCTTGATAATAGCCATTTTAACAAGTGTGAGGTGGAATCAGTGTTGTTTTGATTTGTACTTCCCTTATGGCCAGGGATGTTGAGCCCTTAGATTTCTTCCTTTGAAAAAGTTCTGCTCAGTTCAGTTGTCCATTTCTTTACTGGGTCATTGATTTTTTGAAAGTTTAGTTTTTTGAGTTCCCTGTATATTCTGATTATTAATCCCTTGTCAGATATGGCACTCAGCAGGAACAGCACCCAGGCGTTTGGAGTTCTTTTACACTATAAAAAGCTAATTTAAAACTTGGTCTGTATATATTTGGTTTGCCTATATGTTGGCAATATCTTATTTGGCAGAGTAACCAAGTCCCCTACCTTTGCTACCATGAATCTGAAGCTTTCTTTCAAGCTTGAGAGAGCTCAGTGTTCTGGGGTCTATCAGGAATTCACCATCTTGGTCTCTCCACATGCATTTTTTAATTAATCTTTTTAAGGAATTAGATTTTATTTAAGTTTTTAACTTTTATTATTTTTATTATTTATTTCTGCCTGTTTTAATTTTGTTTTGCACTTTGTGGTTGTTGTAACTTTTAAGCCACTATCCCCACCATGTAGCCCAAGCCATCCTTGAACTTACTATTTAGGCCAAGCTGGCCTCAAACTCCTGATCCTCTTGCCTTTGCCTCCCATGGTATTGTATGTCACCACACCAGGTTTCTTCATCTACTTTCTTGAGGTAGACACTTAGATTATTATTTTGAGAGTTTTCCTATTTTTTAATGTAAATTGACATTGCTTTGGATATATGCTCACATTTTGATATATTTTTTTGAGACAGGGTCTCACTATGTAACCCAGGCTGACCTTGAACTCATTATTCTCCTGCTGTAGCCTCCCAAGTGCTGGGATTACAAGCATGGCAGCTCAGTGATATTTGTATTTTTATTTGTATTTAGTTTACATTTTTTCTTTCAAGACTTCTTCTTTGCTAGATTATTGAGATGTGTGTTTACTTTTCATGTTTCACAGTTTTCTAACTGGTTTATGTCATTGATTTTTTATTTTATTCCATTTTGGTTAGATAAACTGTATGATTTCAGTTCTTTTAAATTTGTTAAGATTTTTTTTAATAGCACAAGATATAGTCTGTCTTGAGGAGTAATCTATGTACACCTTAAAAGTATGTATTTGGGATTAGAAGCCAAGATGGTGGATTAGAAATATCCATGATTTTGACTCTGAATGAGCAAAGTCAGATAATACAGGAGAGATTGTACTTTGAAGAGAGAGGGAGGAAGAACTTCAGGAATCATAAGAAAGGTGAAAGGATGGAAGAAAAGCAAGGAGAAGAAAACACATCAGAGAAAAGCTGCAAAAAAGTTTCAAGTCCAACCCCAACTCCTCTCAGGGAGGGGGACATGAACACAAGGTAAAGCAAATGCCCTGGTGACAGACCTGCATTTCCAGATGCAAAATAAGCCTTTTAACCTGTGCTAGATTTGGTGAGACAGCGACTGCTCTGGTGTTTGGCACTCTGCATGAATAAAATAGAAGTTGGTAGATCTGCTCAGCAGTCACAAGCCAGAACAGGAACTCTTATACATTCTCGCTCATTGGGTGCATGAGGGTTTAAAGTTAAGTTTCCACTAGGAATTGCACACTTTCCTACTTGTTTGTTTTTGTTTTGTTTTTCCTTTCTATCTCTAACTTCCAAATATCTCCCTAACACCACTAACAAAGAAAAATTCAGTCAAGACTCAATGTGGACACAGCAAATTGGTGGGAATTTAGACTGCCTCACAGACACTGCTTTATATTTGAGTGGAAGTGGGGGTTCACACAGTGGGCATGAATGAAGCGCCTAGTTGTCAAACTTGGAAGAAAAGAGCAGGCTTTCCCTCTTCATGGACCTTAGATGGAAGGTGTTATCCATGTGTGCTGAGCCACCACTCACTGGAAGCAACCCCTCCTGCAACATGATAGTGGTAATTACAGGAAGCAGCTCCTTATGAATAAAAAGAGTTCCCAGGATCAGCATAGAAAGTCCCTCCTACTCCACCTTCTAGGGCTATACAATACTGAAGCAGCCTGGCTCATGGAGCTAGAAACCTCTGCTAGCTGGAAAAGTCATCTTGTGGAGAAAATCTATGTGGTTGGGTTGGGAAGCACAAGCAACCTCACTGGTAGAGTTAGGAATTCTTGCCCACCAGAAGAGTTGCAGAACCTAAAAACACCACCTGCCGAGACTTGAGCTTTCAAACTTCCACCACTGAAGGTCATGCCCACCTAGCAGCTCCCCCCTGCCAAAGCTGTTGCTATAACACCCACAGCAGCTTACCCACATGCCCAGGCTGCACCTAGATAATAATTGCTTCAAGACCCTGCTCAGAGGGACTCAGTACCAAACTCATTAGGAGGACACCCACACCTAGCAAATTTCCCAAATCTTGAGAAAGATATAGACATCCATGTACAAGAGGCACTTCAAACTCCAAACACATATCAGCAGAGAAGAATATCTCTATGTCATATCATAACTAAAATGTCTAGATTAGAGAACAAAGAAAGGATATTGAAAAATGCCACTTTACATACAATGGTATACATATAAGAATCACCTCAGACCTCTCAGCACAAAACCTGAAGGCCAGGACAGCATGGAGCAATATATTTCAAGCCCTGAAAGAAAATGGCTGACAGTCAAGAATACTATATCCAGAAAGGTTATCCTTTCTTCAATGGAGAAATAAAAACTTTCCAGAATAACAATCAGCTAAAGCTATTTATGTCCACCAATTCTGTATTGCAGAAGATACTTAAATTAATTCTACATGTAGAAGAGAAAGAAAGTCACAAACACAAGATCCCAGAGAAGAATAACATTCACAAGGAGAATGGATAAACATATGAGAATTAGGAAAGTATCAAACATGTTCAACTCAGCAAATTAGCATAACCCAAAGAAGAATAATGTGAAAGAAAAGAACAAGCAACATTAGAATCAACCTGAAAAAAAAAACAATAGAATTGCAGGAAAGAATGAATTGTTCTCAATTAATACCCTAAGTGTAAATGGTCTTAACTCTTCAATCAAAAGACAGAGATTGTCTGCCTAGATTGAAAAGCAGGATCTAACAATTTGTTGTCTACAAGAAACACACTTCACAAATAAACTAAAACTGAGGCAATGGAAAAGGATATACCAAGCAATCAGAAATTGAAAACAAGCAGGAGTAGCTATACTCATATTAGACAAAGCAGATTTCAAGCAAAAAAATTAGTCTGAAAGAAGTTCACTATATATTAGTAAAGGGAACACTCCATCAAGAAGATAAAATAATTCTAAATATATATGCCCCAAATGTTGGTGCCCCAAACTCATATAACAAACTTTATGTAAAGAGACAGATAGTGCCAGGTACCATATTAGTGAGTGACCTAAACTCCCCACTCTCATCAATGGAGCTTCTGGACCCTCCAAAAAAGTCAACAAACATGTCTTAGAAATAAACAACACCATTGACAAAATGGAGTTAACAGACATCCATGGAGTATTCCATCATACTGCTGCAGATTACACATTCTACTCAACAACCCATGAACCTTTCTCCAAAATAGATACTATGTTAGGCCATGAAGCAAGTCTTAACAAATACAAAAAAGCTGAAATAATTTCTTACATCCTAATAGACAATAAGGGTATAAAATTAGAAATCACACCTGCCTAGCTAGTGTGAAGTTCTGAGCTCAAACTTCAATTCCACCAAAAATAAAATAAAATAAAATTAGAAATCAAGAGCAAGGAAAACTACAAAACCTATTCAAACACATGGAGCTTGGACAGCACACTTCTGAATGATCAGTGGATCACTGAAGAAATTAGGAAAGAAATTTAAGCAATTCTAGATTCAAATGAAAATGAAAAACAACTTATAAGAACCTGTGGGACAAAGCAAAGAGGAAAGTTTGTAGCTATGAGTACCTACATCAGAAATCAGAGTGGTCTCAAATAAACAACTTAATGATTTACCTGAAACTTTTAGAAAAATGAGAAGTTAATCCCTACATCAGTAGATAGAATGAAATTATAAAAAAATTAATGAAATGGAGACAAAAAGAACAATGCAATGAATCACTGAAACAAAGAGTTTGTTCTTTGAAAAGATAAACAAGATCAATTAAGCTTTAACCAAACTACCCAAAAGAGGAAGAGAGAAAACTCAAATCAATAAAATCAAAGATGAAAACAGATACAAATGAAATTCACAAGATCATTAGGGAATATTTTGAAAACTCACACTTCAACAAGCTGGAAAATCTAGACAAAAATGGATAAATTTCTAGACACTTTTGAGACACCAAAATTGAACCAAGAGGATATAAACAACTTAAACAGATCAATAATGTGTCATGAGGTTCTCTCAGCAAAGAGAAGCCCAGGACTGAATGGATTTACTGCTGAATTCTACCAGATCTTTACAAAAGAACTAGCACCAATACTCCTCAAACTATCCCAAAAAATACAAAGGGAAGGAAGACTACTAAACTCATTCAATAAAGGCAGAGTTACCCTAATATCCAAACTGGGTAATGATGAAGCAAATAAAATTAAAGATCAATTTCCTTGATCAACATAAGTGCAAAAATTCTCAATAAAATATTTGTGAACTAAATCTAACAACACATTTGAAAGATCATATGCCAGGATCAATTTGGTTTCATTCTAGGGATGCAAGGATGGTTCAACATATGCAAAGCAGTAAATGTAATAAGCAAACAGAATCAAGGACAAAAATCTCAATAGATGCAGAAAAATCCTTTGATAAATTTCAACATTTTTTCATGATAAAAACACTGAAGAGAAACTAGAAATAGAAGGAACCTATCTCAATATAATAAAGTATATATATATGACAAACCTATAGTCAATGTTTTACTTAATGGGTAAAAGCTAAAACCATTTCCACAAAAGTCAGGAATGAGACAAAGGTTTACTCTTTCTATTCTTATTCAAAATAGTACTGAAATTCCTAGCCAGAACAATAAAAAGAGAAAGAAAGAAAGTGTATTCAAATAGGGAAAGAAGAAGTTAAATTATCTCTATTGAAAATGATGTGATCTTATACCTTATAGACTACAAACACCCACCAAAAAACTTTTAGGTCTCATAAACACTTTCAAGCAAAGTAGCATGATGCAAAATCAATATACAAAAATCAGTAACTTTTCTATACATGAACAATGAACAGACAGTGAAAGAAATCTGGAAAAAGAATTCCATTCACAATAACATCTAAAAATATCTAGGAATAAATTTAACTAAAGAGTTAAATGACCTATACAACAAAAACTCTAAAATATTAAAGAAAGAAATTGAAGAAGACATTAGAAGATGGAATGACCTCCTGCATTCATGGATTGACAGAATCTATAATGTGAAAATGTTTATACCACCAAACACAATTTCTATATTCAATACCATTCCCATCAAAATTCCAATGACATTTTATAGTGCTAGAAAAAAGTCAACTCTAAATTTCATATGGAAGTTCAAATAAACTTTGAATAGCCAAAGACATCTTGAGAAAAAAGAGCAATGCTGGAGGTATCACAATATATGACTTCAAGCTATACTATAGAGCCATAAAAATTAAAATGGCATGGTACTATCACAAAAGAGACATGTAGACCAATACAATAGCATAGAAGACAGAGAAATAAGCCCACACAATTACAGAAAGCTGATTTTTGACAAAGGTGCCATACATTGGAGAAAAAACAGCCTCTTCAGCAAATGGTATTGGGAAAACTGGATATCCACACACAGAAAACCCAAACTAGACCCTTGTCTCTCTCTCTCAATTCAAGGTGGATCAAAGACTTCAATGTAAGACCTCAAACACTGAAACTATTACAGGAAAACATAAGGCAAATGGTGGAAGATATTACCATAGGCAACACGTTCCCGAATACGACTCTACTAGCTCAGGAAATAAGAGCAAGTATTGACAAATGGCTTTGCAACAAACTAAAAAGCTTCTGCACAGCAAAGGAAATAGTCACTAAAATGAAGAAGCAACCTACAGAATGGGAGAAAATCTTTGCCAGTTACACATCTGATAAGGGATTAATAACCAGAATATACAAAGAGCTCAAAAAACTACTCCAAAAGAACCAACAACCGGGGACAGGGCAAGATGGCTATTGTTGACATCCTTAAACCCCGACAGTGACTAACCACCCCAAAGAAAGAAGAGACTGCAGACCCCAAAGGACACCCAAGAGAGCAAGAAACAAGCTCACTTTGAATCCAAAAACAGAGAAGCAACCAACTATGGGAAAAATGGCTCACAGGTCAGCACTCCCAATCCCGCACCCCTGAAAGCTCCATATGGTTCCACTCCTCCAAGCTCCCCTCTGCTTTCCATGGTGAGTCCTGCTCCCCAGTACACAAACGGACTCTGAGCTTCATGCCGCCCTCTGCTCCATGACCCATTACCCTACACCCTGAAATGCAGGGGAAATCCACACCCCTGCAGAAGCAGGACCCAGGGCCCCCACTGCTCCAAGGATGCTAGAAGGCACACACCCGCCGCCTTTGTTCTCCCTAGCCTGCAGTGGCTGCTCTACTCAGCTCCTGGAAGCCAGCTCCCCTGCACAAGCAGACACTGAGCCCCGCAGGCACCAGAAGGCACAAGCCTGCTGGCTTTGTTCTCCCATGCCTGCAGTGGCTGCAGGCTCCCTTGGTTTTTGGGAGCCTGCGCTGTGGCACAAGCAGGCTCCAGGGCCCCTGCTGCTCTGCAGGTGCCAGAAGGCACAAGCCTAGCAGCTTTGCTGCCCCATGGGCACCATCAACTTGCTTCTCAGAACCAGGAACCTGCTGCCACATGTGCAAGTGGACCCCAAGCTCCATGCTTTGCTACTCTGCTGGTACCAGGAGATCTGCTTCCCAACAGTATACAGAGGCCCAGTGCTCCCCTTGGCACTGCCATGGGAGAGCATCCACTCCCCGATCAAAGAGCAGGAACACTAGCTCCTTCAATGAGTGCTAACCTGCCACTCTGTGGGCACCAGGAGATCTGCTTCCCTAAGGTGCACAGAGGCCCAGCACTCCCTGCCTCACCTGAACAAGGGATAGGCCCTGTCCCCCCACTTAGAGTGGAAACCACAGCTCCTCCTCTGAGTGATAATCTGCTACTCTGTGGGCAGACCAAGAGGCCTGTTTCCCCACAGTGCACAGGGCTCAATGATCCCCACCATGTTCTGCTGCCCATGGGAGAGTCTCAGCTCCTCAGTCAAAGATCAGGAACCTTAGCTCCCTCACTGAAGGGAGGAAGGTGGTAATCTGCACCACAACAAGAACCTTGCCTTGGTGCATGGTGTAAGGATTCCAGCATGACTCTGAGGAAAACTGCTGGAGAAAAAGCTCAAAACCCCAATCACAGGATCAAGGGATTGAAACTCAGATCAAAAACAACTCCAGATGAGTAAATCTCAACACAGAATGAAACGGCAAGACAACCACTCTACCTCAAAGCCAAAAGCTGTATAGAAGAAGAAATATCAAATATTGAATTTCAACAAATAATAGTAAGAATGATTGAGTTCAAAGAAGTGACACAAAAGCTAGTGTCTGATGTCAAAGACGATGTGAATAAACAATTAAATGAGCTCAAAGAGAATACAAATAAATAGATGAATGAAGTCAAGAAGACTATGTAGGATATGAAAGAGGAAATCAATAAAGAATTGGAAACCCTGAAAAAAAATCAATCTGAAATAAACAGCTCAATATATCAAATAAAAATCTCAATTGAAAGCTTGGCAATCAGAGTGGAACAAGTTGAAAACAGAGTATCAGGAACAGAAGACAAAGTAGAGGAATTAGATCAAACAGTAAAAGATCATGAAAAAATGCTAAGAAAATGTGAATGGAACATGCAAGACATCTGGGACACCATAAAAAGACCAAACCTATGAATCATGGGTATTGAAGAAGGAGAGGAGATACAAACTAAAAGCATTGACAGACTGTTGAATAGAATAATAGCTGTAAACTTCCCTAACCTCAAGACAGAGAGAGTCACCCAAGTGAAGGAAGCTTACAGAACACCACACTGTCAGGACCAAAAAAGAAACATCCCAGACATATGATAATCAAAACACTCAACACACAGAGCAAAGAAAGAATACTGAAAGATGCAAAAGAGAAAAGACATGTCACATATAAAGGCAAACCCATTAGAATAAGAGCAGATTTCTCAACACAAACTCTAAATGCAAAAAGGTCATGAAAAGACATAATTCAGGCCCTGAAAGAAAGCAATTGTCAACCTAGTCTTGTCTATCCAGCAAAACTATCCTTCCTAATTGAAGGAGAAATTAAAACCTTTCACAACAAGGAAAAACTAAAGGAATTCACAACTACCAAGCCAGCACTGCAGAAAATACTTACAGGACTTTTACACACAGAAGAAGAAACTAGAGTGAGACAGGAAGATTCAAGAAAGAATAAACTCTTTTGACCAAGCAGACCAGTAAACAAGGAATAGATAAAAGTAAACAATAGGGGAATAAAAATGACTGGAAACAACAAGAACCTCTCAATATTAACACTGAATATAAATTGCCTCAATGCCCCAATCAAAAGACATAGAATAGCAAACTATGGTAAAAAAAAAAAAGACCCAAACATTTATTGTTTACAAGAGATTCATCTCACTCAAAAAAAAGAAATAAACACTAGCTTAGAGTCAAAGAGTAGAAAAAGGTTTTCCAAGCAAATGGATCCCATAAATGGGCAGGAGTAGCCATACTCATATCTGAGACTTCAGACTAAAATCAATCAGAAGAGACAATGAATGTCACTTCATATTAATTAAACAATTCATCAAGAGGAAATATCAATTCTTAACATATATGCACCAAACATAGGGGAATCCATCTACATTAAAAAACTTTGATGGACCTAAGAGTGCCAATAGACCCTAACACAGTGATAGTGGGAGACCCAATTACTCCATTGTCACCAATAGATTAGATCACCCAGGCAAAAGATCAACAAAGAAACTTCAGAGCTACTTCACACATTAGATCAAATGGACTATTAGACATCTACAGAGTATTCACCGAACAACCAGGCAATACACATTCTTTTCTGCAGCTCATGGAACTTTCTCCAAAATAGATATTTTTAGATATTTTAGTACACAAAGCAAGTCTCAGTAAATTCAAGAAAACTGAAATAACTCCATGTATCATATCAGATCACAACCAAATAAAACTAGCCCTCAACAACAAAAGAAACCACAGAAAATATTCAAACACATGGAGACTGAACAACACACTGCTGAAAGACCAGTGGGTGACTGAAGAAATAAGGAAAGAAATAAAAAAGTTCCTAGAATCTAATTAATATGAAAATACAACCTACCAGAATCTGTGGGACATAGCAAAGGCCTTGCTAAGGGGAAATTTTATAGCTATAAGTGCCTACATTAAAAAAGAGACCTCTCAAATAAATAACTTAATGATGCACTTTAAGCTCCTAGAAAAGCATGAACATACCAAACCCAAAACCAGCAGATGGAGAGAAATAATATAGATCAGGGCCGAGATCAATGAGATTGAGACAAAAAAAAAAAACTATATAAAGAATCAATGAAACAAAAAATTGGTTCTTTGAAAAGATTAGCAATATCGACAAATCCTTAGCTAACATGACAAAACAGAGTAGGGAAAAGACTCAAATTAATAAAATCAGAGATGAAAAAAGGGGACATAACCACAAATACTAATGAAATCCAGAAGATCATTAGAGAATACTTTGAAAACTTATATTCAAGTAAACTTTAAAATCTAGAAGAAATGAATAAATTTCTAGATGCATATAATCAATGAAAATTGAACCAAGAAGATATTAACCACCTACATAGACCTAGCAATTTTCATTGCTTGATTACAAGCAATGAAATTAGAGCAGTAATAATGAGTCTTCCTACAAAGAAGAGCCCTGGACCTGATGGATTCAGGGCTGAATTTTACCAAACCTTATACCAATAACTTATAGTTATCTTATAGGTATATAAGAACTTACTAGTTCTTATACCAAGAACTAATACCAGCACTCCTCAAACTTATCCAGCAAATAGAAAGGGAAGGAACACTACCAAACTCAAATTTATGAAGCCAGCATTACACTCATTCCAAAACCCAATAAAGATGCAACCAAAAAAAGGGAAGTATAGACCAGTATCTTTAATGAATATAGATGCAAAGATTCTCAACAAAAAACTGGCAAACAGAATTCAACAACACATCAAAAAGATCATATACCATGACCAAATTTGTTTCATTCTAAGGATGCAAGGATGGTTCAACATATGTAAATCTATCAATGTAATAGAGCATATAAACAGAAGTGAGGACAAAAACCACATGATCCTCTCAATAGATGCAGAAAAAGCCTTTGACAAAATTCAACACCCTTTCATGATAAAATCCCTGAAAAAACTAGTAATGGAAGGAATGTTCCTCAACATAATAAAGGCTATATACGACAAACCTATAGCCAACAATATACTAAATGGAGAACAAATGAAACCATTTCTGCTAAAGTCAGGAATGAGACAGAGATGCCTGCTTTCCCTGTGTTCAATATAATTTTGGAATTCCTTGCCTGAGCCATAAGACAAGAGCAAGAAATAAAAGGGATTCAAATAAGGAAGGAAAAACGTCAAACTATCCCTGTTTGCAGATGACATGATCCTATATCTAAAAAGACCCTAAAAACTCTGCCAAAAAACTATTAAAATTTTTAAGGTCTTTTGGCAAAGTAGCAGAATACAAAATTAACATAAAGAAATCAGTAGCCTTCCTATATACCAACAATGAACAGACTGAGAAAAAAATCAGGGAAACAATCCCATTTACAATAGCCTCAAAGACACTAAAGTACCTT
Source organism: Castor canadensis (assembly GCF_047511655.1). Lineage (NCBI taxonomy): Eukaryota > Metazoa > Chordata > Mammalia > Rodentia > Castoridae > Castor > Castor canadensis. Next base: position 77,455,803 of record NC_133405.1, on the reverse strand, counting down.
GGAATAAATTTAATGAAGGAAACCAAAGACCTTCTTAATGAAAACTGTAAACCACTGAAGAGAGAAATCAAAGAGACATCAGAAGCTGGAAAGATCTTCCATGCTCGTGGACTGGTAGAATCTACATTATGAAAATGGCCATGTTACCAAAAGCAATTTGCATGTTCAATGCAATCCTTATCAAAATTCCAATGATATTCTGCACAGAAACAGAAAAATCAATCCTGAAATACATATGGAAACATAAAAGACCTCGAATAGCCAAAGCAATTCTGAGCAAAACGTCCAATGCTAGAAGCACCACAATACCCAACTTCAAACATACTACAGAGCCACAACAATAAAAACAGAATGTATTGGTCCCAAAACATACAGGAAGACCAATGGATTAGAATAGAAGACTCAGACAAACCCATGCATCTACAGCCAACTGATCTTTGTCAAAGGAGCCCAAAACACACAATGGAGAAAAGCCTCTTCAACAAATGCTGCTGGGAAAACTGGATATCCACTTGAAACTAGATCTCTGTCTTTCGCCATGTACCAAAATCAATTCAAAATGCATAAAGGCCCTTAATGTAAGGCCTGAAACTTTGAAACAACTGTAGAAAGTAGTAGGAAATACACTGAAACATATAGGTATAGGGAACAACTTCCTGAACAGAGCCCAAAAGGTTCAGCATCTAAGAGAAAGAATGAACAAATGGGACGGCATCAAACTAAAGAGCTTCTGCACAGCAAAAGAGACAGTCACCAGACTCAAGAAACAGCCCACAGAATGGGAGAAAACCTTTGCCAGCTACTCACCTGATGAGGGACTAATATCCAGAATCTACAGGGAGCTCAAAAAACTCAAGCCCCAAAGAATCAACATTCCAATAAAGAAATGGGCACGTGAATTAAACAGGGAATTCTCAAAGGAAGAGGTATAAATGGCCAGTAAATACATGAAGAAGTGTTCAACTTCCCTGGTTGTAAAAGAGATGCAAATCAAAACAATGTTTAAATTTCATCTCACCCTAGTTAGAATGGCCATATTCAAGAGCAATAACAACAACAAATGCTGGCGAGGATGGAGAAAAACAGGAACCTTTCATACCCTGTTTGTGGGAATGCAAATTAGTACAACTATTATGGAAAGCAGTATGGAGATTCCTCAAAAACCTAAACATAGAACTGCCTTGTGATCCAGTGACACTGCTCCTGGGCAAACATAAATCAGGATGCACTAGAGACACCTGTACACAATAACCAAGCTTTGGAAACAACCCAGGTGCCCTACAACTGATGAATGAATCAAGAAAATGTGGTATATATACACAATGGAGTATTACTCAGCCATAAGGAATAATGACATGTGGTTTGAAGGTAAATGGATGCAACTGGAGGATATCATGTTAAGTGAAGTAAGCCAGGCTCAGAAAGGCAAAGATCACACGTTTTCTCTCATATGTGGAAGATAGAACAAAAAGATAAACATGTATACAAAAGTAAGCATGATCATATACAAACTCATATGTAGAACATGTTTGTAACAGTGGAACTACTCTATAGAACTCAGGGAAAGAGGGAAAGGAAAAGAGAATGATAGAGCATCAGTAATATCGTAAAACAACATCTGTGAAGGTAGAGGATATAAGGATGTGTATTGAAAGTTGTTGAAAAATGCAGGGGGGGAATGTAAAGAGGTAAGGGAGAGTAATAGAAAGTGCTGAACAGACCAAAGTAAAGTATACCCACAGTGAGGATACATTGAGAAACCCCTTGGAACATCAACTTAATTATTAATAACGAATAACAGAACTGTAAAATAGGTACAGTGTGTGTGGAGGTATTTGTGGGAGGGGGGAGGGTGAAGGAAAGAGATTAAGGTGAGGGAATATGATTGATGGACTTCATATATCTATATGAAATAGAACAAATAAACCTCTTGCAGTTGCTTCAAGTGGGACAGGGAAGGGGTTGAGGGAAAGAGACAATGGGAGTGATGTAAATTAACATATAATATAAGCTTAATTGGAATTGTCAGTATGAATTGCCCCCTGTATGATAAATATATCCTAATAAAAATTTATATACAAAAGAACTAACAACCCAATTAATAAACAGGCAAATTAATTGAACAGATAATTTCTGAAGAACAAGTACAAATTGGTAATAAATTTATGAAGAAATGTTTAACATCCCTGGTCACAAAGAAAATGCAAATCAAAGCAACATTGAAATTCTGTCTCACCCCAGTCAGAACGACAATCATTAAGAACAGAAACAGATTGATGCTGAGGATGCAGAGAAAAAGGAACCCTTATACACTGTTGGTGGGAATGTAAATTGGTGCAAGCACTATGGAAACTAAAACTAAAACTATCATCTGATGCTGCACCTCTGGGCATATATTTGAAGGAATGTAAGACAGGATACAATAGAGACACCTGCATATACATGTTTATTGCAGCACTATTTACAAAAGCTATGGAATTAGTCTAGGTGCCCACCAACATGAATGGATGAAGAAAATGGTACATCTACACAATGGAATATTATTCAGTCACAGACAAAATGAAATGATGTCATTCACGGGAAAATGGATTTATCTGGAGATCATTACATTAAGCAAAGTAAGCCAGGTTCAGAAATGACAAAGGTCACATGTTTTCTCTCATATTCAGAATTTAGACCTAAAATGTGTGTGTGTGCACACATATCTGTATCTATGTTTATGTCTATATCTATCTATATCTATATCTAAAACATGACTATGATTATGGGAAACAAGGGGGAAGGAGTACAGGCAAAGAGAATGATCAAAAATACATTGTGTCTACATATGAACGTGGCAAAAAGAAACCACTGAAAGCTGTGGAAAAATAGGGAGATTGGGGGACATTGGAAAAGAGAGCATAATAGAGAGAGTTAGTCTGAACAAAGTACAAAATATGCATGTGTGAAATACCATGGTGAAACCACTTTGTACAGTTAATATACACTAATAAAATGTATATTTGGCCAGGTTTGGTGTAATCCCAACACACAGGAAGCTGAGGAAGGAGGGGTATAAGTTCAAGCTTAGCCTAGTACATCATGAGACTCTGTCTCAAAACCTGGAATAAAGGGGGTCTGGGCATGTAGCTCAGCAGTAGAGCACTTGCCAAGTATTCGTGATTCATCCCCTGCACAACAAAAAAGTGTATTCTACTATCATTGGGTGGAGTGTTCCATACATGTCTATTAGATTCTGTTGTTTGATGGCATTAGTCAGTGCCTCTTATTTCTGCTTTTTTTTGGTGGGACTGGGATTTGAACTCAGGGCTTCCATCTTGCAAAGCAGGTATAATACTGCTTGAGCCACACCTCCAGTCCATTTTGCTCTGGTTATTTTGGAGATGGAGTCTTGTGAATTATATGCCCAGGCTGGCCTCAAATCATGATCCTCCCAATCTCTGTCTCCCAAGTAGCTGGAATTACAGGCGTGAGTCACTGGCATCAAGTTATTATTTTTGTTTTAATTATCATATACATTATAGATTGAATTGTGCCCTCCTTTCAAATGTCAAAATACTAAGTACTGGTACCTCAGAATGTAAATTTATTTGGAAATGGGGTCCTTGCAGATGAAGTCATACTGGTGTAGGTTGGACCTTTAAACAAATATTACTTGCATTCTTAGAAGAGAAGAGACACAGAGACAAATACACACAGGAAGAATGTCATGTGATGTTTCAGGCAGGGATTGAAGTACCAGAGTTACAAGCCAAGAAACACCAAAAATATGCAGTAAAACACTATTAATTAGGAAGCAACAAGTTTCAGTGGAAGCATGACCCTGTCAATACTTTGACTTAGGCCTTATAACCTACAGAACAGTGAGATAAAAGATATATTTCGTTTCAAGCTACACAGATTATGGTACTTTGTTATGGAAGCCCTAAGAAATTAACACAGATTTTGGTGTTAGGAAGTGGAACAACCACTTTCCTTTTTCTTTCTCTTCGAGAACTAGGATCATATGAATATTTCATTATTGTCCCATAGACCTCTGAAGTTAAGCTCATGAGTTGAAAGTGGTAAAGGGATGAGAAAGAATAGTTTGAAAAGAGGAGACAAAGTGAAATAATTATTTGGGGCAACTGTAGCAAAAATTGTTAGGGCAATATGGTGGACTGCTAAGAATGATGTGGGGAAGTATTGACCAGGCATTTGGTATTTGTGGTCATGAAATTAAATAGAGACCAGACACTATACTGTGTACCTTGTACATTTTGTTGTGTATTTGGTGTGTCTTGCTTCCACAACAGAATACTTAATGTAGGGCAATTTATAAAGAAATGTATTTCTCACAGTTCTGGAGACTGGGAATTTCAAGACTGAGGACTCACATCTAGTGGGAGTTTTCTTAATGCGTGATGATATGGTGGAAGGCGAGAGAGTAGAAGTGCCATCTTAAGTGTTTTTCTTCTTATAAACCCACTAAACCCATCCTGGGGCCTCCACCCTCACGACCTCATTTAACTTGAATTACCTTCCAAAAGTTCCATCTCCAAATACCATCAACATACAAATTTGGGGATTAATTTCCCAACATGAATTTTGGAGGAACACATTCAAGTGGTATAGCAGGGTGCATATAGGGGTGTGTGTGTGTGTGTGTGTGTGTGTGTGTGTGTAAACTCTTCAGGCCCAGGTATCATGAAATACATAAAAACTTACAGCAATATTTTCAATTTTTCTTTTAAATAACTAATTTCAATGAAGATAGTATAATGAAACACACTGAAAACTATTGAATAATAAGGGGGTAGGAGAGGTAGAGAAAGTAATAGAGGGGATTAATCTGATTAAAGTACAATATGTGCAATATACGCATGTTAGAAATACCATAGAGAAACCCCTTTGAACAAGTAATACACACTTTAAAAACGAAGGACTAGAATGTAATATAGGTCCTGTTTTGGGGTGGGTACTAGTGGGAGGGGGAGGGGGAATGGAGGTGAAGGAGAGTGAATATGGTCGATGTACTTTGTATATTTGTATGAAAATAGAACAATGAAATCTGTTGAAATTGTTTTAAGGATTAGATGCTATGCTATGAAATTGGACAGCCTTGATTCAAATCTTGATTATAATTTATAATCTGTGTGATCCTGGACAAATTACTTAACCTCTCTTACACCTCAGTTTCAATAACTGTAAAATTGGGGAATAACAGGACTGATCTCATGAGGTTTGGGAAATCAAATGATATATGTTAAGAACTTAATATGAACTTAGTCAAACAGCTTGCTGGTCATTTTCATTTTTCAAGGGCCATTTTTGTGACTTCATGGAAGAGCTTCCCACTAGGGATCTCTGACTGTAGCTCCACTGAGGGAAGTAACACTTCTCAGGGTACCCATTTCTTACCCCCTCCCCCTGCCTCAGCTCATCCCACATGAACACTCTTTTGGGTTTATTCCACATCTCTTGGGCACAATTCATTTAAATAGTGATCCCTGTCTAGCTCCCTCACTCCTGAACAACACCTGCTTCCTGAAAAAGCACACCTTATTGGCTTGCTATCTGGAGGAGGTGGCACTCTCTCCCCATGAAGCCATCTTTTGATTTTGCTGTGAAACAGACAGTACAACCAGAGCCCTGTACCTCTAATCTTCCCAGGTATGAATTAAATACTAGTCCCTAAACTCCAGGGAACACTTACTATGCAAATGCATCCTGAGTATCTTTTCACTTGACTTGAGATGATGAAAATACCCCATTTTATTCCTTTTGAGAGGCAGAAAAGAGAAATACTCAATATACCAACAATTTTCCAAAAGAAATCATCCCTCTATATAAACTTCTCCAAGCTCAACATCTTGCACAGGTGGCAGGTGGGTGATAGATTTTTTGAGCTTCACAATTTTCTTAGTCTGTCTTTGTGGGTGGTCTTATACTTCATTTAAGAATATATGAGGTTGTGAAAAACCCTGCCCTGTTCACATTGAGAAGGCTCCAGTGACCACTTCTCAGCTTTCTGATTCCTTGGGTATTCTGTATCCCTCAAAGTTAGGGCCTTAATTTTTGTCCCCCAATGTGATCAGGCTCAGGCTCTACCTGCGTGGTCTGGAGAGTAGTCACACTCTAACCCATTTCTCTGTGGCCTCAGTTAAAAAGAAACTATCTATGGCTATAGGTGGTAGGAAAGTATTCTAGAGTCCCTTTACTAGCAGCCACCTATTTGATACTACGGCTTTGGGGGACCCATATTAGGACACCACACAGAGTGCAAGAACTGGAGACTGCTGAACAACCTGATTCCCTAGGCTTCCTAAAAGCTTTTCAGCTCACTTAGAATAAAAGTAAGCATCCTGCAGTGGCTAGAGGACTTAGCTCAAACCCTCACCCCACAACCTCCTTGTTTTCAGTTCCCTTATTTTCCTGATACCCACTCTGCTCAGCTTCTACCCCTGGGCCTTTGCATATTCCTTCTCTTTGCCTGGACCTTCTCCCAACACTGTATACTTGGCTTGCCACCTTACGTCTTTCAGACCTATGCTGTAATGTTCCCTGCTCAGTGAAGCTTTCTTGAGAATCACAGCTCCACAACACTCCCTTCACTATTTTTTGTTTCTCCATCGCTATCTCTATATGTTGTGCTCAATACTTTTTACAAGCCCCCATCCATTAAGAAAGATATTGTCCTCCACCTTGATTGCCTAAGAAAGTCCTGACATATAGTGAGTGCACATTATTTACTGATCAAATAAAATCAGATACTGTGAATGAATGAATATATGAAGTACTAGTGATAACCACTTGTGTTCTTCACTGGATATTTTCATCTTTCCTCCTTCTTGGCCCATAATAGGATTGCACATCTCTGCTTACCATGAGGTCAAATAAGGCCATATAACTTGTTTTATTCAACAAAATGTGAGCAAAATATTCTAGCCAGAGCTAATCTAAAAGCCACAGTTGTAGTGGCCATAAAAGTGTTATAGATCCTCCACAAGCCTGGGACTCTGAATGAACAGATGAGCAGCGCCCTCTTGCCATCATGCATCGGTAATATTTTGTGAATGACAAATACACTTTTGTGTGTCAAACTACCACGTTTCACAGCGAAACCTAGTTTACCTGAACAGGAATATATTTCACATTCTTTCTCTGGGTTTTTAGACTGCCTTTGTGAAATTAAAGAAAACTGTAAGACTAACATTTTATATTCTGTTAAATTATTATTGTTATTATTATTATTATTGCCATTCCTTCTTACTATCATTATCAACTTGTGAAATTGTGCTGTGTATGGGAAAGAGAGTGACTAGAGTTATGGAGGCAGAAAACCTGATTTCACGTCTTGGTATTAACACTAACTTTATATATCTGAGCCTTCTAAATTTTCCTCAAATATAAAACACAGATATATAGCTCCCCTGTTTACCTCCTTGAATTGTCTTAAGGATCAGTGAGGTCATGGAAAGAATGTGCTGTGTTCTAAAGTAGAGCACAAACACAGCATATTAACCTGGGGCCCACAACCCAGGCTATCCACCATAATGACCTATAGACTTTTTCAAAGGCATAATGTAAGGCATTGAGAGGAATATGACAATGAAACATTCAGTCAGAAATTATTCCTGCACACTTGTGCAGTTATTTCTGCAGTGAAGTGCATTAATCCCCCATTGAAGAGAATAATCTGTGGTGGTTTTCAAGTGATCAAAAAACCTTTTACGACACATTTGATCTATGTTCAGCACTATACTAGTCTATGTCAGAAATACTAGACAAGTCTAAGGCATAGCTTGAGACAGCAATACATTTTTTTCTGGCGGTACTGGGAAGAGATACCAATATTTTATTCTTCAAAAAGCCTGGGACAGTGGATGTTAAGTGTTCATACTACAAAAATGATAAGTATATGAGGTAACACACATGTTAATTAGCTAGGCTTAGCCATACTAGTATGTACAGATTATTTAAAACATGATGTTGTACACAATAAATACATAGAGTTTTTTGAGACAGGGTGTTGTTATGTAGCCCAGGTTGACCTTAAACTCTTGATCTTCCTGCTCAGTCTCCTGAGTGCTGGGGATTACAGGTGTGTATCACCTTGCCCAGCTAAATACATTCCATTTTATGTCAATTAAAAAAACCAAGAGTTTTGAGCATGATTTAATAAAATAGAATAAGATGAAACAGAATGTATAATTCAGATGGAATGAGGAGTTTAGCAAATCTTAGCCATACAAAAGCAATGATATACTGTTAAAATTATTAAAACAACAATTTCAAAACCCTGAACACTAACCAGAGCCATACAGGCAACTGAAAAACATTTATTCAGGAAAAATACTCAATCTCAGTAAGAGCAGTGGAATCTTTTAACTTGAGGCTTCTCCATCCCTCTCCCTTCCCACTTGCATAACTCTGTAGTGCGGTATCTATGAAGACCATCCTGGTCACTGCTGGCTGGAGGTAACTGACTTGATTTGGAGCTCTGTTGACGTCCAAATGCCCAGGACCATTGTTGAAAATAATGGTGACCCACATTAAAAAATCAAAAGTTAGTATTATAGCCATCTAGGCTGTGATAGTTGTTGAGCAAGTTACAGACCAGCCAAAAATTTAAAGTGGACATCTGGAGAATGAAACAACTGTAGAAGATATTGAAAAGGCTGACATATTGTTGGGGAAATCTGGCAGTCTCTGTGCAAGAACATAACTGAAGAAAATGCTTCAGTTATCTATTTATTCCCAGCTGATGGTAAAGCTCTACAAAAGCAAAAAGTAAAAGTCAAGTCAGGCCAGCTAACTGCCTGAACTTTCGATGTATGCCCCAACCCCCATAATCTCAGCAAAGGGTGGAAGTTTTACTGGCTCATGGTCTCTAAGCATAACCTGTCTTACACTGACCAAATAGTGGCTGACCACTAAGCAATGCTGTTCCAAAGATGACTCCTAGGAAGCGCTCTTTCTTTTAAGGCTGCTACAACAAAAATACCATAGAATGGGTAATTGATAAACAAGGCAAATTTGTTTCTCACTATTACAAAGACTGGGGAGTCCAAGATCAAGGCAACAGCAAACTCAGTCTGGTGAGGCTTGCCTTCTGCTTTAAAGATAGCACTTTCTGGCCTGTGAAGCAAGCCCCAGTCCAAGAGAGGATGGAGTAGCCTTGCAGTTGAAGTAACTTGGATCCACCATTGAGGGTGGTGACAGCAGTCCTAGTTCTATGGAATTGGGAAAAAAATGGGTAGATTCCAAGATGGCAACAAGAGGGAGGAAGCAGAAAGCGTGCTTCCTAAAGTAAAACCTTGGAGAGACGCTGGAGATACACCTTGCAGGAAAAACCACCAAGAAAAGGCAAAACTCAGACTCCTTCACACCCCCAGCTCATGCATAGCATCCCCATGCCATGTTAAATGGAGAAACCAGGAGGGCTCCTGTGCTGCCAGACGCCAGCTCCCAGACTGCTTGGGAAGACACAGACCATCAGGTGAGCTAAGCAGCATGTAGTACTCCCACAGACTCCTGGGCCAGATCAGCATAGCCTCCTGGACAGACTGACCCCCACCCAGGAGGAAAAAAGACAGAGAAAACCAAACTGAATAACAAGTAAGCAGCTAAAAAAACATACATAGCAAAGAGGACAGGGTGCCCCTAGCCCCGGAGAGTGGGGGAGGGGCAATCCCTCAGGTGAACTGTAAATAAACAAGCCAGCCAGAGAAGGCAGGAGTGGCACCACCTCCCCCAGTGTGCTTTGAAAGGGAAAGGCTTGTAACTTCAGCTGTCATGTGGAAAGTGCCACTGGAGAGGGAGGAGGGCCACTCCTCATGCAAAAAAGTCTACAATTGCAAAAGGTGAGTAGGGCTGTATACTGGAGACAACAAAAGCTACTTAAAAAGCTAAACATTGATCTACCATTTGATCCAGCAATACCAGTCTTGAGGATATACCCAAAAGACTGTGACACAGGTTACTCCAGAGGCACCTGCACACCCATGTTTATTGCAGCACTATTCACAATAGCCAAGTTATGGAAACAGCCAAGATGCCCCACTACTGACAAATGGATCAAGAAAATGTGGTATCTATACACAATGGAATTTTATGCAGCCATGAAGAAGAACGAAATGTTATCATTTGCTGGTAAATGGACGGAATTGGAGAACATCATTCTGAATGAGGTTAGCCTGGCCCAAAAGACCAAAAATCGTATGTTCTCCCTCATATGTGGACATTAGATCAAGGGCAAACACAACAAGGGGATTGGACTTTGAGCACATGATAAAAGTGAGAGCACACAAGGGAAGGGTGAGGATAGGTAAGACACCTAAAAAATTAGTTAGCATTTGTTGCCCTCAACGCAGAGAAACTAAAGCAGATACCTTAAAGCAACTGAGGCCAATAGGAAAAGGGGATCAGGAACTAGAGAAAAGGTCAGATCAAGAATTAACCTAGAAGGTAACACACACGCACAGGAAATTAATGTGAGTCAACTCCCTGTATAGCTATCCTTATCTCAACTAGCAAAAACCCTTGTTCCTTCCTATTAATTCTTATACTCTCTCTTCAACAAAATTAGAGATAAGGGCAGAAGAGTTTCTGCCAGGAATCGAGGGGGTGGGGGGAGAGGGAGGGGGTGGAGGAGGTGGTAAGGGAGGGGGTGGGGCAGGGGGGAGAAATGACCCAAGCATTGTATGCACATATGTATAAAAAAAAGATCATTCACCACGACCAAGTAGGCTTCATCCCAGGGATGCAGGGGTGGTTCAACATACAAAAATCAATAAACATAATAAACCACATTAACAGAAGCAAAGATAAAAACCACTTGATCATCTCAATAGATGCAGAAAAAGCCTTTGATAAGATCCAGCATCATTTCATGATAAAAGTTCTAAGAAAACTAGGAATAGAAGGAAAGTACCTCAACATTATAAAAGCTATATATGACAAACCTACAGCCAGCATTTCACTTAATGGAGAAAAACTGAAACCATTCCCTCTAAAATCAGGAACCAGACAAGGATGCCCACTATCTCCACTCCTATTCAACATAGTACTGGAATTCCTAGCCAGAGCAATTAGGCAAGAAGAAGGAATAAAAGGAATACAAATAGGTAAAGAAACTGTCAAAATATCACTATTTGCAGATGACATGATCCTATACCTTAAAGACCCAAAAAACTCTACTCAGAAGCTTCTAGACATCATCAATAGCTATAGCAAGGTAGCAGGATATAAAATCAACATAGAAAAATCATTAGCATTTCTATACACTAATAATGAACAAACTGAGAAAGAATGTATGAAAACAATACCATTTATAATAGCCTCAAAAAAAATCAAATATCTAGGTGCAAACTTAACAAAGGATGTGAACGACCTCTACAAGGAAAACTATAAACTTCTGAAGAAAGAGATTGAGGAAGACTATAGAAAGTGGAGAGATCTCCCATGCTCATGGTTTGGTAGAATCAACATAGTAAAAATGGCTATACTCCCCAAAGCAATCTACATGTTTAATGCAATTCCCATCAAAATCCCAATGACATTCATCAAAGAGATTGATAAATCTACCATTAAATTTATATGGAAACACAAGTGGCCACGAATAGCCAAGTCAATACTCAGTAAAATGAACAACGCTGGAGGTATCACAATACCCGACTTCAAACTATATTACAAAGCAATAGCAATAAAAACAGCATGGTACTGGCACAAAAACAGACATGAAGACCAGTGGAACAGAATAGAGGACCCAGATATGAAGCCACACAACTATAACCAACTTGTCTTTGACAAAGGCGCTAAAAATATATGATGGAGAAAAGACAGCCTCTTCAACAAAAACTGCTGGGAAAACTGGTTAGCAGCCTGCAAAAAACTGAAACTAGATCCATGTTTATCACTCTATATTAACTCAAAATGGATCAAAGATCTTAATATCAGACCTCAAACCCTAAAGTTGGTACAGGAAAGAGTAGGAAATACTTTGGAACTAATAGGTATAGGCAAAGACTTTCTCAACGGAACCCCAGCAGCTCAGCAACTAAGAGATAGCATAGGTAAATGAGACTTCATAAAACTAAAAAACTTCTGCTCAACAAAAGAAATGGTCTCTAAACTGAAGAGACCACCCACAGAGTGGGAGAAAATATTTTCCAGCTACACATCAGACAAAGGACTGATAACCAGAATATATAGGTAACTCAAAAAACTAAATTCTCCCAAAATTAATGAACCAATAAAGAAATGGGCAAGTGAACTAAACAGAACTTTCTCAAAAGAAGAAATTCAAATGGCCAAAAAACACATGAAAAAATGCTCACCATCTCTAGCAATATAGGAAATGCAAATTAAAACCACACTAAGATTCCACCTACCCCTGTTAGAATAGCCATTATTAGCAACACCACTAACAACAGGTGTTGGCAAGGATGTGGGGAAAAAGGAACCCTCTTACACTGTTGGTGGGACTGTAAACTAGTACAACCACTCTGGAAAAAACTTTGGAGGCTACTTAAGAAGCTAAACATTGGTCTACGCTTATGATCCAGCAATACCACTCTTGGGGATATACCCAAAAGACTGTGACACAGGTTACTCCAGAGGCACCTGCATACCCATGTTTATTGCAGCACTATTCACTATAACCAAGTTATGGAAACAGTCAAGATGCCCCACTACTGATGAATGGATTAAGAAAATGTGGTATCTATACACAATGGAATTTTATGCAGCCATGAAGAAGAACGAAATGTTATCATTCACTGGTAAATGGATGGAACTGGAGAACATCATTGTGAGTGAGGTTAGCCTGGCCCAAAAGACCAAAAATCGTATGTTCTCCCTCATATGCGGATATTAGATCAAGGAGATTGGACTTTGATCGCATGATAAAGCAAGAGCACACAAGGGAGGTATGAGGGTAGGTAAGACACCCAAAAAACTAGATAGCATTTGTTGCCCTCAATGCAAAGAAACTAATGCAGATACTTTAAAGCGACAAATGCCAATAGGAGAAGGGGACCAGGAACTAGAGAAAAGGTTAGTTAAAGAAGAATTAATTTAGAAGGTAACACACATGCACAGGAAAGCAATGCAATTCAACTCCCTGTATAGCTATCCTTATCTCAACTAGCAAAAACCCTTGTTCCTTCCTATTATTGCTTATACTCTCTCTTCAATAAAATTAGAGATAAGGGCAAAATAGTTTCTGCCGGGTATTGAGGGGGTAAGGGGGAGAGAGAGGGGGTGGAGGGGTAAGGGAGGGGAAGGGAGGAAGGGGGGAGAAATGACCCAAACATTGTATGCAGATATGAATAAAAGAAAAAAAACACAAAAAAAGAGATAGCACTTTCTCACTGCATGCCCACATGATAGAACAAAAGGGTTCCCTAAAGCCCTACTTTTTAATACCATCACCTTGGGTGTTAGTATATGAATTTCTGGGAAACACAAACATTCAGATCATAGCAGAAGCCAAGCTTAAAAACAAAAACAAGAGTTAAGAAAGAAAAAAACTCACCAAATACTTCAGTGCACATTGGAGGAAAACAGACACTATGAGAAAGTCATTAAACATATGAATAAACACAACAGCCTTAACAACAGCCAAAAAAATCTCAGCAACAAAAGCAACCCCTGGAGGTGGCAAAAGAAGAACATAAATGATAGGTGTTATAATATTTTCTGTAAAATACATTCAGTTTTCAAAAAATTTCTGAGATATGCAAAGAAATAAGAAAGTGTGATTCATACACAGAAATAAATGTGTGTGAATGGAAACTATCATTGAGGGGCATCACATGTAAGACTTAGTAAAAAGACACATCAACCAGTTCTTATGCATATATTAAAAGAAGTAAAGGAAGTTATGTTTTAAAAATTAATGGAAAGTATAACAACAATGATACATTGAATAGAGAACATGAATAAGAAATGGAAATTTTAAAAATAGAACCAAGTGGAAATTCTGGAGTTGGAAAGTACAATAACCAATTAAAGAGGTTCACTGGAGTGGCACAAGGGCAGATCTGAACTGAAATAAGAAAGAATCAGTGAACTTGAAGACAAGTAGAGACATGCAACCAGAAGAACACAAAGAATGAGAGAAATGTAGGAAACAGTTAAGCACACTAATATATGTAGAATGGAAATAATGGAAAGAGGGGAAAGAAAGAGACAAAAAAACTATTCAAGGAAATAGTGGCTGAAAACTCCCAACTATGGCAAAAACATTGTTATACTTCCAAGATGTTTAACAAACTCCTAGAATAAACTCAAAGAGACCCACACCTATACACTCTATAAACTGTGGAAAGATAAAAGCAAAATCTTGAAAGCAAAAATTTATTTTTCTTTTCTTTTTTTCTTTTTTTGGTAGCACTGGAGTTTGAACTCAGCACTTACAGATGCTAGGTAGTCACTCTTATCACTTGAGCCACTCCATCAGCCCCCGTTTTGTTGGTGTGTGTGTGATGGTTTTTTTCAAGATAATGTCTCACGAACTATTTGCCAGTGCTGGCTTTGAACTGAGATCCTCCTAATCTCAAGCTAAAATTTTAAAAAATGATTTAGAAAGGAACTTCAATAAGAACAATAGCAAGGACTGGGGGCATGTGGTATATTATGGAGAGCAGATTATGAGACGCCTATGAGAACTGGACATAAGCAAGGTGAGATGCAGCTCAGTTGCTTTTCCTAAGATGTTTATCTGTAGGCTGAGATTGGCACATCCCCAGCCACAGAAGAGGAAAATGAAGAATAGTCACTTCTCCTAAGTTGTTTGCGTTCAGAGAAGCAGGAGTGCAGGCTTCTTCTGTTACAATGTGATGCCCCTCCTGGAGAACTGCTGCTCCTCTCTGTTTACCACTGGATATGAAAGACTCACTGAAGGAGTACGCAAGGCTTTTCTTTGGGGCTTTTTGCTTTGGGCTTTTGCTTCTGGATTTTGCTTTTGGCTTTTGGATTTTTGATGTGGGAGGCTTTGGAAGGGAAAAGAATTGTTGAAGGAAGACTGATCCAAGATGGTGACTAGGGTATGGAAGCAGATAGCTTAAGTTCCATGACTCCAAACCTTCCCCGAGATGCTGGAGACACTTTTGGCAGAAGTAAAGCACCAAGCAGAATCAAACCATCAACACCCTGAACCCCTAGCCTGTGGAAAGCTTCCCCAAAACATGTTACACTTAGAAAACTTGAGGTAGCTGCCACCGCCGCCGCAGCTACTGCCAGCTCCAAACCTGCCTGCGAGAAATTTGACAGAACAAATAAGGAGTGCCACACATCATGAGAATTCCCCACAGCCAGCCCTGGGATAAACCAGCACAGCACCTGGGCAGACTGACTCCCTCAAAAAAACTGAACAACAAACAGCAAAATGTAATCTAGCACAACAGCACAGGGGGCAGGAAAACTGAAAGTGCACCAGAGAAAGGGGGAAGAGCAAAGAGCTAATCTCAGTGTGAACTATCAATAAACAAATGCTGGAAAGGCAGGAAGGCCAAGAGCAGGTGGGTGATAAACCACTACCTGAAGGAGGGCAGGTAGTGGTAGGATCACAGAGATTATCTCCTGAGGCAGTGAGCAGCACCCAAAGTCAAACTGCCTAGCAAAATTGAAAAACAAGCAGTGAACCAAAACGTCGTAACACCCTGACAGCAGGGGGTCTGACAGAACACTGACCCTGCCCCAGAGAAAGGGGGAGGGGCAAATAAATAAGCCCCCAATGTGGAAATCCCAGTAAACAAGCACAGCAAAAACCGCCTCCAAAGCAGGGCAACTGGTGGACTACAGAGATGACCTCCTGAACCTGAGAGCAGCATTCAAAATTAAACTGCCACACCTCACTGGGAGAGGAGCTGCAGCTGAAACTATCAGCTGAGGAAATCAATATCTCTGACCACCCTGCATGATCTGGCAAAGCTACCTCACCTCACATTGTCAATTAAACTGGTAGACAGAAGGGCAAAACATTACTCACAAGCCAATAACCTGGTGAGACCACATCAGAGTTTCTGCTTATATGCCAATACCAGGACTGGATGCCAGAGGAGTAACTCCAGAACTTAAACTAAGACTGAAATTCTATTGTTCCTGAACCTGGTGTTTTTCTTTTTTTTTTTAATTTTTAATTTTTTATTCTTTATTTTTGTTTTCTTTTTGTGTGTGTTTGTTCATTTTTATCCCCATGGATTTCCTTATTTGTTTGTTTGTTTTGTTATTGTGGGTTCTCTATTTTTATTTCTATTCCTGTTATCTTTTTTCTTTCTATACTACCAACTTTACCATTATAATCTTCTCATCCCTACTCTCACCTCCTTATCCTGAGCAAAATTCATTGCTCCCCTCCCCCAAAACTTGCTCTGCCCCTTCTCATCCACTCTCTCTCCCAGCCCTCACCTTGCCCTCCCATTCTCCCAAACCTGTCACCAGACTATCCCTCCATTCTACACACTCATCACCTTCTGAACAACTTCACACAACCCCAACCCCCTGAATCCCTTACACAAGCACTCTTTACCACAACAACATAAATACACCCAAACACACATAAGGTCCACAAAAGCCAGCAAGCCCCACACTGGTTCCCTCACTCATCCACCCCACTTGCTATCTCTCACTTTAGTGCCACCTTGTCCAACTCCCCAAATTTCTATAGCTAGCCTTACAAACATTAACCCCCCAAAATCCCACTGCTTTTTTTTCTGGTGTTGTCAAAATATTTATTATAATTCATTTAGGAGTTTGGGAGCAGAGTTGTTTTATACTAATTTAATACTTTTTTTGGTACAGTCTAAAATTTCTGACACAATGCATCTAGTAATCACAAAATAAAAGCACACTAAATTTTGAGAGAAGTTAAACATCATTTTTGTCTGTTTCAGTACAAACGTCTTTGCTGTATTGTCTGTTCTTGGCAAGAAAAATTATTTATACAGAGAATTGTTTGTGTTCATGATCCCCCACCACTTATAGATATTACGACCAAGGGGTCTTCTATTTAACATATAGATTACTGGTTGGGAATTAAACCTGTGAATTAGTTATTACTAAATTACACCCAGACCAGGGACAGAAATAGCACGCCAACATAACTAAGAACCCAAACAGCCACAAAACAAAAATTAAATCAAGGGAAAGAAAAGAGGTGACTAAAACCACCAACTAAACTATCAAGAACATAGTTACACTTTTGATACAAGATGGCGACCAGGACACAGACACAGACACTTGTGCCTGGAAACAATGCTAGGAATCTCTCTGTATAGCTATCCTTATCTTAAACTAGCAAAAACGCTATGCCTTTCTTATTATTGCTTATGTCTTGTCTTCAACAAAATTGGAGAATAGGATAGAACAGGTTCTGCCTGGAAGTGAGGGGGGTGAGGGGGAGAGGGAAGGGGTGTGGGGCAGGGTGGAGAAATGGCCCAATGTATGCACATATGAATAAATAAATAAATAATAAAAAAGATGATATTCTCCAGTTTCATCCATTTACCCGTACATGACAAAATTTCATTTTTCTTTATCACTGAATAAAATTCCATTGTAAGTGAGATGCAGGTGGTTCACGCCTATAATCCTAGCTATTCAGGAGGCAGAGATCAGGATTGTGGCTCAAAGCCAGCCTGGGCAAATAGTTTGTGAGACCCTATCTCAAAAAAATCACATCACAAAAAAGGGCTCGTAGAGTGGCTCAAGGTGTAGGCTTTGAGTTCAAGCCCCAATACCACAAAAAAAAAAAAAAGAAAATTCCAAGATATATGTATACACACACATACATACCACATTTTCTTTTTCTTTTTCCGTTTATTCATATGTGCATACAATGTTTGGGCCATTTCTCCCCCTTACCCTCCTCCCCTTCCCTCTCTCCCCCCACCCTCTCCCTCTCCACCTCCCTCACCCCCTCGCTTCCAGGCAGAAACTGTTCTGCCCTTATCTCTAATTTTGCTGAAGAGAGAGTATAAACAATAATAAGAAAGACAAAGCATTTTTGCTAGTTGAGATAAGGATTCCTATACAGGGAGATTCCTAGCATTGCTTCCATGTACAAATGTGTTACATTCTAAGTTGATTCTTCTCGAACTGACCTTTTCTCTAGTTCCTGATCCCCTTCTCCTATTGACCTCTGTCACTTTAAAGTTTTTGCATTAGTTCCTTTGCATTGAGGACATCAAATACTATCATGTTTTTTGGGTTTCTTACCTATCCCCATACCTCCCGTGTGCATACCACATTTTCTTAATCCACTCATAAATAGTGGGGCATCTTGGCTGTTTCCATAGCCCAGCTATTGTGGATAATGCTGGCAATTAACATGGAGTACAGGTGTCTTTATTTTAATCTGACTTCCTTTGGGTAATAGAAGCAACTTCTTTATCAGACACATTATATGCAAATATTTTCTCCTGGCATGGCAATTATCTTGTTTTCTCAACTTTAGCATTTTTATTGTTTTGGTTTGGTTTGGTTTTGCCATGCTGGGGGTTGAACCTGGGGCCTCCCAAATGCTAGGCAAGCATTCTACTACTGAGTCACATTCTCAGTCCTGTCTTTGTTTTGAAGCACAAAATTATTATTATTATTATTATTATTATTTTAAAACAGGGTCTGACTATATAGCCAAGGCTGGCCTCAAATGGATTAGAGAAGTGCACCACCATACCTGGCTAAGTTTTGAATTTTGATGAAGTCCAGCCTAGCAGTCTTTTATTTTATAGATCATGTTATTAGTGTTGTATCTAAGAAATATTGGCCTAACCCATGATCTCAAAGAATTTCTCCTATATTTTCATCTGAAAATTTTGTTGTTATAATCTTACATATAAGTGTCTGATCCATGTGCAGTTATTTTTGGTGAATGGTGTGAGATAAAGGTCTAAGGTAATCTTTTTGCATATGGCTATCCAATCCCAGCAATATTTGTTGAAAAGACCATTCTTTCTCCATTACATTGTTTTGAGAGGCATGCCAAAAATCAATTGTCCATAAATGTAAGGGTTTATTTCTGGACTCCCAATTTTGATCCATAGACCTATATGTCTATCTTTATACCAGTACCACACTGGTATGCAGCTTTATGTTACGTTTTGAAATACAGAACTGAAATTGATGCAACTTTGTCCTTCAGTTCAAAAATTGTTTTGACTGTTCTGGGGCCTTTACATTTCCATGCATTAGTTTTAGGAACAGCTCTTTCATCTTTGCAAAGAAGCTTGTTGGAATTTTCATATAGATTGTAATAGCTACATGGTAATTAAGGGATATTTGCCACTTGCTGATATTGGGTCTTCCAATTCATGAACATGGAATGCTTCAATTTATTTAGATGGTTGATTTCTCTCAGGATTATGTTGTAGTATTCATTGTACAAGTTTTATACTTTTATTAAAATTGTTCATAAATATTTTTATTCTATTGCTTGTATTGTGGATGGAATTATTCTCTACAATTCATTTTCAGGTTGTACATGTAGAAATACAATGGATTTTGTGTCTTGATACTGTATACTGCAACCTTGCTGAACTCATTTATTGGTCCTAGAAGATTTTCTGTGTATTCCTTGAAATTTCCTACATATCACATCAGGTCATCTGCTAATACAGCTTTACTTCTCCTTTCCAATCTTTATGCCATTTATTTCTTTCCCTTTTTCTTCTTTGTTTTCTTATTCTTTTTTCTTTTTTGATTAGCATATATTTATGCATACTTTTGAGGTACAATGCAATCTTTTAGTTCATATATAGTCCTGGCTAGAACCTCCAGTACAATATTGAAATAGAAATTGTGAAAATAAATGTCTGCCTTGTTCCTGATTTGGGGAAAAATCATTCAGTCTTTTATCATTAAGCATTATGCTAGCTATAGGCTTTACATTAATGTCCTATATCAGGATGAGGGAGCATACTTCCATTAATTTGTACATTTTTTTATCGTAAATGGATACTAGTTTTTTAAATGCTTTTCACTCATTTATTTATGTGGGGGGTTGTTCTTTGTTCTATTAATATAGTGGATTACATTAATTTATTTTCATTTAAGGGATATTGGTTTGTAGCTTTTTGTTCTTGTGAGATCTTTTTTAGACCTTAGTATCAAGGCAATAGTGCCATCATAAAATGAAAGAGAAAATGTTCCTTCTTTTGTTTTTAGGAAAAGTTTCTGGAATATTTGGCATTATTCCTTCTTTAAAATGTTGATTGAATTTATCAAGGAAGCCACCTAGGTCTAGGTTTCCTTTGTAAGAAAAATTTAAATACAGATTCAGTTCCCTTAGTTACTATAGATCTGTTCAGATTTTCTACTTCTTGTTGAATTTGTTGGTAATTTGTGTGCTAGGAAATTTTCTGTTTCATCTATGTTTTCTAGTTTGTTGGAATGAATTCATTTATGACATTCCTTTGTAATCCTCTTAATTTTTCATACTCCATTTATATATGTTCTAAACTTTATTTTCTTCCTTTCCTGTGCCTTGGATTTAGTTTTCTTCTATTTTTCTAGGTTCTGAAAGTTAAATCATTACTGATTTGAATACTTCTGTTGTTATACAGATGTTTAAAGCTATACTTTTTGCTCTAGACACTAGTTTTGTTTGTTTCTTTTTTTTGAGACAAGTTCTCACTATGTAGCCCAGGATAGCGTCAAACTTCTACCTTACCCTCCCATATGCTGGGATTACAGGTGTGTACCACCATGCCCAGCTTTAAGCACTACTTTGATATATTTGTGTTTTTATTTTCATTCAGTTCAAAATGCTTTCTATTCTCCTTTGGAATTTCTTCTTTGATCCATGGACTATTTGGATACATGTTATTTAATTTCCAAGTACTTGTTGATTTCCCAAATGTTCTTTTGTTGATTTCCAATTTAATTTCCTTATTGTTGGAGAACTTTGTTACATTTCAATCCTTTTAAATTGTTGAGACATGTTTTATAGACATAGTATGTCATCTATCCTGGGAAATAGCCATGTGCACTTGGAACAGACTTGAATTGTGCTGTGGTTGGGTGGAGTGTTCTGTAGATGTCAGTAAGTTGGTTGATAGTGTTCTTCAAGTTTTTTAATGCTTGTTGACTAACCAGCTAGTGATTCTATTAGTTGTTTAGAGTGGAGTCTCACAGTCTCTGTTATTATTGAATTGCCTGTTTCACCGAAGTCTTTCAGTTTGGTTTTATTATTTTAGGATTTGTTGTTAAGTACAAATGTGTTTATAATAATTTCATATTTCTAGTAATTTGACAATTTTACCATTGTAAAATATTCATCTTTGTCTCTTGTAACAATTTTTGTCTTAAGGCCTTTTTTATGTGATATTAGTAGAAATTTTGTCTTTCTTATGGTTACTGTTTGTATGGTATATCTTTTTCCATCCTTTGACTTTCAACCCATTTATGACTTTGACTCCAAAGTGTGTCTCTTACAGGCAGGGTATAGTTGGATCTTGTGTTTATTCTATTAAGTCTGACAATCTATGCTCTTTGATTGAGTTGTTTGATTCATATAGCTAATGTAATTTTTGATGTAGTTGGATTTATGTCTGCTATCTTGGCATTTTTTTCATAGATGTCTCATGTCTTCATTGTTCCTCTCTTCCTCCCTTACTAAAGCCTACTTTGTGTTAAATAGATTCTAGTGTACCATTTTAATTCCTTTGTAGTTTTGTTTTGTTTTGTTTTTTTGGTGGTTGTGGGGTTTGAACTCAGAACCTCATGCTTGCTAGGCAGGTGCTCTACCACTTGAGTCACTCTGTTGGCAATAATGGCACTGATAGGTTTCGGTTCTTACTGCACCCTTAAGCTTCTGTTTTCCAGGGTCACGGTCCTGCCTCCCAGGGTCACAGTCCTGCCTCAAGTCTAGCTTGAATCCTCCTTTGGCCCCAACCTCCAATCAGCATGAACCATAAGATCCTAACCAATCAGATCATGCTGAGTCCCACTGAGGGGTATTTAAGCCCCTGCCCCTCTCTCCCTCTCTCTCTTGGCTCTCTTGGTTCTCTCCCTCTCCCACCCGGCAATAAAGAATCTCTTGGCCAGATCTCTCCTCTCCACGTGGTCACTTTTGGGGCCTATATTTCCAACATTTGGTGCCATGACTCAGCCAACACACTCCACTAGCCCCCTTTGTAGTTTTTTATTATATCTTTGAGTTGCTTTCTTAGAGTTGTTCAGGAGATTATAACTTGCATTTTAACATTAAACAATCTACTTTGAGATGGTACTAATTTCATTGCAATAGTACAGAGAAACTTTGGTTCATTATAGTTCTCCCCTACCTCCCACTCCTTACACTATTGTTTTCATAAAAATTACATCTTTATCTGTTACATGCCTAACAACATAGTTTTACAATTATTGTTTTTCTTGGCAGTACTGAGGATTGAACTCAGGGCCTTGAGCTTGCTAGGCAAGCTCTGTACCACTTGAACCACACCCCCAGTCCAAAGCATTGTTTTATGCAGTATTTTTGAGATCAATTAAGAGAAGAAAAGAGTAAAATATATACTTACCTGTCTACTACATTTACTACATAATTACCTTCCATGTACTCTTTATTTCTTCATACAGATTCAAGTTACCATTTGCTGTCGTGTCCTTTTAGCCTGGGTACGTCCTTTAGAATTTCTTATAAAGCAAGTCAGGTAGCAATTAATTTTCTCAGTCTTTAATTAAGAATTTTTTTTAATCTTAATTTTTAAAAGACAGAATTTTTATTTGACAGGTTAGTTTTCTTTCAATAATTGCAATGTCAAATCCACTGTGTTCTGGCCTCTGTAGTTTATTTTACTTTATTTATTATTCAATTATTTATGTATTTATTTATTTGCACATGCTCTGCCACTGAGCTATATCCTCACAGCCCTTCTGTGGTTTCTGATGGAAGATCAGCTGCTATTCTTAAAAAAGTAATAATTGTACATATTTATGGGATACATTGTAGTAATTTCATTCATATATACAAAAATGTGAAACACTTCATGAATTGTGTACCATCTTTGTGCAGGGGCTATATTAATCATCTCTGTATTGTTTTAATTTTATATATATGCTAGAGAAGCAAGCATAGTCACTGCTGTTTTTTAGTATGCATTAATTGTACAAAGGATTTTCATCATGATACATGCAATACTGTACTTTCATCATATTCACTCCCTCTATTACTCTCTTATCCCTTTTCCTACCTCCTCTCTTTTTTACAATTTTAATGGACACCTTTATGCTGTTTTCATACTTGTTTATAATACACTTCAATCATATACACCTCCATCATCTTCTCCTTCTCCCTGATACGGGTTCCCCCTAAACATATGTGTGTGTGTGTGTGTGTGTGTGTGTGTGTGTGTAGCCTGGTGGCCTAGATTCCGCATATGAGATAACGTGATATTTGTCTTTCTGAGTCTGGCTTATTTCATTTAACACAATAATCTCCACTTCCATTCATTTTCCTGCAAAAACATAATCCTGAATAAGTAGGCAGGCAGTTGGCTAAAATTAGTATAGCTAGGACAGAAGGGACCCTGGAAAACTCCATTATAACTTCCCTGTGACCTTACGGGGCAGAAAGAAGGAAAAGCAGGATAGACCAGAATGAGGACACTAGGAGGACTAGTAGGAATTTCAAATCCCCATGGTTTAAAGGTCACAACCAATCAGACTTTCACAGGCACAGCCAAACAAAATGCTGCTTTCTGCACACCTAATTAGCTAGAGATTGAGGAAGCTCTGTGGTAAATGGATAAAAACCTTGGACTACATCATTTCACTGGCAACTCATTTGGGATCACTCCCTGTTTCATGTAGGTGCTTTGTCCTTTCTCTTATAAACTTCTTGCCTATAAGCTCACACTCTTGTCCCTGAACTGCATTCTTTGCATTCATGAGACAAAGAATTGGGAACCCTCTGCTGCTGAGCTGTAACCTAGCCAGCACAGCAGACTCCAAGCTCACAGGATTCTGGTTTCAATCTCATTTTTCTTAATGGCTGAATAACACTCCATTGTGTATATATACTGGAGAGAGTTTTTCTCACTCCCTTGTTGCAGCGAGCTTTCTCTAGCTCCTGGTTATTACTGAACCTAACTGGGCGGCAACAGGAGATGCAGAAAAACACAGGATAGATGGACAGATAGAAGTTGGGGCCAGGTGTGTTGGGCGCTAGGTTGGAGACGCACAACCCTCATTTCTTCTTTGCTCTATTATTCTCTTCATTTTACTCTGCTTCTTTTCTCTATCTGTATTCTTTAAGGCCTTACTCCTTTACAGTTCTTTAAAACCTTGCTTCTAAAGTCTTTCTTTAAAACCTTGCTTTTAAAGGCTTCTTCTCTATTCTTTAAAGTCTCTTTCCTTAGACTCACTCTGTCCCATGTTTTCTCTTACCTGTTCTTTAGCGTAATTTCTCTTAAAGTTTTTGCCCCCAGACTTGCACTGCCCATGTTCTCTCCTTAGATTTCTTAAAGCCTCAGTGCTCAGACTTGCACTGTCCCATGTTCTCTGTAGCTTTCCTTTAGTTTAGCTTTTCTAAATACTACATATAAAGTTCTCAGTGTGGTATCAACCCCTCTTTAGCAATTCTCCTTTATCAATTTCCCTTTAGCAATTCTTTCTCTTCAGAAATTCATTTTCCCTTCAGCAATCATTTTCCCTTCAGCAATCTTTTTCCCTTCAACAGTTCTTTTTTTGATTCATTTATTCATATGTGCACACATTGTTTGGGCCATTTCTCCCCCCACCCCCATCCCCTCCCTCTCCCCACCACCCCCATTGCTTCCAGGCAAAACCTGTTCTGCCTTGTTCTCCAATTTTGTTGAAGAAAAGACATAAGCAATAATAAGAAAGGCATAGCGTTTTTGCTAGTTTGAGATAAGGATAGCTATACAGAGAGATTCCTAGCATTGTTTCCAGGCACAAGTGTGTTACAACCTGAATTGATTCATCTCTACCTTACCTCTTCACTACTTCCTGATCACCTTCCCATATTGACCTCTGTCATTTTAAGGTTCCTGTATTAGCTCCTCTGCAGTGGGGACATCAAACACTTTCAAGCTTTGGGTTTCCCATCTATCCCCATTCCTCCTGTATGTGCTCTCCCCTTAGTGTGTGACCCAAGTCCAACAACATTACTGCCTTTGCCCTAGAACCAAAGTCCACATATGAGGGAGAGCATATGACTTTTGGTCTTCTGAGCCTGACTAACCTCGCTAAGGATAATGTTCTCCAGTTCCATCCATTTACTTGCAAATGACAAGATTTCATTCTTCTCCATGGCTGAGTAAAATTCCATTGTGTATAAATACCACATTTTCTTAATCTATTCGTCAGTAGTGAGGCATCTTGACTGTTTCCATAACTTGGCTGTTGTGAATAGTGCTGCAATAAACATGGGTATGCAGATGTCTCTGGAGTAATCTGAGTAGCATTCTTTTGGGTATATCCCCAGGAGTGGGATTGCTGCATTGTATGGCAGATCGATGTTTAGATTTTTAAGTAGCCTCCAAATTTTTTCCAGAGTGGTTGCATCAGCTTGCATTCTCACCAGCAGTGTACGAGGGTTCCTTTTTCCTTACATCCTTGCCAACACCTGTTGTTGGTGGTGTTTCTAATGATGGCTATTCTAACAGGGGTGAGGTGGAATCTTAGTGTGGTTTTGATTTGCATTTCCTTTATGGATAGAGATGGTGAGCATTTTTTCATGTGTTTTTTGGCTATTTGAATTTCTTCTTTTGAGAAAGTTCTGTTTAGTTCAGTTGCCCAATTCTTTATTGGTTCATTGATTTTGGGAGAGTTTAGTTTCTTAAGTTTTCTGTATATTCCGGTTATCAGTCCTTTGGCTGATGGATAGCTTGCAAATATTTTCTCCCACTCTGTGGGTGGTCTCTTCAGTTTAGAGACCATTTCTTTTGTTGTGCAGAGGCTTTTTAATTTTATGAAGTCCCATTTGTCCATTCTTTCTCTTAGTTGCTGAGCTGCTGGGGTTGTATTGAGGGAGTCCTTGCCTATACCTATTAGTTCCAGAGTGTTTCCTTTTCCTTCCTGTACTAACTGATATTCAGGTCCTTGATCCATTTTGAGTTGATACTAGTACAGGGTGATAAACATGGATCTAGTTTCAGTTTCTTGCAGATGGATAACCACTTTTCCCAGCAGCATTTGTTGAAGAGGCTGCTTTTTCTCCATCTTATGTTTTTGGCACCTTTGTCAAAAATAAGGTGTCAGTGTGTTATGATGGTTCAGTTTGCTGTTTGTTTTTCAGTTTTGTGGGGCAGTTTGACTTTGGGTGCTGTTCACTGGCTCAGGAGATGAGGTCTATGATCCACTTCTCGCCCTGCTTCAGGGAGTGGCTTATCACCTGCTCGCTCTCTGCCTTCCTGCCTTTCCGGCATTTGTTTACTGATGGTTCGCACTAAGATTAGCTCCTTGCCTCTCCTCCTTTCTCTGGTGCACTTTCAGCATTCCCCGCCCCCTCTGCTGTTGTGTTAGGTTATTGTTCGCTGTTTGTTATTCAGTTTTTTTTAAGGGAGGGGTCAGTCTGCTCAGGGCTTGTGCTGGTTTGTCCCGGGGGTGGCTGTGGGTGAATTCCACATGATGTATAGCGCTCACCTGTTTGGTCAGTCGAATGTCTCAGAGGCAGGTATGGAGCCAGTGGAGGCAGCTGAGGCAACGGTGGCAGCCCTCAAGTTTTCTCAATGTAACGTGTTTTGGGGAAGCTTTCCATGGGCTAGGGGTTCAGGGTGTTGAAGGTTTGATTCTGATTGGTGCCTTTTTCACCTAGTGTGGCTCCAGCATCTCAGGTAGGTTTTGGAGTCGTGGAGCTCACACTATCTGCTCCTGTACCCTAGTTGCCATCTTGGATCCTCTTGTACTTTCAAATGCTCCATGCTGGGAGTCTATATGTGTGAGGTTATAATCCACAGAGAAAAAGTGCTCGAAATTCAAATCTTAAAAAGCCCAGAACTCAGAGTCCTAGATTTAGAGCTGGAAGGCACATTAGAGATTAAACTCTTACCACAACATCAGCCTCACCTGGGACCCGGATACAAATGCAGAATCACAGCCCCAGAGACTGATAAAAACTCGAGAACATCATCTTAAATGAAGTTAGCCAGGTATGGAAAGCCAAAGGCCACATGTTTTCTCTCGTGTGTGGAATATAGACCCAATACAAGTACAGCAATATTATGAAAAACAGGTCATGCTAAAGGGAGGTCACTATTGGGAGAGTAAGTGTAAAAGAAGGAAGTTAAGGTAAGTATGGTGGATGTACTTTCTATACAAGAATGGATATAGAATTTTTAAACCTGTTGAAATCACCATAAGAAGGGGACTAAGGTAGAAAGGAGAAAAATAGAGGGGATGAACCAACTCAGGTTATAATACATATAGACATGGAGTTGTCACAGTGAAGTTCCCTGTATTTCTACCTATCTTAAACAAACAAGATGTCTTTTTTCAAAAGTGGAAAACAGGAAGGCAAAACAGGTCCTGTCAAGGGGTTGTCCCAGTGGGAGGGGGGATATAAGGAAAGGGTGTAGGAGGGCGAATGTGGGGGAAATGCTATGTATTCATGTATGAAAATGGAAAAAATGAGACCTGGTGAAACTATTCCAGGAATGAGGGGGGGAATAAAGGAGAATGATGGAGGGGTGAATTCAACTATGATCTATTGTAAGAACTTTTGTAAACGTCACAGTTGTACCCCCAGTACAACACAATAGTATGATAATTAAAAAAAGTTTCATCTAGAGCCTTTTGCTTTAACTTCATTTGTATTGGGGTTGTTCTTTTCTCCCTTTCTAGTTTTGCCTGCCTTTCTATGTTTTACTGAATAAATCCTTGTTAAACTTTCAAAAAAGAAGTTGCATCTAGAGCAAGGAGTCGTGGTACATGCTTGTAATTCCAGCATTAGGGGTATGGGGGTAGGAGGATCACAAGTTCTAGGCCAGTCTGGGCTACATAGTGAGACTGTTATTTAAAAAAGATGCATCTAGAATATAAAAGAACCCTTACAATGTAGGAGTTGTCTATAATAAGAAACTAACAGACTTTTTTTTAAAAGGCAAAACATTGGAATGGAGATTTCTCTAAAGAAGAGAAAGGAATGGCTAATAAGTACATGAAAAAATACTCAATGTCATTATGAGATGATATGACTTCATGCTTACTATAAATTAAAACAAAACACATAATAACAAAGGTTGATTAGAATGTAAAGGAATTGGAACTCCCAGACATTACTTGTGGAAATAGAATCAAATGTAAAATGTCACAGCCACTTTGGAAAACAATTTAGCACTTCCTCAAAATATTAAAATACAGGTACTGATGACCTAGTAATTCTACTTCTAAGTATTTATCCAAGAGAACAAAAAACATATTTGTACACTAAAACTTGTACACCAAACCTTCACAGAAGCACTATTCACAAGAGTGACAAGGTGGAAATAACCCAATTGCCCCATTTAATGAATGGGTAAACAAAATGTGCTATAGCCATAAAATGAAATATTATTTAATTATAAAAAGTGTACTTATTTAAGCAAATGCTCTATCACTTGCACCATGCCTCAAGTTTCAGAATTATACCAACTTTGAGTTATTCATGCCATCCATGAACACAGTCCTCACATAAAATACAAATGGACTTTGGTTGCCTTTGCTTTCAGATTAATCTCAATGGACCATATTTAATCCCTTGAAGATTGGACCTCCAGGTCTCCTCACAGCTCAGGCATTGTTTCTAACACTAAAATACATAAATATTATGCATATATGCTATAACACAGATGTTCCTAAAGCATTATGCTAATTGAGGAAATGTTTTCTTCATTTAATTTTAAGCTTAAAATAGGAAAAAAGGAAAGTGTATGTCTCCAATGACCCTGAGTTGGCAAATTCTTTCCTGAGGGCATTCAGTGACTAACTCATAAAATGGAAATTTATGGGTTTATTTCCATCTAGACCTCTCTGAGAAATTATAGGAAAACAGATGCATATTTTAAATTTCCTAAGCTTCAAGATAGCTCGACTATGTCAGTTATGGAATGTTAATGTTTATGTATTTTACTTATTTGCCCAGGCTGGCTTCAAACTGTAATCCTTTGCTTCCTGAGTAGCTAGGATTACAGGCACGACCCACTGGTGCCCAGCATACCTGCCTATTCTCAAATTCATTTTGCTCTCCTTTTTTTTTTCATTTTGCTCTTCTTGATTGATTTTTTTGATGTATTATGGGTGTTTATATTATTGGAATGTGTACAGTTATATGAAAAAATATATAAAGTCTTAAAATTAGATGAAGATTTAAAGACATTTAAATTCCAATTTTTTCATACCTTCCTAAGCAAACTTCATATTTAAGTGTTAAACTCCAAAAAGTATCATTTTAAAACTTTTTTTATTTTTATTAGCATATATTCATTGTACAGGGGGATTCATCATGCATTGGTTAGAAAGCCCCCACCATACCTCCCCCCGTCCCCCTCCTTATCCTTGATTGATTCTTTATTTGAGCTATTTAAAAAGTTGCACATAGTCAAACTCACAATATTTTGTATCCTACCATCTTAAATTTGCATAGAATGTGTTTCCCATAAAGTGTGAACAGATCGGAACAGACAAAGCATTGCTCTTTAATTCATCTCTACTGTTTTTCAACTACATTGGCTTCCTTTCTTAAATGTTTTTATTAGTACATAATAGTTGTACAGAGGGTTTCATCGTGACATTTTCATACATGTGTATGATGTACCCTGGTTTGGTTCATCCCCTCTATTATTATCCCTCTTCTTCCTCCCCTTTTTGAAAGTGGCTTCAACAGGTCTCAGTGTTCCATATTTATAAATGTATAAAAAGTACCATATTAACCCTATTTTACCCTCTTCATTTACCACTCCCCCCACTATTACCCTTCCTTGTTTTATATTCTTGCTTTTCATTGTTTAAGTGTCAGTTCATTGTTGAGTGGGGTTTTGCCTTAGTTCCTTGAGTTCTGTCACAGGATCTTTGTGTGTTCTTTCTGGGAAGTCCCTCATTCCTTCTCCCAACTTTCTCTTTACCTAGGCAAATTCTGTTCATCCTTAGGCTACCAGTTCTAGTATCAGGTCAGGTTTCTTAGTGATTCTGATAGAAGTATTCTCCTTTCCTTTAGAGTTCCTATTGTAATTTTAATTTATACATTCACAATTAAAGTGCTTTTATGATTAGTATAAGTTTTATGAGGACAGGCAAAGTTCCATTTTGCTCACTATGGCATCATCAGTGCCTAGCATGGTTTCTGGTACATAATAGGTGTTTATCATCAATTTGTTGAATTAGTTGCATTATGAACATATATCCATAGTTACTTCAGTAAATTCTAATTTAGCCACAGAAGCCCAAATAATAAATGGAATTGTGGGTTTTAAATTGAAGGGAGGGAATCATTAATTTAATAGTTAATATTTACTGAGCATTTTATTTATGTACTAGCCACTATTTTAAATGTCTTATGTGCATTATCTCAATTATCCCCCAAAGCCTGTGATACTAGCCACAGTTATTTCACTTTATAGGTGGAGAAATTGAGGTAAGTCTTGTTGTTATCAAGAGAAGAAGCTTGGATTCCATTCCTGGCTGTCTGACTTCACACTTCCTGTTCTTAATGCTAAGCCACCCACATTTCCCAAATGGGGAAATTGAGGAATAGAAGGGAAATGATTTGTCCAAGTTTTTAAGCCAATTAAAGCCAGTAGGTTGATTAATGATTTGTATGTTTTATTACATCACTCTGATACTGATTTTTAAATTAACTCTAATAATAGATGTTTAATATAATGACTTTTCTAATTTTATCTTTAAAATGGCATCTTTCTCCAAATGAAGATCAAAGGCTCTTTGAAGTCTGGAGTTTACTAATTTTCTTGGTTGAAATCTAATAAAAAGAAATATTGGGGTAATCAGCTAGAGTGATCTTTCTTTCTTTCTTTCTTCCTTCCTTCCTTTCTTTTTCTTTCTCTCCCTTCCTTCTTCCCTCACTCTTTCCCTTCTTTCTCCCTCCCCCCTTCCCCCTTCCCCTCCCTCTATCTCCAACCCTTCCCTCCACTCCCTTCCCCTCTCTCTCCTTTCCTTTCCTTTTCAAGAGTGGGTCTCACCACTTAGCCCAGGATGGCCTGGACCTCACAGTGTAGCTCGGGTTGGTCTCAAACTTGAGATCCTCCTGCCTCCCTTCCAGAGTGCTAGGGTTGCAGCTATATGCTTCCATGCCTGACATAGCTGTGGTGATCTCTAAGAATCAAAATAAGAAGCACTAAGAAAACACTTGCATATATCTACTAACCAATAGCAAGTGTTAAACATGACCTGACTATGTATCTGGTGTCAAGACTTTAAAAGAGTGATCTTCAATTTTCACGACAAGCCCACAGGAGTGATAGTGTTGTTATATTAGGTTTTTTGGGTTTAATCATTTTTTTGGAGGGGGTATTGGGGATAGGTCTTGCCCACCCTAGCCAAGAACTCTACCACTGAGTAACATCTCCAGCTTTACACTAGGTTTTTTTTTTTTTTTTTTGGTGGGGAGGAGACTCTGGAATGCACAGAAATTAATTTGTCTTAATTCACACAGCTACTAGATGTGAGCTTGGTCTGAACTCTGATTCAAAAATAGGGGGAAGGGTAGAAGGCTAGATATTGGCTATTGGGAATGACAGTTTGTGACACTGGTTCGTCCATTACAAATGGATGGAGATTTTTTTCTTCTCAGGTTTTTAAAGATAGCAGCAAATTGGTTACTTTATATGTGATTATTCATCCTAAACTGACCACTGTGAACTGGGTGTGGTGGGGCATGCCAGTAATACCAGCACTCAAGAGGATGAGGCAGTAGGGTCATGAGTTCAAAGACAGCCTGGGCTATATGGTGAGTTTGGGGCCAGCTTGGACTACATAAAAAGACCCTGTCTCAAAATAAAAAGGTGGGGGGGCTGGTGAAGTGCCTCAAGTGTTAAGAGCACTTGCCTACAAGCATGAGGCCCTGAGTTCAAATCCAGTACTTTCAAAAAAGAGAAAGAAATCCCAAAACCAAACCAAACAAATGACAACAAAACACCACCATGACAAGCCAACCACTAGGTGTTTCTCTATTTAAACTATTAAGTTGTACCTCTCTCTTTCATCTATGGGCTCCTAGAGGGCAAAGCATGTGTTTTATATTTAAATTCTTTGTTTTCCTAGAATCTAGTACAACACCTAACACAGAGCCACTTAACAGCTAATGTCAGTATTAATATTTATCTTATTTGTGATGTGGTACATATAGTCAATGTAGTTTATGCTGGAAATAAGCATTTGAGTTAAAGACATGGGTTTGTGATGGAACAAACACAAAAGGCTTGGCCAACTCTGGTCTTTGAAGATTTTTAGTTGTGTGACCTTGAGGAAGTATACTGTGACTTTCTGTGTACCATTTTTCTTATACATAAAATAGGGAAGATGGCTTCTTTGTAGAGTTGCTTTAAGAAATGATAATTCATGTAAAGTGACTGGCACATAGTAGATAACAAATAAATCATAGTTTTTATCTTGGGTTAGTGGAGAACAGGAGATAGACTAAGAGAATTCATTATGAGTGAAGAAAATGTTTTAGGAGATTCATGTCCCTAATATAGTATTAGTCATGGATTTATTACACGTAGGTTTGACCAAGCTTAGTCAAAAAAATCCCCACATGTGCATTACACAGCTCAATTGATGCAGAGGAGCTCTCAGCCAGCCCTGTATTATGTCGGTTGTATTTAAACTTTGTGTTCTGAGAATTCTCAGTTTTTCTTCAATGGCAGTCTCTTTGGAACCATATACCTGCTGATGCCAAGGGTCTACTGTAGTTCCGAATCTGTAAAACCCCTGAAATTCTATGTATAGTTCTAAGTATGCTCATTTTTCTGGAGACAAGCCTTATTGATTTAATTATATTCTCAAAGTACACAGTCTGAAAAGTTTAGTAACTACATATTCACTTACTTTTAAATAGAAAACGTTATTAAAACAGTGTCATAATCACCTGTTATGGTTTGAATCTGAAATGTCCCCTAAGGGCTCATGTGCTAAAGGCTTAGTGGCCAGTGGATAGGCTTGGAAGTGGTCAGATCTCGAGGGCTGTAACCTCATTAGTGGATTAATGCATTGACAGGTTTGTAATTTGATGACATTATTGGGAGTTGGTGGAAACGAGGTGGGGTCTACTGGAGGAATTAGGTCACTGGGGACATGCCCTGGAAAGGTAGAGAGAAAAAAAGACAAAGTAGTGCATTTTAGCAGTACTGGGGTTTGAACTCAGGCTCCTCTCATACTTACCAGGAAGGCGCTCTACCACTTGAGTCATGCCCCCAGCCCAAATATATAGTGCATTTTAAGTAAAAGATTGTCCTTTGGCGTTAGAACAATCTTCTGCAAATGCTCTTACTTAGCAAAATAAAGTTAGTGACTTTATAGAGACTCCTCTTTTCATTTCTTTTTCTGTATTAAAAAATTTCCAGAAGTGAAATCCAAGTCTGGGTATCACTGATTACGACAATGCTTCAGTACAGGCAAAATACCATGAAAGCCTGAATTAAAGCAGTGGCAATGGGGATAGAAAGGCAGGAGTGCTGAGAGTGACCCTTTGGATGTCAGGATGGAAGAGAATTTCTGGCTTGGGTCACTAATTAGATGGCAAGCAACATCAATTCACTGAGCTAGAGCACACTCAGAAGGCAATGGGATTATGAAATTTTGAATAAATAAGCCTCAAAATGTTGCAGAATGTCCTTATAGAGATATGCAGCCTATAATTGGAAATATAGGCCAGGAACTTGGGAAACATTTATGGAAAATGTAAGTGGCAGTTGAAGTGGTGGATATGGTGAGGTGTTCACCAGTGAGAAGAGGGCCACTCATACACATTTCCCAGCTTCTTTGAGCAATGGTATTCAAAAACCAAGGAAGTGGCTGTTGGCTTGTGTGTGTCACAATGATCTTGTTGTGGTTAGCCAGGGCTCCAGGCTGTGATGGACAGCTCAAATGGTCTAGCACTTGAGAGCAAAGTCCAATTTTTCTAGATGTAGAAAATATTAAAATACTGAGGAAATGGGGACCATGACTGAATGGTAAGTAAAGTAATGTAGGACTGTAGAATTATGGAAAATCTGACATTTTGGGTACCAAATCAGCTTTTATTACTTTCAACAAACAGCTTTTACACTTTGAGAGGACTGCATCTCTGCAGAATCCATCTGAATCATAAAAGAAGGACACCGTTTGTTTTAATGTCTTTGAAGATGGGACAGACTACAAAATAATCTCCTAATTTAAGTGGCAGAAGAATCCCCTACGTAAAACTCTAGCCCAGTGCTTCTCAAACTTTAACATGCACAGAAATCATTTAGGGACTTTGTTAACATCCAGATTCTGATTCAGCAGAATTGGCAAAGTGCCTGGCATTCAGCATTCCTAATAAGCTCCCAGATGATGGTAATTCTGCTGGTCCTATTCAAAGTGTTAGAGTGTGGTTAAAACCGTCTATGGCAAGTTGACATAGATCTGTGGACTTGTCTTAAACAGGGTACCAATTTTTTGCAATTCTTTTTGCCCTATGCTGTGTTTGTTTTGATGTATAAATTTACATATCAAAGCTAAATACATTTGGACTTTTATTTTGCATGTCTTTTTTCCATTTCACTTTTTAAAACATTCATTTTTATTGTGATTTATAATAGTATCAGTCTGTAATGGATGCAAGAAAAATTGATCCCTCACCAGAGATAGTTTGAGAAACACTGCTCTAGACAAGGAAGAACTTTTTATTTGGGATATAAATTTAGTTAGAAATGGTTTGATTTCTGTTACATATGATTCTAAATCAGTATTTTAAACTTTTTCTTTTTATTTATTCCATAAACAATAACAAAACTCAGCTAGGTAACATTATGACAGTTTCACCATACATTCAGTCACAAATATTTAAAACTTTTGCAACAAGAACAACAAAACCAGAGGTGTTACAAGAATAATTTACAAGAAAATCTATAAAACAGCAAGAAGCTCACAAATGTTCATTTTCTTTTGCACAAGATCACTACACTCTTTCACAACATGTTTTGTGTTACAAAATTCCCAACAAAAGTGTATTTTTTTCTTTGTATTGTGGTTTCTAAAACCAGAAACTTTGAAGTAAATATCCTTTTATTAGCACCCCATGGTGCAGAAAAAGGAAAACTCTCACATACAGACACTTCACAGCACTTTTCTAAGAAAAATATACACTTACAAAATATGTTACAAATTGGCACACTTAAAAATATACAAGATTTTGTAGGCGTCTTAAGAGTGATCCTTAAGCTTTATATTTCAATTGACTCTACAGATTATTTATAAAGCCTAATTCTAAAAGAAAAAAGGCAAATAATTTCCTAACATTTTAAAGTTGCAGTGTCATATGTCAAACAGAAACTTAGGTTACATTCATAAAAAGGGCCTCTAAATGCTTTTTCTTTAAATTTTCTTAAATGCTTAAAGGGCTTGGGAAAGAAGAAAAATGGGGATAATCTTTTTTCTTTAGCACCATAAATCATTAACTTACTAAAGAGGTGCATTCAGTTCTATAGAAACTAAGGACTAGTACATTCAAAACTGTAGGCAGCAAACTCCAGTCAGTGCTACAGGTATCCCAGTAGAGCATCTTAAGATTTCTATCCTCTTCACTGGGAGTGAAAAACAAAAGGCCTCTTCTAGCTTTCATTCAAGCCTTTTCTTTTGTGCTGTAAAACCAGGCATTTCTTCAAGAGGCACAATGATTTAAATATCTCCTTTCTTCCTTTTGAATGGGATGCCCTTCTGAGACTCAGAAACCTCTGAGCCTGATGGATGGACAGACATCCTTTCCAACTTCTGTGGACAAGTGTTTCTTTAGTGCCTTTAGTAGTTATTTACCCAGATACTGATTTTTAAAAGCCTCATTCATTTCTTCAACTTTGTACTAAGCCTCTCTCTTATATTGTCCTTCTCCAATGTTTTACCTCTTAGTTATAATTCTCAAACCAAAAGGACATCTCAAGTATCATGCAGCTGCAATGGGAGCTCTGCTTCATCATAGCTACTGTTTAATGCTGAGTGAAAAATGTGCCTTAAAAGGTAGCCTGAGTACTGTCATCAAAACAATCCCATGCTGGTTGAAGACCCTCGAGCTGATGACAGTGTTTCCCAAGTTAAACATTCCAACTAAAATTTTTTTTCTCCCTCACTTGGGTCTTTGAGAAACCTTTACAAAATCCCTGGCCTACATTGTGTTGACAAGATCCTTATTTGTTACTATAATGTTTGATTTTGGTACTAAGCCTTCTAAACATAACTATAGGCTTAGTGAATTTTATGATGAGAAAACAAACCAATCTCACAGTTTTATTTTATAAAAAGGACATATTTCTGTTTTGATGGGCAGTCATTAAAAAAAATCCCTAAATGAAAACAAAAACTTCTTAAATTTGACAATTTCCCAATAACACAGGAGAAAACAAACATTTTTAGTTCTAGGACTAGCTAGTGTTCCATTTGCCTCTTCACCTTAGAATCTTAGCTCTGTTCGTTTCTTGGAACTGTTCTGAGAGCATCAGTAAATTAAAGATGTGGTGGATCTGCATCACACTGATTCAGTTTGGTAAGAGCATGCTTGGCTAAGAGGTCCTTAGATATGGTTTTTCTCCTTTAGGCAGTAAATACTAATTCAAACCCACTAGACAGAAATTCACTAGAACTGCAGGACCTCACATGAAAGAACAAAGGATGCTAGCTAGAGTTGTTTACAGCTTTTGAAGCATCCTTTATGCTATACACACACACACACACACACACACACACACACACACTCACTTACTCCAACCCCCCCCCACCCCCCCCCACCCCCGGCATACACACAAGATGCTTCCCAGCAAGGAAAAAGGTCAGAGAAGGTAAAGTTGTCACAAAAGCCCACCTAGCACCAAGGACTTTAGGGAGATGGCTGAAGAAGTGATGGTTAAGGTAGAACAGGAGGTTTGAAAATATTTGGGAAAAGGTAAGGCCTTAACACATAATTGCACAGAGTAGCAAGAAAAAGTCAGACGGGAAAGCTGGGAGGAAGCAGCATATGAGAGGGAGCTGGTATCTGAGACACTGGAAAGGAAGAGAGGAAGGCCACTGGTTCAAGCCAGTTATCAAAGCCCAAACACAACCCCCAAAGTCTCAAAGACCCTTGGTCAGGGCCACTATATCAGCACCGTATTCCACATAGTACAGCACCTAACCAGGGCAGGAGATCAGACCTATTCTTACAGAGATAGGAGTTCCCAACTTCCCTTAGTGATATGATTATGTGTGTGTTGAGTGTTTAAAATTAGATTTGCAAATGGCCAAGGCAATGAAAGGTGATTAAGGATGGGAAGTTTTCCTTCTAAACTTCTAGAAGAAAGCATTCCAGTTAAAGTTCTTAGAGTCTGACAATTTGGGGAGGTGGAATATAAGACTGTAAGAGAAGAAAAAATTCTAAGACCAACAAGACTCTATTAGGGAGGTGTTAATAGGAAGCAGCTTCTTAGAGATGTTAGAAGGGAGTGGTAATCAGAAATTTCAGACCAAGGAAAATTCAGTATTTCTGACTTGAGATATTAGTGACAGAAGGGAAAAACCCACTATTTTTATACATTGGTCCTCACTCCACTAAGGCAGCTGGTTGAATAAGAGATCTTCACTAAGTCTGGCCTACTATGTTGTGACAGGAAGAAGAAGAACTGTGAGAGCAGGGACAGGACCAACAGAATGCTAGATGCTGAATAACTCAGAACATGGTTTACTACGAGGAATATTTAATGTAAGTAATAGAATAAGCATCTCTGCCTTCGTCTATTGCTCACTTCTCGAATGCAGTTTCTTGTTATGTTTCAGTACAAAATGATTAGTTAAAAGTCACTAATTTATATGCTAACAACATATAATGCACTGCAGGCCAATAAAAAGGTGCTTTAAAATGGCAATTCTCTTTGGAGAAAGGTATGAACTATGCCCTAGAATTGGCCCTTAGTGGGCTCCATAGGAGCAACTGAAAGAGTATCCACTCCAAAGGACTCATAATAGCAAACTCTGACAAGGAAACTGTTTCCAAGTTTCAGGCTATCCTACCCCATTCTCACTCCATTCTCCAAAGCTGAACTAATACTTAAAAAAAAACCCTGGGACAACTGCTCCCATATTTATTTTTATAAAAACACATTGTATTCATGGAACATTTTATTTCTTCTTTAATTGCCACTTTTTGATTACATAGAAAGTACTCCATTCCTATAAGTTAGCAGGTGACTCTGAGGTCTGGAGTCTTGGGGATCACAATACAGGCTGAGGTGGTGATTCCAAGCCAAAATTCAGCTGCAAAACAAAGCAAAAACAAAAGAAAGGCCAGTTCCTAGGAAGCGGCCAGAGCATTTAGTACAAACAACTAGCTATCAGAGTAGAGAAATAGAAGAAAGTGTTCCAGTGTGACTATTTGTCCCTTTCGGATGGTGGCTGTAGGCAGGGGAAATGTTTCATCTGGTGCCTTTCCACTAAGTAATTTTCCAGGGTTCACTGCACACAGAGCATCAAAGCCTAGGAATGGCCCCAAACTAGCCTCACAAATTGTTCCTTGCTCACTCGTCCCCAAAGACAAAAAGAGACTGATGCTGAGAACACATACAATCAAGAACACAGGCTTGTTCATTTACTACCTAGCTGTAAGTAGTAGGACAGGCTGGTGAAAGGAATCATGGGTTGGGAAGTATACATATATATTTATATGTGATAGCTTTCCTTCCATTTCTCTCTGACTACTTTTCAAATGTTGCTTCTCGGTTTCTGAATATATTTAGATGGCAATGACTAGGTAGGTTCATATTTTGTTTAAAAATTTCCTTTGAAATATCTTCCCTTTTTTGTTATATCCCACTTTTCCCCACCCACTTATTCTCCACCCTCCCACCCAAACCTATATATTCACAAGTTAATAGGTTAGTAACAATATTACTAAGAATAGTAACAACAACAACAACCAACAACATTAATAATATTAATCCCCTATATCTGTATAGCACTTTATGATCTACAAAGTGCTTTCACATCCATTATCTCATCTGTGCCACAATGCATCAGTTATCAGACACATAGGCCTTCAACTGTGCAAGTAAAAGAGATCAAATGTTAGAAGTCAAGTGGTGAATAAAGGGGAAGAACAGGATAGTAGTGAGGGATGTTGGAGCTGTGAAAATTTTTTAAAAGGTGGTGGAGAGGAGAGCTGAATTAAAATGTGATTTAAAAATTGATATTAAATTTTGAGATTTAAGTCTAGTGTGTGGCATCAAATACTAGTTATCCTCAGACTAAGTATAGATGGCTCAAATCAGTTGTTACCACAAATTGTTCAGCTTATTTGATCTTATATGTATTTAACTCATAGAAGGAAAATTTGGTCAAACTGAAATGCCTTAACATTTTCTT
Organism: Castor canadensis; assembly: GCF_047511655.1. Taxonomy (NCBI): domain Eukaryota; kingdom Metazoa; phylum Chordata; class Mammalia; order Rodentia; family Castoridae; genus Castor; species Castor canadensis. The sequence continues at coordinate 77,416,302 of NC_133405.1, read as the reverse complement.
TAAATGACATTGGCATTGCAAGATTAACACTTAAAGAACACTAAAACCATGATATGAGTGCACTTTTGACAAAACTGGAATAAAACATTTAGGAAATTACTTAAATAAAAGCAATCTATGTACTTCATTTATCATTAGTGTTGATTTTATAGTTATTTTATAATTTATCCCAGACTATTATAAAATATATAAAACTGAGATATAAAGTATCAGCAATATAACTTTGCACTTTAAATAATTTTCAGCTACAGATTTTGCTTTTAGAAAACAAACTTTCAAAGCAGCTGTTTTGTTTCCTTGTAAAAGGTTCTGTAAATGCATATACTCCGGTCCCTGATGGACTTAGCTGTTGTGACCTTCAAACTTTTCCAACATTTTTATCCTTAGATGATAGAACAAACAAATCTTTATTGTGCCTTGTTTAACTGTTAATGTTTTCACACAGAACAGTAGAATTTAAAACTTTAAAGAATGTATGTATGTATGTATGTGTGTATATATATGTATAAACATACATATATGTATTTGAAATTCATTAATGAGCTTTAAACTGTGGAGTGAATCTGTGAGATGAGGTAAGGAAATTTGGCACAATTCAAACAGTATCCTTTAAGTTTTGGTAAATTGTATAACACAACATATTTTTCCACTGTGATCTACAGGTGCTATCCACAAAAGTGGGGGTGGTTAATAGCAAGAATCACTGGAATGTTTCTAGTAAATTAACAGGGACAAGCTCCCCCAAATACTCACAACCAAATGTTGATACAGAAGTAAAAATATATACAGTACAGTCACTTGTTTGTAGTTTGGCACAATGTTTTCCATTTTTTCCTTGTGGGTAAATAGTGCATAAACTACTTGTGCAACTGTATGACTTTTTAAGTCTTTTACATAGAACATCAGATTTAAGTTTGCTTTCAAAGACTTAATCCCACAATTTAAAATTCTTTTCATTAAGTACTTAACATTTCAACATACACACCACAAGGCATATCTTGAAAGAAATAAAACACAAACATCAAATGTCTTTCTGGAAAATGTGAGTCTCTTCTTCAAACCCAAAATGCTGTTTCTGCTTTTAGGAGATTGTAGTCGAAATCCCTGCAGAAAAATCAAAGAATTTATGCTATCTTAGTTAGTTTTAGTGTATGTTCCACAAAGGGATCATACGATCTAAATTTGTTAACATCATACTAAATGCTGTATGATGCAGGAAGATAGATAGCAGGGGGCACCAGAAAGCACTCCTAATTGCCGTGTGTCGAGATTTTGATTTCCAACTAATGCTCTTTTTTGTTTAAATGATCTTGCCTTTTTGTCTATGTGACTTTTTAATTCTGTTGTTTGAAATCTGTCTTACTGCAAAGCCCATCCATTCCCAAAATCATTCAAGAGCATAACTTAGGTCTATTTTCTTTATAAGTAAAACTTAATTCTGAAGAGCAGAAGGAAAGAGTTGCCTTGTTAGAGCTTATCCCTAGCCAAGCCAGAACAAAATTGCTCAATCTTTGGGATGGCTTAAAGGTATAGGGATTTTCATGCACTTTTTTCTCTCTTTCTTTTTAATTTGAAAAAGGGAATGGGACAGTTTCTTTCATGCAAACTTTTGCTTTCAAAGAGGGAAAAAAATGAGGGACTGAGGGCTCAGCAGTAGTAGGAAAGCCAAGGGTGCATCATTTCAGCCATTTTGGTGCAGTATTACCTCAGTTTTTCAAAAGAAGCTGTTCCAGCCTCATCCTTGTGAACCTGTTCTCGCTCCATGCGCTTTCCCTTACACTTCTCATCTCTCAAGGCCTTGGAGCTGGATTTGTGACGATATAACTTTTTGTGTGTTGGTCCGTTATTGCCTAAAGTGCTCATGTTACTATACTTTTTATCAAAGAAGGCAGAGTGAGAGTCCTCATTATAACCAGGAATGTCTACACGACCAGGATCACTTACTGCTGCTTTCCCATTGCTTTTGCTCACACTCTTGATTGACCTGTGATTCTTAGTGGCTCCCGAAGAACTGCTATTGACCTTTTTCTTAGACTCCTGTGGTGTCCCAGCCAATATTTTGAGGGTTTTTAATTTTAGACTATTGGACTCAGGGGAGTAGAATGTATTGGGATCCCCATGATGCTCCATGGGTTCCCAAAGGGGCTCTATGGAGGCCATCATGAATCTTTGCACATCTGCCATCCCAGAGGCAATGTTAGACAAGATATAGGAAGGCTCCTGAAATTCCCGCTGGTCATCATCCAGGAGGTTGTTGGTGTTAGTGCCTACACTCATGTCATTCCAGCCTGTGCTGCTCTCTTTCCTCAAAGCCCAATCTCCAGAAAGTCCCTTCTGACTTGGCATCTTCATAGGGACAACAGGGCCACCATGCTGAATACATCCTGCCAGTGTCTTCCCAGTAGAGGATATGCTGTTGGTTTGGCTTCCCCCACGGCCAATGCCAATTTGCATTTTCTCTCCATTGATGGCAGCCCCATATTTCCCTTTCTTTGTTGATTTAGGAACCTGGCGGGAGGTTTTGCCAGGTGGCTTTTCAATCCCTTTGTTGTTGGCTTTGGGGGATTTTTTCCTGGTGTTTTTCTGAGAAGAGCTTTGGTTTATAGCCCCACTCTTGCTAGGTGAGATTTTCTTTCTTGATTTTGACACTTTATTGTTGGTACTAATTTGAACAGCTGGATCACTAAATGTTGACAAGCAAGGGTTTTTTTGGAGCAGGCTGACAGAATCCTCATCATTGAACATATGGAACTGAAACTGATGGTTATTTAAAGTAAATCCATCATCCGCTTGGCCCTGCTGTGAAAGGGTACTACAGTCCCACTTGATTTTCTCCATGCTGCTCAATGATCCTGGGATACCCTCTTGGAACCCCTTCATTGTTCCTACTGTCTTGATACTCTCACATCTGGTAATCTGAGGGGAAAGACTGGGGGTGTCAGGTGGGGACATCTCTGAGAGGGATGAGTGGCGGAATTTGTCAGGAGTGAAGTTGGAGATATCCAGGAGGTCACTGGACTCCTTTAATGGTGCTATCTCATCAATGCTCTGCTGGATCACCAGCTTGGGACTGCAGTGGGCCAGAAAGTCATCAGTGATATCATCATCACCATCCTTTTCACAGGACTTCAAGCTTAAAGAGCAATAATTGCTTGAGCTGACAGAGAGTGGGGCCATTGAATCAAAGTTAAAAAGCCGACCATCATCCATATTGACTGGGGCCTGCTGAAAAGGAAAGCAGATGTCTCCACTATTAAAGTGACATAATTGATAAGAGTCATCAGAGGGAATCTGGGGGTCCTGTACAGAGGTATATAGAACCTTGTTGCAACTACTGCCACTACTATTGAGGCAGACAGGGCTGTATGTTGTAGCTGTGAGGTTATTTTCCATGGATACTACTTGGGAAGTTTCAAATTCACTGGATTGGTTTGAAGCTATCTCTCTTGAAACTTCGGTTATAAATTCCTGGGGGCCAGAAGTAGCTTTGTTGGGCCACACATTTCCATAGTTGTTTGATTCCATTTTGAAGTTATGAGATGATTGTTGGAGCTCAGAGTCAGAAGATGAGGAGAGCACACAGTCCTGGGTAGGCTGGAGAGGTACAAATGATTTTTCTGTTTGAGTGAGGCTGCCTTCATTTTGCTCTGGAGAATGGTGGGTGAAGTATGAGATAGTAGTATTATTTGACAAGTCAGAAGCATCTAGTAATGTCTGCAGATACCCACCAGGGATAACAGGTATATTAGTGGCAACATTAGCAGATGACAGAGGCATTTCAGAAGAGCAAGCGGTTGGTAGGAAAGTGGAATTCTTAGCAACCTTCGCCTCATTAAATTCAGACAGATGGGAACTGTTTGAGGTCCCAGAAATTACTTCATTTTTTAAATTAGTCTTGGAGGATTGGTCTTCCAATAGACGGCTCATTTGAACAACTGGCTTGTTTTCTTGTCCACCTTTGATTTTCTTGGATTTTAACCTAGCTTCACTTTTAAATTTAATTTTGTTGAGTACTTTCCTCTCTGGCCCTTTAAACTCGGTGTCATGGGTTTTGACTTTTGATGAGTGAGGACCTGTGATATCATTTAAAGGAGATCCATTTACACAGCTGGGGGCAGTTAGAGGGGCTGATTTCAGTGTACCTTTTAAGCCTCCTTCTTCTTTACGATTACTAGCTTGCCTCTGATCACTGCAGAATGAAACCTGCTTATTACTTGCTAAAGTTTCCATGGATTGGATCCTTTGAATCCTGTGTCTGTTGCCAAGTTTAGATTTTCGCTTACGAGTAGGTGGCAGAAATGCCAACTCAAAGCTACCTGGTTCTAAGCTTTGCTTTTGGCATAAGGGTGTCTTGATAGAGTCTGTGTTGCTGTTTCTCTGCTTTTTCTTCTTCTGCCAGAAGCCCTTCAAAGGTGCCAGCTTGGCATATTTGTTGAGCTGATTCTCACTCAAATTCACTGTTGTCTCACTAGCATCCACCTTACTTAACTTCACTAGCATGTTCTTCTCACCTTTAAAGCGATTGATAATGATATATTTGATAATAACAGGGGGCTCCTTACGGGTTACTTTTCTTCTCTTTTTGGGACACCATTCATCATCATCTTCCTCTCTGGAACCACCTGGCAGCCATTCCTTCCTTTCATTTACTTTTTCACCCTCTAGTGAGTCTACATCATATAGATAATCTTCACTATATCTGACTTTTCTTTTTGCTCGCAGCCCATAGTTCTGCTGGGAGGAGGAGCTGCCAGAATTCGTGTCCCGAGCCATATAGCGGCTGCAGTCCTTGATCTCCCCCATAGTATCATATGAGACCTCAATGAAGGAACTTTCATCATTGAAATTCCCCGATGTCTCTAAAGAATTCACAAGATGACCCTGCTTTCGATTCTTAAATTGCCCTACCTCAGTTCCATTTAATGGTTTATTTAAGGCAGGTTTTTCTCCATTATCTTTTCCATCTTTTTTCTCTACACCTTTGTCTTCATGTCCTTCCTCTTTGCCTTTCTTTTTGTCCAAGTTTTTATCTTCCTCTCCCCAAATGATGCTCACATCAGGGACCTTGAACTGGGAAAGATCACTGTTCTGCTTCAGGATCCCACTCTTAGGTTCCCTCTTGGGGCAGGTAGTAAAGACACTGGGAAAAAAGTTGAATTGTGCATCCTCCTGCATCAGAAGAGTGGTCTTGTCTCGAACATTGTCCTGAAAGGACTCATACCGAATTTTCAGGGAGCAGACATCACTGCCCAGTGTTGATTCATCATCATCGAACATATAGTTATCCACATCTTCTTCAGAGAACAGGTTGACGGACAGCTCATTCTTGGAACAAAGGTCAAGCAGTTCAATCTTACTCTCACTAATGAAAGTCTCAAAGTAACCCCAATCCTGATTGGAGTTTGCAAGCAAAGCCTCTTCCGTATTGCACTTATCCAACAGTAATGCCTCATAATAACTTTTCTGAGTTGGATCTTCCAAGTCGATGTCAGGTTTCTCAGCTTCTCGTCTATCTCCTGCTCTTGACTTATGCAGGGGGAAGCTTAGGAGCTGGTCTGAAAGCAGTTGCTCTCCATATTTTATGTTTTCTCCAGCATTAATACATTGAATCCCTATATCGGAAACTGCACATGTTTCATAATCTCTATTTAGATCACTGACTTTCAGACTGATCCCTGGCTCGGGATCTACTGCCTCCTTGGATTCCATGAAGCAGCCTAAACAAGTCCGGCTTGGCTGCATGAGGCAGTCTCCATTTAGAGCTGACATGCTTGCAGGCTCCATTATGGCAAATGGAGCTTTCTCACACTCATTGGGCAGTGACCATGTGTTTAGGCCTTTTGCAACTCCAGATGTGAGGGAGATGGCATTCACAGAAGCACTATTAGCAGCATGTTCAGGTGCTTCAATCAGGCCCAATGGGGAGGGAGGGTTCTGCATACAGGGCTTCTTAGAGGACAGAGGCAGAAGACCCCTAGGAAACATCAAAGTCTCTTTTTGTACCACTGGTATAGGCTGGATTGGTGTAGCAGCTTCTAGAGCTGCAAATGACTTCATTGCCACATCCTGGTCCTCTGAGTCTAAAAAAAAGGAAAGAAATGACAGGAATAAAATTAAGGGTCTTAGACCAAACTTGTTAAATTTCTTTCCCTTGATTAGTTTCTGGTACTTGATATTATTATATTAACTAAGCCTGTGTTTACTCTAGCTTTAGAAATCATAAATAGAACATTAATGAGCAACAACCCTAATTTTAATTTTTTTAGTGGTGCTGGGGTTGAAGTCAGGGCCTTGCTTTTAGGCAGGCACTCTACCACTTGAGCCACTCTGCCAGCCCCATACCCCAAGTTGCATTCATGTGAAAGTGAAAAGCAATTATTTTTAGGCACAGCTTTTTCTTCAGAGAAAGACAGAGCCTTCTTCAGAAATGAGGAAAGATTTGGACAGATTGATTAGTTGGGAAGTAAGTAAAGGCTTTCAGGGGAAAAATGCTCAGATGGGACATTCATGGTTTTGATCTATGAGGCACAGGCCCATTCTTGAGACTTATGTTCTGGAAGCTCCTAGTGAATTTAGTAGTTCTAAACTTCATATCAGAGCATATTTCTAATTCATTACGATTTTGGGAGGGCAAAAGCGTTAGATTTGGTGACTCCCAGTGACCCTTCTAGCCCAGTTAAAGATTTGGTAGAATAGATTAAGGTTTAGGACTAATATCAATCTCAGATCCTGGACTCAAACCTGTCCCAATTTTGTATATACTGAAAATCCATACTAATAACAAAAGACTACCAGGAGAGATATTATATACTATAATTAAATTCCCTTACCATTTTCTTTGACCCCATTAATCAGAGTGTTCTCTCCATTGGCTGAGGCAGCAATAGCCTTATCTTGTTGGTTATCCATGAATGTAACCTCTTATTGTGTCATTCCAAGTCCAAATGCTGTCCAACCTGCACATTTCAAATATATAATATCAGTCATTAAATTTGTTTTATTCTGTATTTTACAGGTTATTTCAGCTACAGGAGTCTTGAATGACTCACTGACATTTATCTGTTTCCAGACTGGCTTTGTTACTCCTCTTGTTGTTGGCTCATAGTTTATAGCTACTATATAAGTCAATTCAGAAACTCTCACTTCATTCATACACCCTAGGCCTTTCTATTTCCTCTAGGCCACCAAATTAAAACTGAAACCCGAGGAAGCAGGCAAACTTACACTTTCCTTTGCATGGTAACAAATTTAACCTAACCTTCCTCAATTAGGAAGGATGGACACAAAGTAGGGTCTAGGCTACCTTGAAATAAAGGGTGCATGGATGTAGAGTTTGCTTCATTTCTACTTCAGATGATCGGAAGCTCTTTAAAACCCAGCTAATTCATACACACATATAGTCTACTTCACACTTAGATTTTCTCTGTGCCCTAAAGATTGACTGCTAAGATTAAAAGAGTAGAGAATTCCTTGGCTTCTTGACTTTTAGGACCTTAACTATGACTTTTTTTTGCAGTACTGGGATTTGAACTCAGGACCTCATGCTTGCTAGGCAGGCACTCTACCACTTGAGCCATGCCCTCACCCCCTTTAACTAGGATTTTGACAAGTATTCCCCTAAGTCCACAGTAAGATTTTAAAACGTGACTATAAAGAATATCTAGATTTTCTGAAAAGGTCTCAGCATCATCTGGTATTTTTTAGGCATGGTAGACATCTCTATAGCCCTTCATCTCCTGCCCATCTACCTAGGTGGTAGGTATATGCAAAATGATTGGAGAGGAGGCCACCAGAGATAGTGGTAACTACTATGTACCACAATAACATCTATAAATTCCTATTCATTCCAGTCAACCCCCACCCCTAGATATTCTCCTCAGCTACATATCCTTCCCATTATTAAAAAGCACATGCCAGCTGAGTGTGGTGATGCACATCTATAATCCAAGCACTCAAGAGGCTAAGCAGGAGGATTATGAGTTTGAAGCCAGCCTGGGACTTCGTAGTGAGTTCTAGGCCAGCCTCAGCTACATAGAAAGACCCTGTCTCTTTTAAGAAGGGGGGAGGGAGGATGAAGAGGAGGAATAGAGAGGGCAAATTTGATTGGGGTACATTGTATGCGTGTATGGAAATATCACAAGGAAACTCCACTGTACAACTAATATATGCTAATAAAATGTTTTAAAGTAAAAAAGAAATAAAATGAGAGAGATGTGGGAGGGAGGGAGAGAGCGAGAGAGAGAGAAAGTCACCTTAGGGATACATCTGAAGAACTGTTATTGAATAAAACACTGCAAATTCATTAAACTTAAAAATTAGAATAGCAGTATACACTAACACTGATATCTAAGTGGTTATTAATACAAGAATCTCAATTGTATACTAATTTATTCTAATATAGATAGTCCCTGACTTACAATGATCTATCTTACGATTTTTGACTTTATGACACGATGAAATTGTACACATTCAGTACAAATTATACTTTGAAGTTCGATCTTTTCCTGGGCAAAAAGAAGCTGGTACAATATTCTCTCATGATGTCAGGCAAGGGAGGCAAGCCACAGCTTCCCTCATCCATACAATCATGAAGGCAAATAACTGATACTCCACAGTGTATTGTGTTGCCAGTGGGTTTTTTTTTGGGTGGTGGTATTTGCTTCAGTTTTATTTATAATTAAAAAGGAAAACTAGAAATAATTCACATTTTCATCAATAAGCATTTATTCACATAAATTGTGGCACATTCAGCCACTATGGAAACCAATATGGATAATCCTCAAAGAACTACCATATGATCCTGCTGTATTGTTGCAGGATGTTGCTGGCTGAGATACAGGACACTGAGGCAATTTAGCAGGAAGCAACGTTTTATTGTGCCAGCACAGACTCAGTGGACTCGTGTCCAAAGGCTGAGCCCCAAGAACAAAGGGGTTTCATCTTATATACCCTTGCAAGCAGGTTACAGAGGCAAAAAGCAAGGTCTAATCCATATATGGTTATATTTAATTTTATAGGCTACTTTACCCTAGTGCTACGTGACTTTTTCCCCTCCTCAGTGCTACGTGACCTTCCTCATGTTCATTGAGTTTTTATCTCTCTGCTATGCTATCCCTGCCTCCCTGCTGCTTTATCAGGACTCAGGCTTAGTCTGTTTTATTCTGATCCTCCTCTCTGCTACAACTCCTGGGCTTATATTCAAGGGAATGTAAGTCAGCATACAACAAAGATGCCAACACACTGATGTTTATAGCATCTCTGCCGTACGCTGACCTGACTTACACTATTCATAATAGTCAAACTATGGAATCAGCATAGGTGTCCATCAACTAATGAATGGTTAGAGAAAATGTGATATATATACATATATACATGTATATATATCACTAGATATTCAATACTTAATTATAAAGTAGGCTATGTTAGATGATTTTGACCAAATATAGGTTAATATAAGTGTTCTGAACATATTTAAGGTAGGGTAGGCAAGCTATGATGTTTGGTAGGTTAGGCATACTAAATGCACTGTCAACAATGTTTTCAAAGTTGAGGAGCATCTGTGTGTATATATATATATACTATAAAAGGTGGGTTCAGCACTGAAGGAACAAGAGGCAGTAACAGTTTCACATGATTTAACCTATAAGAAACTTTACTTATCTAGATTAATAAGAAATCTGTATTAGGGGATATCTTTGTTTTAAAAATGTTAGATGATTCTGCATTTCCCCTAACATTTATATGTATTAAAATTGCCAAACTTTTTTCTCATTTTATGAGTTCTGACTTGATGAGGTGCCACTAAACCATGGGTGCCAGGAAAAAGTAAAAGAAATGCCTAGTTCTTATATTTACATAGAAAGATGGGCTAAAGAGTTCCAAAATGTGGAAAGCAATGTTGAAGTCCCAAATCCATGGCAAAGAAGACTCATTTGTGATCAAATCAAATGAAGTTTGCATGGCTGCCTCTGATTCAGAGGAGATCCCGTGGGTCAGATAGAATCATACTGCCATCATGTATTGCTATGTGGAGCTTTCTTTTTAAGGAGCTCAATAGAACTTCAGTTATCAAAGACCCAAAAAACTCTACCCAAAAACTCCTAGACACCATAAACAGCTACAGCAAGGTGGCAGGATACACAATCAACTTACAAAAATCATTTTCTATACACCAATAACGAACAAACTGAGAAAAAATATATGGAAACAATTCCATTTACAATAGCTTCAAAAAAAAATCAAATACCTGGGAGTAAACTTAACAAAGGATGTGAATGACTTCTACAAGGAGAACTACAAACCCCTGAAGAAAGAGATCAAGGAAGACTACAGAAGGTGGAGAGATCTACTGTGTTCATGGATTGGTAGAATCAACATAGTAAAAATGGCTATACTACAAAAAGCAATCTACATGTTTAATGCAATTCCCATGAAAATCCCAATGACATTCATCACAGAGACTGAAAAATCTACCCTAAAGTTCATTTGGAAACACAAGAGACTAAGAATAGCCAAGACAAAAAGAGCAATGCTGGAGGTATCACAATACCCGACATCAAACTATATTACAAAGCAGTAGCAATAAACACAGCATGGTACTGGCCCAAAAACAGACATGAAGACCAGTGGAACAGAATAGAGGACCCGGATATGAATCCACACAGCTATGCCCACCTTATTTTTGACAAGGGCGCCAAAAATATATGATGGAGAAAAGACAGCCTCTTCAACAAATGTTGCTGGGAAAAGTAGCTATCTGTCTGCAAAAAACTGAAACTAGATCCATGTTTATCACCCTGTACTGGTATCAACTCAAAATGATCAAGGACCTTAATATCAGACCCGAAACTCTGAAGTTAGTACAGGAAAGAGCAGGGAATACTCTGGAAGTAATAGGTATAGGCAAGGACTTCCTCAATAGAACTCCAGCAGCTCAGCAACTAAGAGAAAGGATGGACAAATGGGACTTCATAAAATTAAAAAGCTTCTGCACAACAAAAGAAATGGTCTCTAATCTGAAGAGAGCACCTACAGAGTGGGAGAAAATATTTGCAAGCTATCCATCAGACAAAGGACTGATAACCAGAATATGCAGAGAACTTAAGAAACTAAACTCTCCCAAAATCAATGAACCAATAAAGAATTGGGCAACTGAACTAAACAGAACTTTCTCAAAAGAAGAAATTCAAATGGCCAAAAAACACATGAAAAAATGCTCGCCATCTTTGGCCATAAAGGAAATGCAAGTCAAAACCACACTAAGATTCTACCTCACCCCTGTTAGAATAACCGTCATCAAAAACACCACCACCAAAAGGTGTTGGCAAGGATGTAAGGAAAAAGGAACCCTCGTACACTGCTGGTGGTAATGCAAGCTAGGGCAACCACTCTGGAAAAAAATATGGAGGCTTCTTAAAAATCTAAATATAGATCTGCCATATGATCCAGCAGTCCCACTCCTGGGGATATACCCAAATGAATGTGACACAGGTTACTCCAGAGGCACCTGCACACCCATGTTTACTGCAGCACTATTCGCAACAGCCAAGTTATGGAAACAGCCAAGATGCCCCACTACCAACAAATGGATTAAGAAAATGTGGTATTTACACACAATGGAATTTTACTCAGCCACGAAGAAGAATGAAATCTTATTATTCTCAAGTAAATGGATGGAACTGGAGAACATCATCCAGAGTGAGGTTAGCCAAGCTCAGAAGACCAAAAACCGTATGTTCTCCCTCATATGTGGACTTTAAATCTAGGGCAAATACAGAAATGTTGTTGGACTTGGGTCACATGCTAAGGGGAGAGCACATATGGGAGGTATGGGGATAGGCAGGAAACCCAAAACATGAAAGCGTTTGATGTCCCCTCTCCAGAGGAACTAATACAGAAACCTTAAAGCGACAGAGGTCAATATGGGAAGGGGATCAGGAACTAGTGAAGAGGTCAGGTAGAGATGAATCAACTTGGGTTGTAACACATTTGTATATGAAAGCAATGTTAGGAATCTCTCAGTATAGCTATTCTTAACTCAACTAGCAAAAACACTTTGTCTTGCTTATGTCTTCTCTTCAACAAAATTAGAGATAAGGGCAGAACAGGTTCTGCTTGGAAGCGAGGGGGGTGGGGTGAGAGGGAGGGGGCGGGAGGCAGGGGGGAGAAATGGCCCAAACAATGTATGCACATGTGAATAAATGAATAAAAAAGTTAAAAAAAAAGAACTTCAGTTATCATTTACCCCTATTTAGCCTCTCTGCTAATTCTATTTGGACAGGGACTTGATTAAGAGCAAATTATTTGTAGATTTCAATACTTTAGTGTCCTTTTGTCCCTTATGCTTGTGGTTAATTATAAGGAAGTCAATTTTTACCACTAAGGAGACCAAGGCATACAAAGAGGGACTATGATAGCTAAGGTCATAGAACAACATAATGATAGATCCATAAAAAGAACACAAATCTCCTGACCTAGAGACCAGACATTTTTGTTTTAAAACATGAAATGCTGCTGCTGTTCTTTAATGTAGTAAAGGGCACTTGCCTCACCCTGTATTCACTTACCTGATTTCTTCATTCACCTTAAGATTTATTTCTGAACATACGTATATAAAAGAAATATCATACATCCAATTCTATTGAAAATTATAAACACTTCCCATTTTATCTGTGAGAGGCTTCACTCACAGTTTAGCCACATTGGTAGCACTTTTATATCTTTAATAAAAACTACATTTTGGAAAACCAAAATAAAGACACAAAATGCTTTGTTCTTAATTCTTACCACTTCCAACCCCTGCCCAAAACAAGGCTATACAAATATAAATTTCCATGTTATTGACCTGGACTTTCACTCCCTTCCAGGTAATAAAAACAATGAACAGTTGCCTCAGACAGGTATTGATTATTAGTAAAAATTAATGCTCCGTGAAAATATATAAAGGAGCAACACATTTAAGTATCAACAATTATTCAATCTTTCCAGACAGGACAAGAACACTATGTCAGGGGACATATTAGTGATGCTATAACTTACTCTGGGATGTTAGTTCCCTAAGAACATTATTTCCCTGTAGTGGAAAAATATGACCTTGCACCCAAGATTTATGGTTCTGAAGTAGAGAGAATTTTATAGGTTGAGAATAAAGGGGAATATATTCTGGCAAGAGATAAAGAAGAGGTGGACTTGTGTTTCTGGGCTTAATGAGTCAGGAAGGGAAGAGGAAGATAATGAATGCTCTCTAGGTGCTAGGCTGGATACAGTTACAGAAGTTATCTCATTTTGGATGTATAATCACCTCATAAAGTTAGTTTTACTAGGCTCCCATTTTCTCAAAAAGGGAAAACTGAGTACCATAGGTATTAACTTAATGATTGTCAATAATTTGGGTCTTCATTCTCCAGAATTAGATAAACTCTGAGTAGACAACCTTTCAGTCCTTTCCTATGACTTTTCAAATCTCAGCTCTAAAAGAGACAACTAGAAATATATATTTTTCTCCTTTTTTAACCAAGTAACCTTGGTTACTTACAAAAATGATTTTGGAGAGTGATTATAATTGCTTATAGTTACAATACAAACAATTCCGGAGTTGCTTTAGCTTTTCCCCACTGATCGACACTTAGGACAGCAAATTTGGTGGGGTTTTAAAAATCTATTTTGAGCTAAAATTGATTAGCACTTTGGGAAGAATGTACAACAAATTGCTTTACTGATCATAGTAAATCACACAATATAATGGCATTAAAATAACATTAGTCTGGAGACAGGTATCTTGAAGCAAGGAAATGCTTAATTAAACTGGAAAAGCAAACTCTCCTACCTATGCTTCTCCTCAGTTGTGCCCAAGGAAGGTTCATAGATCCTGTCCCAGTAGCTGCTATGATCATCCCCAAAGACCTTAAAGACTTGGGTCTCAGGGTGTAGATGACCCACACCAGTATTTCTTTTGGGGAATTGTCCATTGCTCTTCCCAATAAGAAAAAGAGCAAAGCAGAAAGTAATGACATAGTAGCAACATAGCTTTTGATTTCTGAGTAGTGCTAACCTCTGGAATACAAGTTTAAATCAATTCAACAAATTTTCTAGGCACTACCTGTGGCCACAATATTGTATCAGGCACTACAGTGGAAAGACAGATGAATGGTACTAGGTCTCTGTTCTCAAGGTGCTGAGTCTAATGGGAAAAACAAGCCATGGACAAATTGTAATACAGACATAGTACACTGAAAGAGAGACAGAAAGTTTCTATGGGCATTCTAAACAAAGAAATTATTCCATTTCTAGAAAAGAGGGATCTGAGGGAGGGCTTCATAAGAAGCAGTAGCATTTGAGATGGACCTTGAAAGACGATTTGAGAGAGACTCCAAGATGGCAGATGGCAGAGAGAAACAGAAATTCTGAGTTCCACAATTTCAGAAACACTCCAGAGCCGTGGTAGCTACATTTGGGTAATTCTGATTCTCTTTAGCTAACTAAATTACTGCCAACACTTAGGGTGCACATAAAATTCAATGCTCAAACCTTAAATCCACTTTTAATTGCACATACAGCCAGGGAACTCCAGGCACAGCCACCGGCATGAGCTGGGACTGGCACAGCCTTTGGTCTGTCTTGGGGAAAGCCATCATCGGCTGTTTCTCCACATTGGCTGTTTTCATTTTTTCTTCTTTTTTCCTTTTTCTTTATTTTCTCTTGAAAATAGCAGAAGACTGCAGATCAAATTGAAGTGGATTCTGTGATGACTCTTAAAACAGCTTTTAATTGCACATAATAGCTAAGGAAGATATGGCTCTGTACTGGCAATAGCACAGCCGCCAGACAGACTGCCTCTAGAAAAGCCGCTGGCTGTTTCTCTCTAATTTCTTTCTTTTTAAAAACTTTTCATGGAGAAAGCAGAGGACTGTGGATCAAACTGAACTGGACTCTGTGATGTACCAGACCTGTTTCATGTGGACACAGTCTACTTACAGCCCACTAACCTGGACCCAACCTCAACAGGTGAGCACCACATACCACCTGCCCTCCAGGGAACATAATCCAGTGCAGCTTGTGGGCTGATTGCTCCCCCCACCCCTGAACAAAATTGAACATCACAGACAGAGAACACAATTCATTGCTGCCTGTCGGGAACAGGGCAGAATAAGGAACTAACCTCTGAGAGTGGGGGTGGGGTGAAGAGCATGGCACTGAGAGTGGGGGCAGCTCAAGGAGCCAACCTCCCAGAGTGGGGGCATGGCAGATCTCTGAGCTTATCTCCTGGAACTGTGGGCAGGGCACAATGCTGAGCTGCTCTGCCTTCTTGGAGGAGGGGCTGACTAGCCAGAGCAAAAGTGGCTTTGGAGCAACTCAGCTGCTGCCTGGTGTAAACAGAAACATATCTGACCACCTTGGAGAAGATGGAAGTGAGTGATCACAGAGCTCAATAGCAACCTGCCCCATGGGCAGAAGGGACCAATGACTGCCCACAAACCAGCCTTCTGCTGAGACCACTTCAGAGATCTTGCCTGCACCCCAGCTCATAAGACCAAGGAAACACAGGGCTCAATACCCCAAGCCAACTCTCCCCTATGCTGTCTGACAAAGAGCAGCAGCATCCATTGCCACACAGCTCAGCATACCAATTTTGAGAAAGAACAGGGACACTGAGAAAGCCCTAAGCAAAAGCACCAATACCCGAACTTGATGCCAAAGGAATAAGTCCAGAGCTTTCAGCAAACTGATTTTTTCCTCTTTTCTTTTTTATTTAGTATTTTCAACTTCATTATGACTTTATCTTTATTCTTACTCTCTTCATCTTCTTTCCTTTTCTTGTGCTACAGTCTACTGCTAACTATCTCCCTCTTCCTCTCTGTCCAAATATCAACTTGCTTAGCCCTTTCTTGCCCCATTTTTCTTCTCTCCCCCATTTTTCCATTCTATTTTTTCTGCCCTTTTCTTCCATTCTCTCCTCCTGTCTTCACCTTCCCCCTCCACACCTCCCCTTACCATTCACCTCACTGCCCCTACCTCCTCCATATTCATTACTCACTGACTAGTCTACTGTACCAATCCTACACATTACCCCCATCCATCCTATCCTTCTGCAATCCCTGACACAAGCACCCTCCTCCACAACAACTGTACTACATCATAACTCACACATGGGTCCTAATACCCTATAGCTCTCATACCTCACACCTCTTCCCCCTTCCCCTATTCCCCCATTTCTGCCTCCCTTCTAGTGTCATGTTTTTACTTGCCAAAGTATCTATCTCTACCCAAACAAATGTTATCCCCACAATTTCCACTGCTTATAGATGATATCACCAAGGGGTTCTTTATATATTATGTAAATAACTGGTTTGGCATTGAATCTGTGAATTTGATATTGCAAATTTATACCTCCAGGTCAGGGAACTGAGATAGCACATCAACCTAGTTAGTAACTAAGACAGTCACAGTGCAGTAACTAAATCAAGGGAAAGATAACAGGTGATTATAACCCTTAACTGACCAATCAATAACATAGCAGCATGGTATAAACTAGAATCATGGGGAGGAGAAGAAGGCAGGAAGCAGCCCTTCAAAGGATTAACAGTTCAATAGAGGATTTAGTGGAAAATGAAGGAAATGAATACCTAGTATCTGACCCCAGTAGAATGATGATAAGTATGTCCAATGAGCTCAATGAGGCTCATAAAGAGTTGCTCATAAAGGAAATGCAAATTAAAACCACACTAAGATTCCACCTCACCCCTGTTAGAATAGCCATCATCAGCAACACCACCAACAGGTGTTGGAGAGGATGCGGGGAAAAAGGAACCCTCTTACACTGTTGGTGAGAATGTAAACTAGTACAACCACTCTGGAAAAAAATTTGGAGGCTACTTAAAAAGCTAGACATCGATCTACCATTTGATCCAGCAATACCACTCTTGGGGATATACCCAAAAGATTGTGACACAGGTTACTCCAGAGGCACCTGCACACCCATGTTTATTGCAGCACTATTCACAATAGCCAAGTTATGGAAACAGCCAAGATGCCCCACCACTGACAAATGGATTAAGAAAATGTGGTATCTATACACAATGGAATTTTATGCAGCCATGAAGAAGAACGAAATGTTATAATTCACTGGTAAATGGATGGAATTGGAGAACATCATTCTGAGTGAGGTTAGCCTGGCCCAAAAGACCAAAAATCATATGTTCTCCCTCATATGTGGACATTAGATCAAGGGCAAACACAACAATGGGATTGGACTTTGAGCACATGATAAAAGCAAGAGCATACAAAGGAGGGGTGAGGATAGGTAAGACACCTAAAAAACTAGCTAGCATTTGTTGTCCCTAACACAGAGAAACTAAAGCAGATACCTTAAAAGCAACTGAGGCCAATAGGAAAAGGGGACCAGGAACTAGAGAAAAGGTTAGATCAAAAAGAATTAACCTAGAAGGTAACACACACGCACAGGAAATCAATGTGAGTCAATGCCCTGTATAGCTATCCTTATCTCAACCAGCAAAAACCCTTGTTCCTTCCTATTATTGCTTATACTCTCTCTACAACAAAATTAGAAATAAGGGCAAAATAGTTTCTGCTGGGTATTGAGGGGGTGGGGGGGAGAGGGAGGGGGTGAAGTGGGTGGTAAGGGAGGGGGTGGGGGCAGGGGGAGAAATGACCCAAGCCTTGTATGCACATATGAATAATAAAAAAAATAAATAGAGTTGCTCAAAAAGGTGCTCACAGAGATACTCAGATGGAGCTCCAAGAGAAGGTTAAAGAGAACATAAAAAATCAACTCAAAGAATATCAAGACAACACAAATAAAAAACTTGAGAAGATATAGAAACAACTAAATAAACTCAGAGAGGACTTCAACAAACTCTAAAATGAAACTAAGGAGACTTTAAAAAAAAGAGATACATGAAATAAAGAAGAGCACAAGATGTGAAAGAGGAGTTCAACAAAGATATGGAAAACCGCAGAAAAAACCATCAAGCAGAAATTCTGGAAATAAAAAGTTCCTTAAATCAAATAAAAAATACAGTTGAAAGCCATTTCAGCAGACTAGAACAAGTGGAAGACAGAATTTCAGGGCTCAAGGACAAAATAGATAACAAAGAAAAAAACAGAAGACATCTTAGACAAGAGACTCAAGAGATGTGAAAGAAATACCCAAGAACTCAGCAATTTTATTAAAAGACCAAACTGCAAATCATGGGCATTGAAGAAGGAGAAGAGGTGCAAGCTAAATGTATATGCAATACATTCAGAAAAATAATAGCATAAAAAATTTCAAAACTTGAGAAAGAGATGCCCATCCAGGTACAGGAAGCCTCCAGGACACCAAACAGACATGACCAAAATAGAACCTCGTCATGACATATTATCATTAAAACAACTAGCACAGCAAACAAGGAAACAATTTTGAAAACTGTAAGAGAGAAAAATCAAGTAACATATATATAGGCAAACCCATAAAAATGACATTAGATTTCTCAACAGAAACTTTAAAAGCATGAAGGGCATGGAGTGAGGTATTTCAAGAACTGAAGGAAAACAATTTCAGCCCTAGGATACTCTACCCTGCAAAGCTATCATTCAAAATTGATGGTGGAACAGAAATCTTCCATGATAAACAAAAACTAAAACAATATATGACCACTATACCACCACTACAGAAGATTCTAAAAGGAATCCTACACACAGAAGATGAAAGCAAACATAACCATGAAAGGATTGGAAGCATTAAACACTATGAGAAAACCAGACAAGTACTCAGTAGCATTAATATATTGGCTGCACACTCAAATCCTTAAGCAACAAAAACAACTAAATGGCAGGAATCACCACATACATATCAATATTATCACTGAATGTCAATGGACTCAACTCCCTCATCAAAAGACACCATTTGGCAAACTGGATTAAAAAAGAAGACCTGGCAATCTGTTGTTTACAAGAGACCCACCTTATTGACAGAAACAAACACTGGCTTAGGGTGAAAGTGTGGAATAAGATTTACCAAGCTAATGGCCCCCCAAAACAGGCAGGCGTAGCAATACTTATATCAGATAAGGTGGACTTCAAACCTAAATTAGTCAGAAGAGACAAAGAAGGTCACTTCATACTAATAAAAGGAGCAATACATCAAGAGGAAATAACAATTATCAACTTATATGTGCCCAATGCTGGTATACACAACTTCATTAAACATACACTAACAGACTTAAAAACAAAGACAGACCCAAATAGAGTGATAGTGGGAGACTTTAATACTCCTCTATCACCAATACCTAGGTTATCCAGACAAAAAAATCAACAAAGAAATTCTAGAACTGAATGACATCATAGATCTAGTGGGCCTGACAGATGTCTACAGTGTATTCTATCCTGCAACAGCACAATACACATTCTTCTCAGCAGCCCATGGGACTTTCTTTAAAATAGACCATATCTTAGGGCACAAAGCAAGTCTGAACAAATATTAAAAATTGAAATAACTCCCTGCACACTGTCTAACCACAACACAATGAAACTAGCACTCAACAACAAAAGGAGCACCAAAGAATACTCAAACACCTGGAGAATGAACAACACATTGCTCAATGATCAGCGGATTATAGAAGAAATAAGGGAGGAAGTAAAAAATTTCCTGGAATTTAATGACAATGAAAACACCACCTATCAGAACATATTGGACAGAACAAAGGCAGTCCTAAGAGGAAAGTTTACAGTCATAAGTGCATATATTAAAAACACAGAAATATCTCAAATAAATGATCTAATGCTGCATCTCAAACTCCTAGAGAAACAAGAACAAGTTAAACCTAAAACAAGCAGAAGGGGAGAAATAATAAAAATACAGGCCAAAATCAACGAAATAGAGACAAAAAAAAAAAAAACCCTAAAATGAATCAATGAAACAAGCTGGTTCTTTGAAAAAAATAAGCAAGATTGACAAACCCCTGGCAAATCTGATGAAAAGGAGGGAAAAGACCCAAATTAATAAAGTCAGAAAAGAAAAAGGGGAAATAACAACAAACACCAAGGAAATCCAGGGAATCACCAGGGACTACTTTGAAAAACTATATTCAAATAAATTGAAAAATCTAGAAGAAATGGACAAATTTCTAGATACAAATGACTACCCAAAGTTGAACCAAGAGGATATTAATCACCTAAATAGATGTATAACATGCAATGAAATTGAAGCAGCAATAGAGTCTCCCAGAAAAGAAAAGTCCAGGACCTGATGGATTCTCCACTGAATTCTACCAGACCTTTAAAGAACATAGAAAGAGAAGGAATGCTACCAAACTCATTCTATGAAGCCAGTATTATACTCATCTCCAAAATGGACAAGGGTACAACAAAAAAAGAGAATTACAGGCCTATCTCTTTAATGAACATAGATGAAATAAACTTCAATAAAATAATGGCAAACTGAATTCAACAGCACATAAAAAAGATCATACACCATGACCAAGTCAGCTTCATCCCTGGGATGCAGTGATGGTTCAGCTATGCAAATCATTACATGTAATACATCATATTAACAGAAGCAAAGACAAAAACTACTTGATCATCTCAATAGATGCAGAAAAAGCCTTTAATAAACTTCAACACCCTTTCATGATAAAATTTTGATGACACTAGGAATAGAAGGAATGTACCTCAATATAATAAAGGCTATATATGGGGTTGGAGATTTAGCTCAGTGGAAGAGTGCTTGCCTGGCAAGTGTAAGGCCCTGAGTTCGGTCCCCAGCACCGGAAAAAAAAGGAAAAAAAAAAAAAAAAAAAAAAAATAAAGGCTATATATGACAAACACATATCCAACATCATGCTTAATGGGGAAAAACTGAAACCATTTCCGCTAAAGTCAGGAATGAGACAAGGGTGCCCTCTCTCTCCACTTCTATTTAAAATAGTCTTGGAATTCTTAGGCAGAGCAATAACACACGAAGAAGAAATAAAAGGAATACAATAGGTAAGGAAGAAGTCAAACTATCCCTTTTCACAGAAGACATAATCCTATACCTAAAAGATCCAAAAAAACTCCACCCCAAAACTTCTAGACATCATAAACAGCTTTAGCAAAGTACCAGGATACAAAATCAACTTACAAAAATCAGTAGCCTTTCTATACACCAACAATGAACAGATTGAGAAAGAATATAGGAAAACAATTCCATTTACAATAGCCTCAAAAAAAAAAGCCAAATGCCTAGGAATAAACTTAACAAAGGATGTGAATGACCTCTACAAGGAAAACTACAAACCACTGAAGAAAGAAATCAAAGAAGACTACAGAAGGTGGAAAGATCTCCCATGCTTGTGGATTGGCAGAATCAGCATAGAAAAAATGGCTATACTACCAAAAGCAATCTACATGTTCAACGCAATTCCCATCAAAATCCCAATGACATACATCACAGAGATTGAAAAATCAACTCTAAAGTTCCTTTGGAAACACAAAAGATCACGAATAGCCAAGGCAATACTGACCAAAAAGAGCAATGCTGGAGATATCACAATATCCAGCTTCAAACTATACTACAGAACAACAGCAATAAAAACAGCACGGTACTGGCACAAAACAGATATGAAGACCAGGGGAAGAGAATAGAGGACTTGGATATGAATCCACGCAGCTACATCTACCTAATTTTTGACAAAGGTGCCAAAAACATACGATGGAGAAAAGATAGCCTCTTCAACAAATGTTGCTGGGAAAACTGGATTATTGGCCTGCAGAAAACTGAAACTAGATCCATGTTTGTCACCCTGTACAAGCATCAACTCAATGTGGATTAAGGACCTCAGTATCAGACCTGATACCTTGAAGCTAGTATAGGAAAGAGTAGGGAATACACAGGAAGCAACAGGCATAGGCAAGGACTTCCTCAGTAGAACTCAAGTGGCTCGGCAACTAAGAGAAAGGATCAACAAATGGGACTGCATGAAATTAAAAACCTTCTGCACAACAAAAAAAATGGTCTCTAAATTGAAGAGGCCACCCATAGAATGGGAGAAAATCTTTGCCAGCTATATATCAGACAAGAGACTGGTAACCAGAATATACAGAAAGCTCAAAAAACTAAACTTCCAAAAAAAAAAATCAATGACCCAAAAAGAAATGGATAACTGAACCGAACACATGAAAAAATGCTCACCATCCCTGGCCATAAAGGAAATGCAAGTCAAAACCACACTAAGATTCCATCTTACTCCTATTAGAGTAGCAAGAACAGCAATAACAACAAACATTGGCGAGGATGTGGGGGAAAAGGAACCCTCATACACTGCTGGTGGGACTGTAAACTAGTACAACTACTATGGAAAACAATATGGAGGCTCCTCAAAAAATAAAAATAGATCTGCCATATGATACCACTCCTAGGGATATTCTCAAAGGAATGTGAGTCAGCTTACAAGAAAGACACCTGCACACCCATGTTTACTGCAGCACTATTCACAATAGCCGAGCATGGAAACAGTCAAGATGCCCCACGACTGACAAGTGGATGAAGAAAATGTGGTATTTATACACAATGGAATTTTACTCAGTCACAAAGAAGAATGAAATTTTGTCATTTGCAGGTAAACAGTTGGAAGTGGAGAACATCATCTTAAGCAAAGTTAGCCAGACTCAGAAGACCAAAAGTCGCATGTTCTCTCTCATATGTGGAATATAGACCTAATACAAGTGCAGCAATATTATGAAACACTGGTCACACTAAGGGGAGGGGTAGGTAAAAGAAAGAAACTAAGAACTTGAATATGGGTGATATACTTTCTATACAAGAATGAATATAGAAATCTTAAACCCATTGAAACTACCATAAGAAAGGGACTATGGTAGAATGTAGATAATTAGAGGAGATAATCCAGTTGGGGTTGTAATACATATATGCCTGGAAATATCACAAGGAAGCTCTCAAACTAACAAAAAATGTCATGTTTATCTTTTCTCTTCTACAAAATCAGAAAACAGAAAGGTGGAACAGGTTCTGTTCTGGACAGGGGGAGTTGGGTTGGCACCGGTAGGAGGGAAGAGGTGGCGGGGAAAAGGGTAGGAGGATGAATAAGGTGCAAATAATGTATACACGTGTATGTAAATGCAAAAGTGATACCTGTTGAAATTGTTCCAGGAATCAGGGGAGAGGGAATGAAAGAGAGCAGTGGAGGGGGTGAATTCAAGTATGATATATTTGATACATTGTAAGAACTTTTGTAAATGCTATAATGTATCCCCACCCAGCACAATAAAAAAGGGATTTTTTTCCTTCATCAAAGAAATCCAACTTAGACCATTATCTAGAATACCTACCATAAGGATTAACAAGGCTAGTAGAATAATTTTTCAAGGGTAATTTTTTTATTATTCATTTATTCACATGTGTGTACATTGTTTGGGTCTTTCTCACCTCCTCCCCCTGCCCCCCTCTCCCTTCCCTCCCTCACTTCCAGGCAGAACCTGTTCTGCCCTCATCTCTAATTTTGTTGAAGAGAAGACATAAGCATAATAAGGAAGACAAAGTGTTTTTGCTAGTTAAGGATAGCTAAACAGAGAGATTCCTAGCATTGATTTCATGTACAAATGTGTTACAACCCAAGCTGATTCATCTCTAACTGATCTTTACACTGGTTCCTGATCCCCTTCTCATGTTGACCTCTGTTGCTTAAGGGTTTCTGTATTAGTTCCTCTGGAGTGGGGACATCAAACGCTTTCATGTTTTGGGTTTTCCACCTATTCCCATATCTCCCATATGTGCTCTCTCCTTGTCATGAATAATTTGAAAGTAAAATAAAAATAGAGAAATAAATATTTTAGCCAACCCAAGATTGATCCCAAAGAGTGATACCTTTTTTGTCAAGTATACTCCTACCTCTCCAAGGTAACAAGTGCCTTGAGGAAAGAGCTTGTGTTTTTCACTTCTGTTTTGTTCATGGCTTAGTTTAATATATAAAACAGAGGTAAGGGAATGGAGTACTCAACTAAGCCACGGATCCATAGATATTCATCAGTTTTGAGGTATGCTGCTCTTCACTGTTTAGAAGATAAGTAGTATACTCCAGTTTTAAGTACATATGCTAGGAAGACCTTAAAACAATCTCTGAAAAAGGAAGACCAAAGAGTTTATGAATGGCAAAACTGAGGCCCCTGGTCAGCTGTAACAGCTAGCTCAACATCTTTTGGTCCTATAATAACACCAAGATTGCGTGCTAGGCTAGGCTAGTAGTAACAATAGTGCTCATGGCATGTATTCTACTGAGTTAAGTGTTATCTTCAATTTACTTGGAGCCATTTATACATGATTGTTGTCTACTTACCCAAAAAATAGCTGATCTAGGCTGAAGGTGTAGTTTAATAGTAGAGCACTTGCCTAGCATTCATGAGGCCCTGGATTCACTTTCCCCCAATTAAAGACACAAGTGTAAAACAGTGGATTATTTGGAGGGAAGGGATAAGAAAGAGTAACAGAAGGGTAAATTTGATCAAAGTACATTATGCATGTATGAAAATATTAAACTGAAACCCCTTTGTGCAATTAATATATGCTAATAAAAAGAAAAGGTTTAAATGATGTTTTAATTTGGCATTATTAAATAATTGTGTTCATTTTGCACTTTGAGATCAAATGAATTCCCAGCTCCACTCATTTTACTTTGTGCAGCATACTGCTTCCACAATGGGAGAGAAAATACACCATGATTTTTTTAGTATACATAAACATTGTGTGTGTGTGTGTGTGTGTGTGTGTGTGTGTGTGTGTGTTATGTGTGTAAGTAAGTATGTAAGTAACTGGGAAAGGTAATGCTTAGAATGGTCTACCTTAGACTAACAACACAAGAGTTCTAGAATCCACAGCCTGGAAGGGCAGGGCCTTCTTTCCAGATAGATTTGAACTTTTCTTTTCCCTAGCTTGGGATAAACAAGGACAAGTTTCTTATGTGTAACAACATTCTTCCAATAAAGACAAAAAATGAGTAGGCTTCTGATTAGTGGTTATTTTATTTATAATTTGTATTCCACCTTGTAAGTAACTTGGTGCCATTGGGGATATTGCTGGACTTGAAGGTAACAAACATCCAAGGATGGATAAATGTTACCAACACACTTTATAATATTGGCAAATAGTTTCTCCTTTCTGGAAGTTAGTTACACTTTTTTAGAGTGGGGAGGTTGGGATTCGACTATTTTCCAAGATCCTTCCAGTGATTATATTTCTGAAAAGAATTTAATAACATTTTCAAAATACAATTAACAGAACAGATTAGTAATAAGAAAAGAGATTAGAAATGTTATGGAGAAAGTCTAATTCAGCCTAAAGTTTTTGAACTCAAGCAGTATATGTAACCCAGTGCTGCCTGGAACATAGGCACTCTGATTTGGACAGCTTTTATATAAACACATTTTCATAAAGTGGCAAACTACATGGCATGGTCCTTCCAAGGGCTCACCATCTTGAACACACCAATAGGGCTATTCAAGGTTGGTTTCTCTGCCAAATATACCCTTATACTATGGTCTATAGTCATGAAGAAAGAGAGTATCTTTAGAAAGATACACCTGACAAACAATGATTGCACTCCTCTACCATTCACTCCTTGAACTTGAGAAAGAAAGTGGGCAGAAGTCCTGAAAATAAGATTTCTTTGCAAAGGCAAAGAGATTCTAAAACATGTCAATAAAGCTGAGCTACTATAGTATAAAATGTTTAGAAGTGAAGATTAATGATGAAGCTAGCTATTGCTGAATTGATCCCATAAGTGCCTCTGCTTATTCTACTTTAATTCAGATCTTACTGAATATTCTGTTTTCTAGCATTTCTATAGTGCTTTAGCATAGACAATGCATTTTTATGGACTTTCTCATTGATTTATGGTCTTACAAACCTGCTCTTCTTGGAAATCTCTTTAGACTGGTGTCACAAAGATGGTGCAAACAAGAAAAGTAGGGAAAGGAAGACATGAGGAGGGACACCCAAAAGTTGAGCCACTAAGCTAGTGACTCAGTTACTATCATTTCTGCCCAGGTTCCTGATGGCAAAAAGCCCCCCGCCTTTAGACTGATGGCTGCCAAAATTGAAGGCAGGTGGGGCATACAAAGCCTCTACCAGCAGCACCACCATACTTGCTATATTTGACAGGAAAGAGGTATGAATGTATAAAAATCAGAGGGATATAGAAAGGGACATGAGATAGAAGAGAGTAAAGAATTTTCTCAGGTATATACTTTGGGCTCATCTCAATATCACACAAAACTTAAATCAGAAGTCCTTCATATGTGCCATTTTTAAAATGAAAAAAGTTGAATGAACTACCAATTGTTTAGATCTAGAAGACTCCTTAGATACAATCTAGTTCACTATCCTTAATGTATAGTGAATAAAACGTAGGGACAGAGAGGAGAAGGAACCTGTCATGAGAACACTTACCTAGTTAGTGGTTGTGCTCATCATACAGTCACCTCTTCTATGTGAGTTTTTTTGTGTGTGCATGTTTTCAATTTTGTAATCTAAAAATTACATGAAAGATGAAATATGTTCATACTTTATTTTTGAGGTACATAGAATTCTTTAGAGATTCTCTATATCATCTGTTTTTGATGTTCTTCAAAACATCGCATAATGATTTTTGGTGGTTCTGAGATTTGAACTCAGGGCCTTGCACTAGCTAGGCAGGCTCTCTACACTTGAGCCACTCTACCAGCACTTTTTGAGATAGGGTTAGTTTTGAGATAGGGTCTCACTTTATGCCCAGGATGCCCTGGACCACAATCCTCCTATTTGTGCTTCCCCACATAGTTGGGATGACAGGCATGTGCCACCATGCCCCAGCTTATTAGTTGAGATGGGGTATTGCTATCCTCCTGATCTCCACCTCCTGAGTAGCTAGGATTACAGGCTTGAGACACTACACCCAACTTCACCCTTAATATCTTTTAAAACTTGTATGCTTGCTCATTTAAGAATGTTTTCTGTACTTGAAAGCATTATTAAAGTACTTATTTCCAGCCTGTTCTTGAAATTCTGGACAGTACCATAAAATAGAATTAACCAAGCATAATTATGAATGAGAATGTTGTCTCTATTGTTGCTGATTCTGCCATCCTTTGTGCTAATTGGAACTGGACTGGGAAGATGACTAGACAGAGGTATCTGGGCTGGCCTGGAAAACCTTCTATGGACCCATTTGCTACAACACTATCCTCTTCTTGCTTCATTACAAACCTATAAATTTCTCATCCTCTGCTGTCAGTTGCTTCTTTTCCAGTGTGACAGTTAAGGCCCTGGTTAGCTTCAATAGCCATGTCAGGTCTGATAGTTGGGCTTATTATTCACCTTGCTTTATTCCCACAAATATCCATGCATAAATATTTGCTAGTTGATCTAACCTGGAACCCAACTACCCATAATGCTCCTTTCACAACCATCTATTAACTTCTTTATCTCTCTCTGTATGCTGACTACTGCTCCCTCACCTGTCATATATAAATCATTATTTAAGTCTCTACAGCACATTTCTCCAGTTTTACTTAAGTCTAATATCTTCTTTCCATTTCTGTTTCCACCTCCCTAATTCTAATCTTCTCGACATCTCACTTAAACATAATCTCCTAGCCTATCTCCCTACCTTTGTCTCTCTCACACTCACTGGTCCTAATGTTTTCCACTACTTAAAACTCTGTAGTGTCTTCCTGAAATGCAGTTTAATTGACCTTCACAGTTTATTTTCATCCCCATCTTACGTGTTCCTATTTTGGCCAAATACTTACTGTTCTCCAAATTCTCCCTGATCTTTTCATACCATTCAACACCATTTTAAGCCAACTTTTACAGAGTGCATACCGTATTCTAAGCCAGGAACTTTGAAGTTAAGCAGGGGCACACAGTTTTTTCTTTGGAGGAGGGGAGTAATCAAACATTAAGAAATAATGGATAAATGCAGAAGAAATGGAAGTTCTTTGAAACCTTAGAGGACCGATACCAATTTTGTTTGCAGTGATAAGAGTCAAGGAATGTGTCAAGGGAAAACTGAGTAGGGAATAGGACAGAGAGGTGAAAAGGAGGAAAGGAAGAGATAGGGGAAGGGGAAAGGCATTCTTGGCAGAAACAATACCAGGTACAAGACAAAAAACTGATGTCACATGTTAAGGAAGTATAGAAGTTTGGGGTATTTTGGAGTATAGTGGAAAGTAAACAGAATAAAAGAGAATACAACTTTTAAAAGCTGAAGACTGATTGAGAAGAGTATTGTATGCAAGGCAATACAGAAATCTGTAAGGTCAATCGTCAGGACTGGTTTAATCACAGTTGCTTAAATGATAGACTGGAATGAGAATGAAAGACTTGCAGCATTTCATGAAGGTTGAATGCCTTTCTCCCCACATTGCTTCCCCATTCACACTTCCTAAGAGATCACCTTTCCTTCTTTTTTTCCCTTTATTGTTGTGCTGGGTGGGGGTACATTATGGCATTTACAAAGGTTCTTACAATGTATCACATATATCATACTTGAATTCACCCCTTTCACCAATCCCCTTTATCCCCTCTCCCCTGATTCATGGAACAGTTTCAACAGGTATCATTTTTGCATTTGCATGCATGTGTACACATTTTTTGCACTGTATTCACTTTCCTCCCTCTTTCCCCTGCCACCTCCCCCTTCCCACTGGTGCCAACCCTTCCTCCTGGGTAGAACTTGTTCCACCCTACACAGGGAGTTTCCTTGTGATATTTCCACGCATATGTGTATTACAACTCCAACTGGATTATCTCCTCTAATTGTCTGCATTCTACCTTAGTCCCTTTCTTATGAAACCAACAGGTTTAAGATTTCTATATTCATTCTTGTATAGAAAGTATATCACCCATATTCAAATGCTTAGTTTCCTTCTTTTACCCTACTTCTCTTGTGTGTGACCTCCCCTTAGTGTGACCAGTGTTTCATAATATTGCTGCACTTGTCTATATTCCACATATGAGGGAGAACATGCAGCTTTTGGCCTTCTGAGTCTGGCTAACTTCACTTAAGATGATGTTCTCCAGTTCCAACTGCTTACCTGCAAATGACAAAATTTCATTGTTCATGGTCTTTTGTGTTTCCAAATGAACTTTAGAGTTGATTTTTCAATCTCTGTGATGTATGTCATTGGGATTTTGATGGGAATTGAGTTGAACATGTAGATTGCTTTTGGTAGGATAGTCATTTTTACTATGTTGATTCTGCCAATCCATGAGCATGGGAGATCTTTCCACCTTCTGTAGTCTTCTTCGATTTTTTCTTCAGTAATTTGTAGTTTTCTTTGTAGAGGTCATTTACATCCTCTGTTAAGTTTATTCCTAGGTATTTGATTTTGGTTTTTTTTTTGAGGCTATTGTAAATAGAATTGTTTTCCTATATTCTTTCTCAATCTGTTCATTGTCGGTATATAGAAAGGCTACTGATTTTTGTAAGTTGATTTTGTATCCTGGTACTTTGCTGAAACTATTTATGCTGTCTAGAAGTTTTTGGCTGGAGTTTTTTGCATCTTTTAGGTGTAAGATCATGTCATATGCAAATAGGGATAGTTCAAATACTTCTTTACCTATTTGTATTCCTTGGAAAAAATTCCCTTTGATCCCTATACCCAGTTTCCAGAGAAAAATGAGTCCATCTTTGATTACAACATAAGGACAAGTGTAATTTCCCACTTGACTCTGGACTTATTCTCCCCAAGCACACAGCTGCTAGGCAGTTCATACCAAGTGGTGAGACTACTGTTTCACATCCCTTCCCACCCATATCACATTCCTTTTCCTTTCCTTTTTTTCAATGTCAGCACAGGTTTTATTCAGGAAAAGAAACCTGCAGAAGGGTTCTTCAGCAGCTGCTAGAACCTATTGCCACTTACAGACTGGTTGTAGATATAGGAAGTTGGTAGAGAAGTACCAGGAATGTTGCTGGGCAAAAAAATTCTTTTTGGTTAGCTAAGGAAGATAAGCAGTGGATATTCATGTGAGAACAATAAAATAAATACTAGTGGCAAGCCTGTACAAATAGAGAAGATGACTTTATGATTGGATATGCACTTCAAAGTCCTCCGATATTGAATAGCAACCATTGGTTCTGCAGGACTCTTACCAATTCTGGCAGCCAAGTTCACAAGTTCACAGTAGGGAAGAATTTTTAGTGACCAGGCTTCTGGAACTTCACCTACTGATGAGCACAGTAAATACTAGAGAAGGCAAGGACAAACACCATTCTTTCCTAATGATCATGGTTTCCTTAGTTTCTTTTGCTATCTTCTCACCTATTAGTAAGGCCAAGTATTAAATGACTGTTTTCTATGACTACAGAACCTATCTGCCTTTTCTGTGCCATTATATGGGCTCAGATATGGAATATCTACACTGTGTCTTCCAACAGAGTAGCCACTAGGTCAGATATAGCTATTTAAATCTAGATATAGATTAATTAAATTAAAACCTCAGTTCCTTAAAGTAGACACATTTCAAGTGCTCAGTAATTATATGTGGCTAGTGTAGCAGATACAGAACATTTTAATTATCACAGAAAGTTCTACTAGACAGCACTGTTATTCTTACTCCCTAATCATAAAGTCATCTTCTCTATTTGTACAGGCTTGCCACTAGTATTTATTTTATTGTTCTCACATGAAGAGGGTTGATGTCATTATATTCCTTAATTTATCAGTGATCCAAGCAAAGCTTCTCTCTTGCCATCATTTATTTATTCTCATACTCTTTCATAGGCAACCATTTTAACATGGTAAATGTGTTCCTTTGCATGTGTTCATTTAAAAAGTATGTGTATAAAGTTTTTATGTAAGCAGTATCATGCTATAGATCTCATTATTTTAATTGTATTACAAACCATGTTTTTAAGACTCATTCATACTTCTATGTATATATCTAATTTGTTGCTTTAATCTGCTACATGATGCTTTATGAGCTGCACCTACCACACTTTACCAGTAACTATTATTATGATAGACACCTAGGATGCCTAGTCTAGAACTTTATAGAACTCTTCACAGAAGTTAATGGCTTCATGGAAAATCTTCAAAGAAAATCATAACTGAAAACATTTCTTATTTGAGTATGTGACCTTACTTTCAATTGCAGGTATCATAACTCTGTGGAATATAGACCCTTGTCCTGTCCTTCAATATTCCAATTCACTGGTGTTACTCATTGGCTGTTGTTGATCATTATCTATTTTTTGCTTGGCTCTGGTGCTGTATGAGGTTTCTTTCCTATTCTTAGTTTCAAATAATGTTGTTTTAGCCCATTGGTCTTTGACTCTGATTCCCAGGACTCATGTTATTAGCTCATGAAGTCCTTTATCTCTTTTGTTTATTTTCAGACTCTCCCTATACTTCCTTTCCTTTGCCTTGCTGCCACTCAAAACTCAGTATGATAGTTTCCTGGCTAAATTTTTACTGAGCAGCAGGGGTTAGGAATCTAATGGAGACAGGGTTGCTACATTGACAGTCAGATATGTCCAGGGCCTAATGGGAGGTTTCATGTTCTCTGGTAGCTTGTCACACCAGGGAAATAACCTTTTAATTCAGTGCAGCATATTTCATTTATTGTAGTGTTATCCACTTCTAAGATGTTATGAAAAACATCCCCAGAGAGATTTAAGATTTCAAAAACATCCTGAGTTTGAACTTAATTCAACTACTCCAGAAGGATAAAACAATGGAATATGACCTTTTAGGCACTGCATATGCCAGGCACTGTTAGGCCAGAAAATTTCATACCAAATTAGAATATTTGTCTCCTGGGGAGAGGGGAGGGTAGCTGTAAAGGAGAGATTGAACATGAAATTAAAAAGCTTCTGCACAACAAAAAAAAAATGGCCAGTCCACAGAATGGGAGAAAATCTTTGCCAGCTATACATCTGACAAGTGATTAATAATTAGAATATAGAGGAGCTAAAAAAGACCTGAAATCCCAAAAAAAATCAATGACCCTATGAAGAAATGGGCAAATGAACAGAGCTTTTTCAAAGGAAGAAGTTCAAATAGCCAAAACAACACATGGAGAAACGCTCAACATTCCTGACCATGAAGGAAATGCAAATTAAAGTCTACCTAGCAAAACCATGTTAATATTCCACCTCACTCCTGTTAGAATTGCTATAATCAAGAACACAACAACAAATGATGAGGATGTGGGGAAAAATCAGCCCTCACATACTGTTGGTGGGAATGTAAATTAGTACAACCACTATGAAAAACAACATGGAGGCGCCTCAAAAAACTAAAAGTAGAACTGCCATATGATCCAGCAATACTACTCCTAGAGCTATATCCAAAGGAATGTAAGTCAGGTTACACCCATGTTTATTGTAGCATTATTCATAATAGCTAAGCTATGGAAACAGCCAAGATGCCCAAAAATTGATGAATGGATTAAGAAAATGTAATATTTATATACAATGGAATTTTATTTGGCCATAAAGAATGAAAATTTGTCATTTGCAGGTAAATGGATGGAACTAGAGAACATCATCTTAAGTGAAGTTAGCCAGGTTCAGAAAGTCAAAGTCTGCCTGTTTTCTCTCATATGTGGAATGTAGACCCAATCTAAATACAAACAATATTAAGAAAAACAGGTCACACTATGGGGAGGTCACATAAGATAGGGAGGGTAAAAGAGGTAAGTTAAGAAGGTGAATATAGTAGATGTACTTTCTCTACAAGAATGAATATAGAATTTTTAAAACTGTTGAAATCACCATAAGAAAGAAACTAAGGTAGAGAGGAGAAAAATAGAAGGGATGAACCAATTTCGGTTATAATGCACATATACATGGGAATATCACAATGAAACTCTCTGTATAGCTACCTTAAACAAACATCACCTTCTTTCAAAAACAGAGAACAGGAAGGTAAAACAGGTCCTGCCTGGGGGTTGGTATCAGTGGGAGGGGAAAAAGGATATAAGGAAAGGGTTGTAAGAGGGTGAATATGGTGGAAATATTATGTATCCATGTATGAAAATGGAAAAATGAGATGAAACTATTCCAGGAATGGAGGGAGGAGGGATAAAGGAGAATGATGGAGGGAGTGAATTCAACTCTGATTATATTGTAAGAACTTTTTAAAGTGTCACAATGTACCCCCAGCACAACAATAAAAAAAGAAAAAAATAAAGGAAAGGTTGAGGGTATGTGCTTTAATTAAAATCATCTGTCAGTGCTAATGATCTACATTGAAAATTAATGGTCTACATAGATACAAAGAGGGGCTAAACAGGGGGTACATGATGTCATTAAAGTAGCAGAAAGGAAATGAATGTATGTTCCAATCAACTTTGATAAGCAGTATAGACAAACTGGAACTCATTGATAGGTAAAACTTCAAAATAAGCAGAATTTTATGGAAATTCATTTCCTGGGGGAGAAAATTCAACAGGTAAGTTTTTTTCCTCAAATATACCTATCACAAAAGATTGAAGCAGAACTTGGTTAGATCATAATGGGAAGTAACTTGAGGGTGGAAGATTGTAGCTCAACATATGGATCACCAGAAATGTCCAAAGATGAAATGGGTACTAGGAAGAGGCAGGGGAAAAAAAGTGAGCTCTCTGTCACTGGGAGTATGCAAAAAGAATCTGGGCAACAATTTGACAACATTAAACAACAGATTTAAGCATTGGATGGAGAAGCTGGACTGGATGACTTCATGTGACAGCAAGAGAATCAGTTGTACAAATCTAAAACAAATTTAATGAGCTAGAAAGTCATACAAGAAAATACAGAAAAGCTAATAAAATTGGGTCTTACTCAAGCTCCCAGCTACGTGTATGAGAAAAGGAATGACAGAAGACATTCCCATACTCTGACACTGAGTACCACCTTGCATATGGGCCCATAGCAACAAGGAGCATGGTGTTCCTGTAGACTCAAGCCATATTTGAGGCCCATTTTTATAAAAGACAGAGAGGTTCTGTCAAAGACAAGGTGTTTGGGGCACTGGAAGAATGCTGTGGGTTCAAAATATCTTAAAGACCCAATCTGTAGTTTTTTCTCAGCCAGAGTTATGTCAATTTTTCCAAGATAATTAAGATATATGGCCTAGGTAGATGAGGGTTCTTTCCTTTGGTACCTTGTCTTTACCTCCTTCCCATCTTAAAGAAATATATTTTCTCCAGGAAGGTTTTGTCACTTTTCTCTAGGGCTCTGCAGAGTCTGAAAGCCAGATGAAATGACACTCTGTTTGGCTGCATTTTATTGCCTGCTGTACTCTTCAATTTCTCTTCTAGCCCAGACTCAATTACAATCAAGGTCTGCAGAAAGCAAACAACATGCAGTGAACTTGCCACAGTGGCAATTAAGTGCAAACAGACCCTGAAAATTAAAATGAAAATCAAATGCCATTACTTTGAAGATAAACTAAAAGCTTCCTCAGAAATCATGAGGAAAGGCAGAGAGAAAAAAGAAAATAACCTGTCCTTAGCAATGCAGCTCCAACCCTGTAATATAACATTCTATCATCTCCAACATACGCACACTCTATACCTTTATCAAATTGTTTATGCTTTTTTAAAATCACATTTGTAATCAGGATGTCTTAGCATTGATTTTATAAATTTTATTTGGTGGCACATGGCTGCTTTAGGTTTCTAAGACAACAGTTGTACTTTGCCCCAGCCACCTAGGAAATCAAGACTGCTCACAATTTCTCATAAACCTGTCTGTTGATGGGACAAGAGGCACTTTGTGGCCTAGGAAATGGACTCTGCATGAAGGTAGTGGTGGGCACCATTAGAATTTGTTGGTTTGAGGACTGGAGGCATGGCTCAAGCAATAGAGTACCTGCTTTGCAAGTGCAATGCCCTGAGTTCAAACCCCAATCCCACCATGATAAAAAAAATTGGTTGGTTTGAAACTCTTGGTTTCATAGCCCTAAAAATCCCAAATCAACCTCAGGGCAATAGTCCTTCTGTTACCTATTATGCATATGTTTAGTGTTCAATAAATATGTTTCATTTCTTTTTATCTCTCTCTTTACAACTATTTCAGTTCTAAAGGCTGGTGGTATGTGATATAATAATAATAGTGCTATTGATAGTAATAGATACTACTTAAGTAGTGTTATCCTCATTTGGAGATAGGTAAAAGTTAGTCTTGAATGAAGTCAGTAGGGTGGCTTCTAGTTTTGGCTCTGCCACTTAGTAGATATCTGATGCTGGAGAAATCTCTTAAACTCTCTAACTCCAGTTTCTTCATTTGCCAAAAAAATTCATAGGGTTACTGTGAGAGTATATATATATATATATATATATATATATATATATATTATGGTTTATAACACCTGGATCATAGTGGGTCCTCAAAAATGGTAGTTCTTATCTTCTCTCTTTCCACTCCCAGGATACCACTTAAAAGTTCCTGACAGGACACTTAAGCTGGGAGATGAATCTGTATATTGGGGTAGTTCAATGGGGCAGAGCACAGAAAGCATGTTCGAAACAATTAAACATGGTGGTAATGGTGGTAGAAGAGAATTACTCAAATGGGGTAGTCTGGTCCTTCCCTCATCTTTCCTGTTGATTACCAATACATTTTGTGGTGCCCAAAGCAATGGGAACAGTAAAGTTCCTATTTGGTGCCTGCAAAATATTTGCTGAGTAGATGGGCACTGTGGAACATGGAGGGATAGAGTTTAGGATAAATTGAAAGTTTTGCCCTCTTCCATGCAGTGGAACTCCTCCATGGCTGCAGCCTGGATGGTTTTATATAGCCCTGGCATAATACCACTTTAACTGCTTCCCACTACCACCCCTACCATCTTCCAGCCATGCCCCACCAGGGTTACCCTAGGGACCAGATCTGGTCTTTCCTCCACATCTTGATAAGCTATCCTATTAAATCCCAAAGTATAAAGTAGAATCCAGACTCCACTTATTATTTTTTTTAGGTGAAGGAGGAGGGAAGAGAAGCCACTGAATTCTGTTCCACAAAGCCCCTCCTTGAGGAAAGAAAAAGCTCTCAACATCTATGAACTGCTTCTTTTACCCAATGACAGCTTCTATCTTGGTTATGCACTCAACTATGCAACAAGAGAAATCAAGCTTTGATGTAGTGCCTCTAGAGGAAGGACTGGGAAAAAAAGATGTCAGTCATTAAAGATTTCACTCCAAAGTCCTCAACTTCTTACTTCTTCAGGTATCTACTATTACCATGTCTTTCAAATGCTTATGCAGCTTTTTATTTAGATTTTTTAAAAAAGATAGCTATTTTTGAGAGGAAATAGATGAGATGTGTGGGGTGGGGAGGGTTGGGAAATCAAGCAACAGTTATACCTTTTAGCCAATAACTAAATAAATAAATCAGATGGTGATTAAATCCCAGGAGAAAACATAGATTAAAAGTCTGCACTTTCTAAATCTGTTACTCAACTGAACACAGCTGTTACAGATGAAGTATTTGCTTGCATGTATATCTATAATAATGCTGCCATTAGTATTCAGATATGAAGATAGCAACCCTCCCCTTTCCTAAGGACTCAGAGGGACTTTCTGTAGGAGGGGGGGTGGATTCTACACTGATCCATCCACAAGCTCCCCTGGTTATACTTTATATTCACAGTATGGCTAGGGAAGGAGATTAACATGTATATAGTGATGCTCTACTAAGCACTTTTTTTTTTGCGGTACTGAAGTTTGAACTCAGTGTCTTGTGCTTGCTAAGCAGGTGCTTTACCACTTGAGCCTCACCCATAGGTCTCTACTAAGAACTTTAAATATATTTATTGCTTTAATTCAAACAACAGCCCAATGCCAATGACAGAGTTATCAGTATCTTCTTTAACAGATAGGAAAAAACTCAGAAAAATTAAGCAACTTATTCAGGTTCGCTTAGCTAGCAGGAGGGCAGTCAGGATTCAAATCCAGCACTAAGTTACTCCAAAGCTCATGGTTCTGCCACTCATCATAGTCTGAAATACCTGGGCCAAGGGCCTGGCTCAGTCTTTGGTGGGGCTGTAAAAGTGGACTAAAAGTGATCCCAAGACTAAAATGGCAATTTTCAACTCATTAACATGCTGCTCTAAACAATCAAGTTGAACTCTATATACACAACATTCACTGAAAAAAAAGTAATAAGAAAAGTAGAGAAAAGGTTGAAAAGTAGGTTTTCAACTTGCATAATATCTGAGGTCAGCATTTAGTACTATAATCAAGGTATTTTTTTCAGGTCAAACTTAACAAAAGAAACACAATAGAGTCTTATCCAAGAATACACTTCTGCATGCTAATAAAATCATATTTATTATTTTTCCAGTGCCACTTCTAGTTAAAGTGAAGGAATTAATAATTGAATTGGTCACAGGACTACAGAGGGCTTAACAGTTTAATAAAACTCTTGCACTCATCCTGTCACTTGAAAACCACCACACTGTAAGTCAGCAAAAAAGTTATCATCTTGATTTATAGGTGCAAAAAATTAAGGACCAGGGAAATAACATAAAGTTCTTGAGATGGGGCTGGGTGGTCCCTGCAAGCTGTCAATGTTATATTCTCTTCAATACATTTTTAAGGAAGGGAGTGACATGATCAAAGTAGCACTTTAGAAAGATTAATCAACTCATCATGCATCACAAGAGTTAGGATGGTAGACAAGAGGAATGCTGGACTAAGAGTTGGGTTCCAGGTACAAGTTATGGCTTTATCACTTGATTTGTATGTAATTCTGTAGAATGAAGATGAGTGATGAGTATTCCTGCCATTTCTACTTAAGAAGCCTGTTAAAGGCTCAGATGAGAGAAATAATGGATGTAAGAGTGCTTCATAAGTCATCAGTTTCCTTGAAAGAAATCAGAGTTTTGTTGACTAAAGGAGTTACAGTTTTTTAATACATATTTGGTTGATCATCCATTCTACTGTCACTTATGATACATAAGTATATTGTCATATAACCTGAAACACTCTCAGTGAAAAAAAAAGACAATTGCTCACCATAAAAGATACTATATAGCTCTTGGACATTTTAGGTAAGTACTTTTCTTGAGTTAGTTGAGAATAAGATGAATGTGATCATATCACTGATTCACTCCTTTTTACACAACCTCCAGGGACCACTAGGGCCCAAAGGAAGCAACCTCATTTAAAGGCCAAGGTATTATTAAGAAGGCAGGAATGTAAAAGTTGTAAGTCATAAGAAAGAGAAAGGTACATCTAAATGCCCCATAACATCCTTCATTATGGGGTGAAGGAGGAAGAAAAAATATGTATATTCTCATTCTGGTCTTTTCATTATATATCTATATAAAAATTTCATTGTATACCTGAATCAAATGAGTCCACCATATAATGGGCTTCCCTATGGATTATAGACAAATTATAATTTCTGACACTTATTAAAAATATTTTTTGAGGGGAAGAAGGAAGACTGTTATTCTGACCTAAGTTATTTTCATTCTCTTCTTCCTGTTCCATCTTTTATTGGCCCCTTTTCATTTTTGCTCCAACCATTTTCTCATCTTTTTGTTGCATCCAATTCTGTGCTATTATTCACCTATTCTAGTTCTTAAATAACTGTACCACATTCAATTAAGGCATTCCCATCTTCAACTTACCACACAATAAGTTTGGATTTGTGTGTGCGTGTGTGTGTGTTTTGCCAGAATGCTGAGTCTTGAAAGGGTGAAAGCTAGTCGTACAAAGACAGCACCTAAATATGATCTAGTAATTAAAGCTCCAGAGCCCCTACTGAGACTAATAAAAGGCACCTTGTTATTTGTAAACACATCATAGAATCAGTTGGTCATTTTGCTAATGCCTTGCTTACTACTGAGCTTGATCTGCCAGAAAAGCCGTCTTTGGTTCTTGGACTATGAAGAGCTGAGACTAAAGAGCTGGATTTTTCCAGTCAATGAGTTTGGAGAGTTAAAAAATTTTCAGGTGGGTTAACATGACAAAGTTTGCTGCCACTTCTGGACCACTTCCCCAGCCTGAGTAAGAGGGTTCAATCCTGTCACCTCAGGTGTCAGGTAGCTGCTGACACTAACTAAAATCTCTATAGTCACCCAAACAGTTGTCACCAAGAAGCTATGGAGTGGCAAGGCAATATTGTCATTTGATTCCAATTCAGTGGCATGGTCATGGTAGGCACAACATTTTATTACCTACTAAATTACTGTGGAGAATACTGTGGCATCTTGGAGCCAATGATTTTCAAACACTTAGTTATAGTTAGTGATTAATTTTGTGTTTTCTGTACAATTTATTTATTTATACTGAAAATGGAAATTATTTACTTATTTGTGTAACCACAAAAATGATCAAAGGCAACTTTACATAGAACTTTACCTAGAAAAGGCATCCTTGCCTAGTTGAACAAAGAAGGAAACCAAGCATATCCAAAAATATGAGCATGTCACCATTTCTCCATGTACTGCAAGTAAATGGAGAGTGTTCGTGTGTCTGGTATGCTGTTTGCAGGTGAATGGCTATAAACAGCCCTTGTTTTTGATGCCTCCCATTTGATATCCTTTATTCCTTCTTGAGTTCTAAGTGAAACAACTGCATACTGAAAGTCCATGCGAAATGTAGATTTTGAACCAGTTAAATTGCAGTCACAACATCCTGAGGAGTGTGCTCATTTTATTCCTAGAGAATAATATTACTGTATAATAAAATAAATTTTTTTGTACTAGGGTTTGAACTCAGGGTCTCATGCTTGCTAGGTGGGCACGCTACTCCTTGAGTCACTTCACCAGCCTCTAACTCTATTTTTTAACATTAAAAAATATAGTATTTCAGCCATATGTGCTGGCTCATGCTTATAATGCGAGCTCCTGGAGAGGTGGATATTGGAAGAATTGTAGTTTGAGGGCATCCTAGACAAAAAAATTAGTGAGACTCCCACTCAACAAAAAGGCTGGGTATGGTGGTACATGCCTGTAATCCTAAGTTACACAGGAGACTTAAGTATAAATAGGAGGATCACAGACCAACCAGGGGAAAAAATAAGACCCTATCTGAAAAATAATTAGAAGCAAAAAGGGTTGAAGGCATGGCTCAAGTGGTAGAACGCTTACCTAGAAAGCACGAAGCCCCAAGTTCAAACCCCAGTACCATAAAAATCATATATATGTAGTATTTCACCAACACAAATTACACATTGGATTTACTAGTTGCTGATCATTCCTCCAAAATAACCTCAATCCAATTTCAGCTAATTACAGGCAGTCAAGTAAACTGAAACCCAGGTTCCTATTTGAGCAGCTGCTAATGAGACTAGGTTTAATTCAACACATTAGCCACTACTTCAACAGTAAGCTGAGAAAATGTTTGCTGCCTGTAGATGAATGCAAGTTTAAATTCCAACACTAAGCTAACCAGTTCCTTCATGATATCTAGTTGATAAGGGACATTGAGAACTAACAAATGAGGGTTT
Source organism: Castor canadensis (assembly GCF_047511655.1). Taxonomy (NCBI): domain Eukaryota; kingdom Metazoa; phylum Chordata; class Mammalia; order Rodentia; family Castoridae; genus Castor; species Castor canadensis. Next base: position 77,375,884 of record NC_133405.1, on the reverse strand, counting down.
GGGAGTTTGGGTGCTTGTCTTTTCTTCTTCCTTCTTTGTCTTTGTCTTTTCTTCTTCTTCTTATGGGACTGGGGTTTGAATTCAGGGCTTCACGCTTGCAAAGCAGGCGCTCTACCACTTGAGCCACACCTCCAGTCCATTTTGATCTGGTTATTTTAAAGATGGTGGTCTCCCTAACGATTTGCCTGGGCTGGCCTCAAGCCTCAATCCTCCCAATCTCAGCCTCCCAAGTAGCTAGGATTACAGTTGTGAGCCACCACAACTGGAGAGGTAGATTGAAGCCAGTTGTTTAGGGTATTTAGCTGTTAACTAAAATTTCGTGTGTTTGAATCCCATCAATCTAGCGAGGACTTAGCTTAGTAAAAGTGCTTGATTTGCGTTCATGAGATGTAGGGTGGTATCCTGCAGTCCTTATTACAGGAATTAAGTTTATTTAACTTGCTTAGGGCTTTGAAGGCTCTTGGTCTGTTTAACCTAAATTCCTAGCTTAGGGTGAATATGATAGGTGTTAGGGGTAGGGTTATGGTTGTAATAATAAAAAGTGGGGGTAAAAGGATTGAGAGTTTGTTGTTGGGGTGTCGTCATTTTATTTTTGTGGTGCTTGTGGTTGGGAATAGGGTTAGGGTAGTTGAGTAAATTAGTCATATGTAGAAATACAAGTTTAGTAGGGCCAGCATGGCTATAATTGTTGGTATTAAGATTAGGTCATTTTTTGTCAGCTCATTAATGATGATTCATTTTGGTAGGAATCCTGTTAGTGGTGGGAGTCCTCCGAGTGATAGTAGTGAGATGAGTAGTATTAGGGTAATTACTGGGGTTACGTTTCAGGAGTGAGCTAAAGTTAGTGTGTTGGTGTTTGTGTTGTAGTTGATTATTGTAAATATGGTGATGGTTAGTAAGATGTAGATGATTAGGTTTAGTATGAAGGCTATTGAGTTGTATGAGATGATGGCTATTATTCATCCTATATGGGCAATTGATGAATAGGCTATGATTTTGCATAGTTGTGTTTGGTTTAGTCCTCCTCAGCCACCTACTATAATTGATAGTAGGGCTATTGATATGAGGAGTTGGCGGTTGATTGATGGTGTTAGTTGGTGTAGGATGGAAATTGGGGCTAGTTTTTGCCATGTTAGTAGTAGTATTCCTGACATTAGAGTGGCTCCTTGGGTGACTTCTGGTACTCACAGGTGGAATGGAGCTAATCCGAGTTTTATAGTTAGCGCTATTAGGGCTATGAATGATGTGATGGGGTTTTGCGTATAGGTGACTGACCATTGGCCTGAGTCTAGCATGTTAATTACAATTGCTATTAGTAGCAGTATAGACGCTGTGTCTTGTGTTATGAAGTACTTGGTTGCTGCTTCTGTGGATCGTGGACTTCCTTTATTGATTAGTAGGGGGATGAATGCTAATATATTAATTTCTAAACCCGCTCATATTACTAGTCAGTGGGAGCTTGTTATTGTAATTATTGTTCCTATAATTACAGTGGGTAAGATAATTAATTTGGCAGCGGGGTTAATTAGTACGGGAAGGATATAAACCAACATTTTCAGGGTATGGGCCCAATAGCTTAATTTAGCTGACCTTACTTTAGAGTTGGGTGTGATATGGTAGCACGAAGAATTTTGAGTTCTTAGGATTAGGTTCGATTCCTTTAGCTCTAGAAATAAGAGGGCTTGAACCTCTATATTTTACTCTATCAAAGTAACTCTTTTGTCAGACATATTTCTATATTTGTGGGGGGATGCTTGATATGGCAACGGGGATGGATACATATAATATGCAGGCAGCCAAAGTGAGTGGGAGGAAATTTTTTCATAGTAGGTGTATGAGTTGGTTGTATCAGAATCGGGGGTATGATGCTCGGATTCATAAGAATAGTATGGTGAGGCAGGGTTTTGATGGTGAAGTTGATAGTATATGGCTCTGGGGCTAGGGGGTTGTGGAATGCTCCTAGAAATATGATTGTGGTGAGAGCATTTATTATGATGTTCATGTATTCTGCTATGAAGAATAGGGCGAATGGCCCAGCGGCATATTCTACGTTGAATCCGGATACTAGTTCAGATTCTCCTTCAGTTAGGTCGAATGGGGCTCGGTTAGTTTCTGCTAGTGTTGAGATAAATCATATTATTGCTAGTGGTCATGTTGGGATGATGAGTCAGATATGTTCTTGTGTTGTGATTAGTGAGGATATAGTGAATGATCCATTTATAAGTATTACTGATAAAACGATGATGGCAAGGGATACTTCATATGAGATTGTCTGTGCGACAGCTCGGAGTGCTCCAATTAGGGCATATTTAGAATTTGATGATCAGCCTGATCATAGGATGGCATAGACGGATAGGCTAGAGGTTGCTAGAATGAATAGGATGCAAAGTTTATGTTGATTAGGGGTTGTGGTATTGGAAATGGAATTCATATGATAAGGGCTAGTGTTAGGGCTAGGGTTGGGGCGATGGAGAATAGCAGTGGGGAGGAGGCTAGTGGTCGTATTGGTTCTTTAATGAATAGTTTTAGTGCATCGGCGAATGGTTGAAGGATGCCGTAGGGGCCTCCTACGTTTGGGCCTTTTCGTAGTTGTATATATCCTAGGAGTTTTCGTTCTACGAGGGTTAAGAATCTATTGCAAGTAGAATGGGGATAGTTAGGGTAAGGACATTTATGATGAACATGGAGTGTTAAGGAGAGGAGTTGAACCTCTGAGGGTAAAGTTTTAAGTCTTATGCAATTACCAGGCTCTGCCACCTTAACTAACCCTGTTCTAGGGTAGGTGAGTGTATAGTTTACTAGATTGATGTTAGTGTATCTATTGGACTTAAGGCTCTGATGGGGAGTTGGCCTTGTTTCTCTTGTCCTTTCATACTGGGAGAAACTTGTAAATAGATAGAAACCGACCTGGATTACTCCGGTCTGAACTCAGATCACGTAGGACTTTAATCGTTGAACAAACAAACCTTTAATAGCGGTTGCACCATTGGAATGTCCTGATCCAACATCGAGGTCGTAAACCCTATTGTCAATATGGACTCTAGAATAGAATTCCTTCTTTTTTTTCCCCCAGATCAAGTCTTTGTTTATTATATTTTCTTTTTTTATTATTCATTTATTCACATATGCATACATTGTTTCGGTCATTTCTCCCCCATGCGCCCCTCCCCCACCCTCTCCCCCCTACCCCCCTCAGTTCCAGGCAGGTCCTACTCTGCCTCTATCACTAATTTTGTTGAAGAAAAGACACAAGAATAATAAGGAAGACAAAGTGTTTTTGCTAGTTGAGTTAAGGATAGCTATACAGAAATATTCCTAGCATTGCTTTCATGTATACATGTTATGACCCATGTTGATTCATCTCTAACTGATCTTTACACTGGTTTTTGATCTGCTTCTCATGCTAACCTCTGTCACTTTAAGGTTTCTGTATTTGCTCCTCTGGAGTGGGGACATCAAACGCTTTCATGTTTTGGCTTTTCTACCTATTTCTATATCACCCGTATGTACTCTTCCCTTGTTACGTGATCCCAGTCCAACCACATTGCTGAATTTGCCCTAGATCTAAAGTCCGCATATGAGGCATAACATATGATTTTTGGTCTTCTGAGCCTTGCTGACCTCTCTCAGAATGATGTTCTCCAGTTCCATCCATTTACCTGCAAATGGTAAGATTTCATTTTTCTTCACGGCTGAGTAAAATTCCATTGTTGTACAAATACCACATTTTCTTGATCCATTCATTAATAGTGGGGCATCTTGGTTGTTTCCATAACTTGGGTATTGTAAATAGCGCTGCAAAAAACATGGGTGTGCAGGTGCCTCTGGAGTAACCTGTGTTGCGTTCCTTTGTATATATCCCCAGGAGTGGGATTGCTGGATCATATGGCAGGTCTATCTATGTTTAGATTTTTAAGAAGTCTCCAAATTTTTTTCCAGAGTGATTGCACCAGCTTGCATTCCCACCAGCAGTGTACGAGGGCTCCTTTTTCCTCACATCCTCACCCACACATGTTGGTGGTGGTGTTTTCGATGATGGCTATTCTAACAGGGGTGAGGTGGAAGCATAGTGTGGTTTTGATTTGCATTTCCTTTATGGCTAGAGATGGTGAGCATTTTTTCATATGCTTTTTTGCATTTGAATTTCTTCTTTTGAGAAAGTTCTGTTTAGTTCAGTTGCCCATTTTTTAATTGGTTCATTGATTTTAGGAGGGTTTAGTTTCTTAAGTTCCCTGTATATTCTGGTTATCAGTCCCTTCTCTGATGTATAGCTGGCAAATATTTTCTCCCACTCTGTGGGTGGTCTCTTCAGTTTAGAGACCATTTCTTTTGTTGTGCAGAAGCTTTTTAATTTTATGAAGTCCCATTATCCATCCTTTCTCTTAGTTGCTGGGTTGCTGGGGTTCTATTGAGGAAGTCCTTGCCTATACCTATTAGTTCCATAGTGTTTCCTGTTCCTTCCTGTAGTAACTTCAGTTTCAGGTCTGATATTTAGGTCCTTGATCCATTTTGAGTTGATGCTAGTACAGGGTGATAGACATGGATCTAGTTGCAGTTTCTTGCAGACAGGTAACCACTTTTCCCAGCAACATTTGTTGAAGAGGTTGTCTTTTCTCCATCGTATATTTTTGGCACCTTTGTCAAAAATGAGGTGGGTATAGTTGTGTGGATTCATATCCGGGTCCTTTATTCTGTTGCACTGGTCTTCAGGTCTATTTTTATGCCAGTACCATGCTTTTTTTATTGCTACTGCTTTGTAATATAGTTTGAAGTCAGGTATTGTGATACCTCCAGCATTGCTCTTTTTGCTGATTATTGCCTTGGCTGTTTGCAGTCTCTTGTGTTTCCAAATAAACTTTAGGGTAGATTTTTTCAATCTCTGTGATGAAAGTCATTGGGATTTTGATGGGAATTGCATTAAACATGTAGATTGCTTTTGGTAGTATAGCCATTTTTACTATGCTGATTCTACTGATCCATTAGCATGGGAGATCTTTCCATCTTGTTTCTTCCTTGATCTCTTTCTTTGGGAGACTGTAATTCTCCTTGTAGAGTTCATTCACATTCTTTATTAAATTTACTCCTAGGTATTTAATTTTTTTTGAGGCTATTGTGACTGGAATTGTTTCCATGTATTCCTTCTCAGTTTGTTCCTTGTTGGTGTATAGAAAAGCTAATGATTTTTGTAGGTTGATTTTGTATCCTGCCACCTTACTGTAGCTGTTTATGGTGTCTAAGAGCTTTTGGGTAGAGTGTTTTGGGTCTTTAAGGTATAGGATCATGTCCTCTGCAAATAAGGAGATTTTGAAAGTTTCTTTACCTATTTGTATTCCTTTTATTTCTTCTTCTTGTCTAATTGCTGTGGCTAGAAATTCCAGTACTATGTTGAACAGGATTGGGGATAGTGGGCACCTTTGTCTCATTCCTGATTTTAGAGGGAATGGCTTCAGTTTTTCACTGTTAAGTATGGTGTTGGCTGTAGGTTTATCATATATAGCTTTTATAATGTTGAGGTGCTTTCCTTCTATTCCTAGTTTTCTTAGAGCTTTTATCATGAAATGGTGTTGGATCTTATCAAAGGCTTTTTCTGCATCTATTGAGATGATCAAGTGGTTTTTGTCTTTGCTTCTGTTAATGCGGCTTGTTATGTTTATTGATTTTCGTATGTTGAACCACCCCTGAATCCCTGGGATGAAGCCTACTTGGTCGTGGTGAATAATCTTTTTGATGTGTTGTTGAATTCGGTTTGCCATTATTTTGTTGAGGATTTTTGCATCAATGTTCATTAAGGAGATTGGCCTATAGTTCTCCTTTTTGGAGGTGTCTTTGCCTGGTTTTGGGATAAGTGTAATACTGGCTTCATAAATGTGTTTGGCAGTTTTCCTTCCCTTTCTATTTCGTGGAACAGTTTAAGGAGGGTTGGTATCAGTTCTTCTTTAAAGGTCTGATAGAATTCAGCAGAGAATCCATCAGGTCCTGGACTTTTCTTTTTTGGGGAAACTCTTGATTGCTGCTTCAATTTCATTTTGTGTTATAGATCTATTCAGGTGATTAATTTCTTCTTGGTTCAGTTTTGGATGATCATATGTATCTAGAAATCTGTCCATTTCTTTAAGATTTTCAAATTTATTTGAATATAGGTTCTCAAAGTAGTCTCTGATGATTTCCTGGACTTCCATGGTGTTTGTTGTTATCTCCCCTTTTGCATTCCTAATTCTACTAATTTGGGTTTTTTCTCTCCTCATCTTAGTCAGGTTTGCCAGGGATCTATCGATCTTGTTTATTTTTTCAAAGAACCAACTTTTTGTTTCATTAATTCTTTGTATGGTTTTTTTGGTTTCTATTTCGTTGATTTCAGCTCTTATTTTTATTATTTCTCTCCTTCTATTTGTTTTGGGATTTGCTTGTTCTTGTTTTTCTAGGAGTTTGAGATGTATCATTAGGTCATTGATTTGGGATCTTTCAGTCTTTTTAATATATGCACTCATGGCTATAAACTTTCCTCTCAGGACTGCCTTAGCTGCATCCCATAGGTTCTGGTAGGTTGTTTTCATTTTCATTGACTTCCAGGAACTTTTTAATTTCCTCTTTTATTTCATCGATGATCCATTCTTCATTAAGTAATGAGTTATTTAGTTTCCAGCTGTTTGCATGCTTTTTGTCTTTACTTTTGTTGTTGAGTTCTACTTTTACTGCATTGTGATCAGATAGTATGCACGGTATAATTTCTATTTTCTTATATTTGCTGAGGCTTGCTTTGTGCCCTAGGATATGATCTATTTTGGAGAAGATTCCATGGGCTGCTGAGAAGAATATATATTGTGTAGAGGTTGGATGAAATGTTCTGTAGACATCAACTAGGTCCATTTGATCTACTGCATATTTTAGACCTTGGATTTATTTATTGATTTTTTGTTTGGATGACCTATCTATTGATGATAATGGGTTGTTAAAGTCTCCCACCACCACTTGTTGGCATTTATATATGCTTTTAGGTCTTTCAGGGTATGTTTGATGAAATTGGGTGCATTGACATTGGGTGCATACAGGTTGATAATTATTATTTCTATTTGGTCTATTTCCCCTTTTATTAGTATGGAATGTCCTTCTTTATCTCGTTTGATCAATGTAGGTTTGAAGTCTACTTTGTCAGAGATAAGTATTGCTACTCCTGCCTGTTTTCAGGGGCCATTGGCTTGGTAAATCTTCTTCCAGCCTTTCATCCTTAGCCTATGCTTATTTCTGTCGGTGAGATGGGTCTCCTGTAATCAACAAATTGTTGAATCTTCCATTTTAATCCATTTTGTCAAGCGGTGCCTTTTGATGGGTGAATTAAGTCCATTAACATTAAGCGTTAGTACTGATAGGTATGTGGTGATTCCTGTCATTTAGTTGTCCTACTTGTTTGAAGGTTTGATTGTGTGTACCTAAGTTGAAGTTACGCTCTACTGTCTTGCTTTTTCTTTTCCTGTGGTTTGGTGCTGCCTACCTTTTCATGGTTAAGTTGGGTGTCACTTTCTGTGTGCAGAATCCCTTGAAGAATCTTTTGTAGTGGTGGCTTTGTGGTCACATATTGTTTTAGTTTCTGTTTATCATGGAAGACTTTTATTGCTCCATCTATTTTGAATGATAGCTTTGCTGGGTAGAGTATCCTGGGGTTGAAGTTATTTTCATTCAGTGCCCGGAAGATCTCACCCCACGCGCTTCTTGCTTTTAATGTTTCTGTTGAGAAGTCTGCTGTGATTTTGATGGGTTTACCTTTGTATGTTACTTGTTTTTTCTCTCTTACAGCCTTCAATATTCTTTGCTTAGTTTCTGAACTTGTTGTTTTAATGATGATATGTCATGGGGTAGTTCTATTTTGATCTGGTCTGTTTGGTGTCCTGGAGGCCTCTTGCATCTGTATGGGAATATCTTTCTCTAGATTTGGGAAATTTTCCGTTATTATTTTGTTGAATAGATTACACATTCCCTTCGCTTGCACCTCTTCTCCTTCTTCGATGCCCATGATTCTCAAGTTTGGTCTTTTGATGGAGTCGGTGAGTTCTTGCATTTTCTTTTCACAGGTCTTGAGTTGTATAATTAATAGTTCTTCGGTTTTTCCTTTAATTACCATTTCATCTTCAAGTTCTGAGATTTGGTCTCCTGTTTGTTCTATTCTGCTGGATTGGCCTTCTGTTTTGTTTTGCAGTTCTGTTTCGTTCTTTTTTCTGAGGTTTTCCATATCATGGCAGTTTTCCTCTTTAATGTTGTCTATTTTTGTCCTGAGTTCATTTATCCGTTTATTCATCATGTTCTCTCTTTCACTTTGGTGTTTATACAGTGCTTCTATGGTTTCCTTTGTTTCTTCTTTTGCTTTTTCAAATTCTCTATTTTTGTTGTCTTGGAATTTCTTGAGTGTCTCCTGTACATTTTGGTTGACCCTATCCAGTATCATCTCTATAAAATGCTCATTGAGTACCTGTAGTATGTCTTCTTTTAAATTATTCTTGTGGGCTTCATTGGGTCTTTTGGCATAGTTTATCTTCATTTTGTTGGAGTCTGGATCTGAGTTTCTGTTCTCTTCATTCCCCTCTGGTTCCTGTACTAATTTTTTGCTGTGGGGAAACTGGCTTCCCTGTTTTTTCTGTCTTCCCGTCATTGTCTTTGGTGTTGTTACTGTCCCTGTAATGTGTGCAATTAAGTATTTTCTAGCTTGTAATAATAACAATGGTAATATTTAGAATGGAAGGGTGAGCTGAGATGGAAAGCAAGAAGTTAAAGAAATGGGAAAAAGAAATACACAGACTGGAAGGAGAAAACAGAACAAGGTATCAGACAAGAAGGTTTCAAAGGTATAAACAGGGAGCTTTAGTGTACTAATCGACAGTAAGCTGAACAGACATTAGAGAGACAGAGAGAGGATTGAAAATCAAAAATAAAAAAAGATAAGAATAAAAATAAAAAATAAGTAAATGAAAGAAAAAATCTATATATACAAATGTATTAAAATAAATTGAAAAAATAGAAAATTTTAAAAAACCAAAAAAAACCAAAAAACCAAAAACCTCCAAGTTCAAATGCAATGAAGTTTCAGTCTTAATAATTTGGATGTCCATCTCAGTCTCCAATCCTGGAGATGGTGCCTCAGATGTTGTTCTGTAGTTGTCTCATCAAAGGGGACGCATAAAGTAGAACAAAACTACACACACACGCACAAAAAAAAATCCCACCAAGTGTCCCAAGTTCAAATGCAATACAGTTTCAGTAAGTCTTTTAGCTTGCAGGTGTAATTCGGTTGTTCTCTCATCAAAGGTAGGGAGACAAAGAAAAAAAAAAGTCTGGAGACAGTTCTGAGAATGGTATCTGCAGCTGTGTCTTGCCTGCCCGCTGCTGTCAGCCTGCTGTTGCTGGAGGCATTATTTATGCAGATCTCTGGGGTGAGCTTAGCACTCACCTGGCCTGCAGGCTTTGTTTACTCAGATTTCTCCTGTGTGTGAGCCTCTGCTACAAGCTTTCCCCTTTCCAAGCACACTGGGAAAGGTGACACTGCACCTGCGTTGTCAGGCCTGCGTGTTTATTTACAGTTCATGTGGGAGGTGGGTCTTCCCCCCTCTCCTGTGCAGTTTTCCTCCCACTGCCACTTTCACAAGCTTTTCTTCTCCTGATTACTGGACGGTGCTGCTGCTCCTGCCAGCCACCATGTTTGTTTACAGCTCACGTGGGAAGTGGGTCTTCCCTCCTCTCCTGTGGAGTTTTCCTCCCTCCACCACTCTCACAAGCTTTCCCACTCCTCGTTGCTGGGTGCATGCCCCCGCTCCCACCAGAGGCTCTCCGGCCAGGCCGGCTTGTTTATTTACAGTCCCGGGAAGGATTCCCTTCCCCCAATCTTCGGTACTCAGTGCACCCCACCCTCTTTTCTGCGTGTCTTTATTGCTCTTATTGCTTATTACTCACTTTCTCTTTTTTCCCCGGGTGGAGGTTGGTCTGTCCAGGGGGCTATGCTGCTCTGGCCCAGGCTTGTCTGTGGGAGTATCGCGTACCATGAAGCTCACCTGGTCCGCGTCTTCCCATGCCATCTGGGCGCTGGCGACTGTCATATATTGTTTTAGTTTCTGCTTATCATGGAAGACTTTTATTGTTCCATCTATTTTGAGTGATAGTTTTGCTGGGTAGAGTATCCTAGGGTTGAAGTTATGTTCATTCAGTGCTTGGAAGACCTCACTCCATGCTCTTCTTGCTTTTAATGTTTCTGTTGAGAGTCTGCTGTGATTTTGATGGGCTTACCTTTGTATGTTATTTGTTTTTTTCTCTCTTACAGCCTTCAATATTCTTTCTCTAGTCTCTGTACTTGTTGTTTTAATGATAATATGTCACGGCGTAGTTCTATTTTGGTCAGGTCTGTTTGGTGTTCTGGAGGCTTCCTGCACCTGAATGGGCATAGTTTTCTCTAGATTTGGGAAATTTTCTGTTATTTTGTTGAATATATTACACATTCCTTTTGCTTACACCTCTTCTCCTTCTTCAATGCCCATGATTCTCAGGTTTGGTCTTTTGATGGAGTCAGTGAGTTCTTTCATTTTCTTTTCACAGGTCTTGAGTTGTTTAACTAATAGTTCTTCAGTTTTTCCTTTAATTGCCATTTTATCTTCAAGATCTAAGATTCTGTCTTCTGTTTGTTCTATTCTGCTGGAATGGCCTTCCATTTTGTTTTGTATTTCTGCTTCATTCTTTTTTTTCTGAGGTTTTCCATATTGTGGGTTACTTCCTTTTTAATATTGTCAATTTTTGCCCTTAATTTGTTTATCTTTCTGTTTATGGTGATCTCTGTTTCAGTTTGGTGTTTATTTAGGCCTTCTGTGATTTCATTTATTTGTTTCTGGGTTTTCTCATATTCTTTGTTTTTGTATTCTTGGAATTTCTTGAGTGCCTCCTGTAGGTTTTGGTTGACCATGTCTAGTAGCATCTCTATGAAATTCTCATTAATTACTTGATGAATTTCTTCTTTCAGAGTGTTCTTGTGGTCTTTGTTGTGTTCCTTGGTATAGTTTATCTTTGTTTTGTTGGAGTCTGGATCTGGGTATCTGTTTTCTTCATTTCACTCTAAATCCTGTAGTACTTTATTTTTGGGGGGAGAATGGTTTCCATCCCTTTTTCTTATTCCCATATTTCCACTATGTATTGTTTCTTTCCCTAGACTATGTGTAATTTAGAATTAGCTGGGTTACAATATTAATACTAACAAAACCATGAGAGAAGGATAAAAAAGAGAAAGAGAAGGAAAGATAAAAGGAAGAGAGAAGAGAGGAAAAAAGAAAAAAAAATGGGAGAGATGGTGGGTGATCAAACAGCAAACTAGGCAGCCAAACCCTTGAAGAAAGGAGAAAAAGAGAAAAACAAATCACCAGTTCTGGAACAGTAGAATTGCAGAGTTAGTTGTTCTGTTACTCCTTTAGTGTCCAGTCCCGTGTGTGTGTGTTTCTTAGGCACACTATGAGCCCTCTAGTGGTGGCCTGAGTGGGAGTCTGGTGGATCAGTTATCTGGAAAGCCTGTAGGCTGGGGCTCAGCTCTGCCTGAGGGGCAGGGATCCCGATGGGCTGGTGGATGCAGCTGTCTCACAACAAGCTGCTGCCTGTCCTGGTGGGGCGGGGCTCCAGTCATTCCACATGGAGCTGGAGCCCGGTGAGGCCTGAGGAGCGAGGACCCTGAGGGGTGGGGATCTGGTTGTCCCATGCATAGCTGGGGCCCAGCAGGGCCTGAGGGGTGGTGGGCTCGAGGGGCAGGTATCCCGGTGGGGTGTGGGTCCTGCTCGAGGCTGCAGTACAGCATGGCCGAGGGGCGGGTATCCAGGCAGGGTGTGGGTCCGGTTCAAGGCTGGGGTCCGGTGCAGCTGAGGGATGGGAATCCTGGTGGTGCGTGGATCCAGCGTGGCTCAAGAGGTGGGGATCCCACCATGCATGTGTCCAGTGCAGGGCTGTGGCCTGGTGCAGCCCAAGGGCCAGAGAGCCCAGCAGAATGGTGCAGTGGCTCTGCAGGCCTACGGGGCGGGGATTTGGCAGTCCAGCTGTTCTTTTATTAGATCATGGCATGGAGAAGCCTTCCACAATCTAAGGGTTTAGAGTGCTATATTTTTGTTTCTCCTTGGTGCTTTACCTCAGCCAAGCATGTCTCCAGCTTCTTGGCAGGGTCTCTGGTTCAGGAGGTCACGAGGTCTGTGGCTCTGTCTCCGTCGCCATCCCCAGCTTGCTTCTTAACATACCATTTTCTCCTCAGCCTCTTTGCTCAAGAACTCACAATGGGTCATCACTACCTACCAAATCAAATCCATTCTCTTCTGTCAGGATTTCAAGGACTTCCATAATACCTCAACAACCTTACCTGGCATTATGCACAACACCTGACATGTTCCTTCCATCTCAGAGAGACTCTTGCCATTACTGTCCCAACATGGGCAAAATCTCCCCTCCTTCTTCCTCTTGGCTTCTCAAAATCTAGCCCAGCTTGTGCTGATCTCCACCTTTTCTGAATAGACTCCTGGCCATTTAATACCTAATGATATGTATTTTTAAGATTTTTCGTTTCTTCAACAAAAATTATTTTTCCTATGTTTTGTGGATCTACCTGAAATGTAAGTTACTGGAAAGCAGATTTTACATCTATCATCACACCTTGCACCTAAGCACAGATCTAGGTATACAACAGGGGATCATTTCTTTTGGGGGATTTGGGACATAAATTTATACAGTTTGTACTTGGAAATAGCTGAGAGAACTTGGTTCTGTTTTCATCTAAGTTTCTTACATTTTCCTAATTGCCTTTAACACACTCCCTCCATGAGAGCCAGCGTGCTTTAATTACTTCTAGGCATTCTTTTGGGAATATCACCAAGACACTAAAGGAAAATGAAATCTAACTACACTCCAGTGATATAATTGCTATTGGCCTTTGTATCAAACACAGATAAAGATCAGGTATTTTTCTTTCCTAATGTTAGCTTTAATCAAAGTGTCCAAATGAACTGAACCTAAGCAATCATGGGTGTATAAATAGGCCTGGAAAAACATGCCACATGGTTGACTTGGAAGCATGAGTCATGAATTTTGTGCTTTTTGATCTTTCTTGGCGAAAGCCACCTTGTATTTTCACAGCACTTTTTTTTGTGGTACTAGGGTTTGAACTCAGGGTCTACACCTTGAGCCACTCCACCAGCACTTTTTTGTGATGGGTTTTTCAAGATAGGGTCTTGCAAACTATTTTCCTGGGTTGGTTTCAAACCATAATCCTCCTGATCTCTGCCTCCTGAGTAGGTAGGATTACAGGTGTGAGCCACTAGCACTTGGCACTTTCACAGCACTTTATAGGTTATAAAACATTTCACATCTGTTATTTTATTTGATCTGCACAAGAAAACATTCTTTTTCATGAAAGTGAAATAAACTCAGAGTCAGAGAAAGTAAGGAACTTGCTAAAGCCTTAAAGCAAGGAAATGATAGAAACAAGACCTGTTCCCAGAGTGTAGAGAAGTTGGGCAGAGAAGGGAAAGCACAATGGGGACCCTAGAGACTCAAGCAAACATCAACTATGTGCTAAACACTGTCAGATGATACAAATATGAATGACAATCCTTCCCTAAAGGCACCTAAATGTGTGAGAAATATATATAAAGTCTGATCAACTGTTGGTTAAAGAAAAATTAAGTCAAAAAATGAGGTCTTCAGAACTGTATTCCTTTCATTATTTCACACTGCCTCCCATAATTCTGTTAAGGACCTAGTTCCCACTTTACTACTTTCTCCCTTTAGCTTTCAGAGGTGGGCTTTTGGAATAGTTAACAAAGTAGACTTTAGTGAAGTTACATTGCTTGCTAGAGAAAGAGTAAGAGAATATCAGCTGGAAATGAACACTGGGAGAGATTGTTAGAATCTCAGTAACTGAAAGCCAATGATTTTTCTATACTTGTTACTTTTGAAGACAGGGTAGGGACTGAAAATTTGCTAATATAGAGAACCAACCAAATGACATAAATATCTGAAGGCCTGGATAACAGCCAAGAACTTGAGAACCCTGAATCAAATGGTGACTGAATGACAGTGTTCTCAGGATAAATTCAAAGATTAAAAAAGATGAGGGGAGGGTAGCTTAAGGACTCATGCTCTTTCTTCGGAGCTACATTTACTTGAAAGTCTTCTGGTTTCCAATGCCAGAGAGATGCCAGATAAAGTTGGCACCTTCTTCTAGGGTAAATCCTCATTACCATGACAAAGAGTTGAAACTCTTTCAGACTTGGAAAAGGGCCCCTTCCAGCTCATGTTGGGAAATTTGTCAATTAACATAGTATGATACTGAGCAAGTTAGAATTTTTTAAAAGACAAGTTATCATTTGTAACCCAAGCTGACCTCAAAGTTGGGATCTTTTTACCTCAGTTTCCTAAGAAGGGCTGGAGTTACAAAAGTCAGAATATTTTAATGAGAAATACTTCATATTCAGAGTTGACCAAGCCAAGAGGCAGGAGGCTCAGGGGTTTAGATCCCCACCATGATGTCCAGCCTCCAAAAGTTGGCTCACCAGAAAGCCCAAAGTGCTCCTTTTTACAAGCAATTCCCCCTTACAAGACCTTCTGCATAGGCCCTTATTTCCTACCACATCACACCCCAAAATTTATGCATAGTTTTCAAGACCTGCTCCAAATAGTCCCTGACTCACCCTCCTTATGTGCTTTCACTGCTATCTCTATCTGGAACACCCTTCCGTCTACATCTACACTTTACTAATTGAAATTATACTAATCTGCCAAGGTACACTTCCTCCTTAAAGCCTTTATGGCTATTAGAGATTTATCTGATCTCCTTCTTGTGAAGAATCAGTGTGATCTGGTCAGCCTAAAGGAGACAGTGTGGTAACGAATTTAAAATAGTAGTACAACATTAGGAAATAGTTGACAAAAGTCAAAATCTGAATTTGACTCTTGGGTTTGGCAAAGTTATCTAATCTAGCATTTGTTTGTTTTCTACTCTATTTCTTTCCCACTATTCATTATTTGTTTGCAATGTTAGCTATTGATGAATCCTATCTAGATCTTGCCATTGAGGTTTTTAGCATCAAATAAATGAAGTATGTATAGAAATAATTAGAATAAAAAATTGGAAAAGTGACTAAATACCAAGAGAACATCATAGGAATTTCTTCAAGAGGTCAGATGAAATTAAAATTAATATCTGCAAAAAACAGCATTTGATCTTGGCCTTGGAGCATGAACAAAAATATTGTAGGATCCAATCACGCATAGGAAAGCATTAGAAAAGTATAAAAAGTGGTACATGTGCAAGGTTTAGTATTTTAACTGGGGTTAAGGGTGGAAGAAACTGTTCTAAGGAAAGATAAGAGAGGGTAAGGAATGATTCAATCAATTAATTCTTTAGGTACCACCTGTCAAATACTTTACTTCAAAAGAAGCAGTGAGCTCCCTTTATGGTAGGGCCTTCACCTAATTTCTGTCCTTTTCTGCCAGGACACCAAAAAGACTACATTGCATTGTATACGAGAACCTTCCAGAGCCAACTGAAGTAGGGGCCTCAGAAAGATTCTCAGATAGGGTTCAATAATGTCTGGCATCAGAGGACCAATTTGAGGAGAACCATTGGCATGGCTCTAAGGTAAAGGATAAATGAATATACCAGAAAGGAGAATGAGCCAGTTCTAGCTCATCTACAAAATAAAGGCAACTGTATGAGGCCCCACTTTTTGGTTGGTGCTATAGGGCTACAGCACCTATAGGGGTAAAAAGCAGGGGAAAAGCCTGACAACAGCTAAAATACTCTCAACATCAAGTTCTTCACCAAAGTTCCATCAGGATGCTAGTTGTCTATCTGTATGATACATCTTCCCAAGCTATTCACCAATCTACGGTGTTGTATCATTACCACCTGAGTTCAGACAGTACATGCTTCCAGTTATTTTAGATGTATATGCACTTCCTTCTTCCCTCCCACACAATGAAATCCTTCTGTACAATGCCTGAATCCCCCACCACCATCACATTTTTTGCAATACTGGAGTTTGAACTCAGGGCTTCATGCTTGCAAGGCAGGAACTGTACTGATTGAGCCATGACTCCAGCCACTGACTTTCCTTTTTATAGTCTTTTTCTTCATTCTTAGAGAGTATTTTTTTTTTTTGGAAGATAGATCAGGGCTGGGCTGGGCTGGGCATCTGGTATAGTATTTCGCTCAAAAATGATATAGTATTTGGGTTCACATGAATTCATTACAATTCAATTCAGACTCAAGTTCATTATTGATATTAGTTACCACTGTTATAGTAGCATTAACCATAATATTTCACTCAAGATCTTCTTGGAAGCACCCAACCTATCTATGCCTTTTTCCAGAGGCTCAATCTGTAACTTCCTTCAAAGGGTAACATCCTTGACAAAGACCTATTATGGGTAGTTGAATAATTTGGTTCATGCAAAAAAAACCCTCTATGGCACTATGGACAAAATTATCTCTAATCATAGAGAAAAATAAAATCCTCAATGGGATTTTTATAGTTTCCTGATTTTGAAGATAACTCCCCTTTGCAATGTTCCATTCTTACTGCAATCAATCACACCTAGAACAACTTCAGCTGTCATTACACATATGTAGTAATAATAAGACCTCACATTTAATGTATGCTTTATTATACACACACATGTGTGTGTGCACACACATACATACACTAATTTAATACATATCTGTGAAGGAAAGAGCCCAGCAGACCTGATTTGCTCAAATCTTGTACATTCTCAGGAGTGACTGGTCCTCAGCTGCTCTTGGAGCTGAGGTCTTGGAACATTTCCTATGACACTAAGTGATAAGGGCATTGTGTATGCCTAAAGTCTTGAACCAAGGAAAAAATTCTGTCTAGAGGGCTGGTGGAATGGCTCAAGTGGTAGAGTGCCTGTCTAGCAAGCATGAGGCCCTGAGTTCAAACCCCAGTGCCACCAAAAAAAACTTGTCTAGATAGCTTGTGCAAAAAATGTGGTTTATGGTAACTACCTGCTTGCTTTCTTGGGAATCTGGAGTTTGGGTAATTCTAGTCAATCACTACAGTTACTCCAATAAAAACCTTGGACTTTTAGGTTTTCCCTTTAGAAAGCTTTCCTTACAGAAAACCTTGGCATGTGCTTTTCCAGTTCACTGCTAGGGGATTTAGCTATCCTGTGTGACTCTATTGGTAGAAGACTAGAGGCTTGCACCTGGTATCCTTCAGGCTTTGCCCGAAGTGTGTTTTTCCTGTACAGATCCTGATTTCTATCCTTTTGCTATAACAAGGAATAGCCTAATTATAATAACTTCTCAGTCCGTGAGTCCTTGTAGCAAATCAGCAAACCTGGGGGTGGTATTGAAGACTGCCAATACACCATCTTACAATGTCATTATTAGGATCATCACCTCCATTTTACATATAAGGAAACTGAGTTTCAAAGAATTCAAATGACTTGAGCTGGACCTGGAGCTCAATTTTTCTTCCCAAATCTCATGTTCTTTCTACTGTAGCAAGCTATTGCTTGCATATATTTTGCGGGAGTAGGATTTTCAGCTCTGACAGTCATTAACTGTAATGGCCAGAAGCCTACATGAGGAAAAAAACAGAAAAAGAGGAACCACAACTAAAAATGAAAATGTACTCAAGTTTTCATTTCCTATTCCCCCTTTACGCACTTCACTTCTATCTTAGGTTGTCTGGAGTTCTAGTTACACTCTACAAGAGTGCATGGCAAGGAATGAAATTATATTTTAAAGAATAACTGGTTTTACAGTGCATGACTTCCTTCAAAATTAAGCCTAGTTCTTCACAAATAAAAACTGAATACATGAATTTGAGAAAAACCCTGGTTAGGTTTTTTCAGTGTCATTATTAGGGTAAGAATGGCAGGGAAAGTTTTATAGCCTTCTCTGACCTGACATTGACAACATAATCTTGCCTTGCTCTAAACTCCCAAAGAACTCACTTTGTCAGCTGAATATTGCATAGTCTCTCTCACTAACTAAGCTGTGTTTTCTGAGAATGCTGGAGAGATCGTGCTTAGATAGCATAATAGACAAAACTAACTAAATAAATCTCCTTTTGTAAAGTTTGGTATTTATAAAATATATGTTTTATATTTTAAAAGAATATTAGTCTGAAGCCTTGCTTTTATTCCCAACATTAAACCTATTGCATGAGTTTCAAGGTCTTAAGCTGAGGGTTTTTTTTTTTTTTTGTTATTTGTCACACTGGGCAAAATTTTCCACTGAGCAGAAGACGTGAGCAGACACTGGCCTGGGTAGCAATAAATCTTATCCTAGGAAATGGTTTCCTAGAGGTTCTTTCTGCATATAGAGTTTGGCATCAGCAAGTCCAGTTCCAATACATTGTGTGAATTTTCACAGATTTGTAACACTTAAAAAGAAGCTTATTTGTCTATGCAGATAATGTTGGGTTGGTTATATAGTGGGCAGAAAGGAAGGAATCTGGTTTTTCCAGAGCTAGGAAAAAATCTCTAAAAAAGTGTAAATGAAGAAGTAAACACATCAAAATGGTTTTTAATCATACATGGAAGAGAGGGGAGGTAGTTCAACTACTTATAGAGATGTTTCCTCACTCCTGTTAGAATAACTATCATCAAAAACACCACCAACAACAGGTGTTGGCAAGGATGTGGGGAAAAAGGAACCCTCATACACTGCTGGTGGGAATGCAAGCTAGGGCAACCACTCTGGAAAACAATATAGAGGCTTCTTAAAAATCTAAACATAGATCTGCCATATGATCCAGCAATTCCCCTCCTAGGGACATACCCGAAGGAATGCAACTCAGGTTACTCCAGAGGCATCTGCACACCCATGTTTATTGCAGCGCTATTCACAATAGCCAAGTTATGGAAACAACCAAGATGCCCCACTACTGATGAATGGATTAAGAAAATGTGGTATTTATACACAATGGAATTTTACTCAGCCATGAAGAAGAATGAAATCTTATCTTTTGCAAATAAATGGATGGAACTGGAGAACATCATCTTAAGTGAAGTTAGCCTGGCTCAGAAAGCCAAAAATCGTATGTTTTCCCTCATATGTGGACTTTAGATCTAAAACAAATGCAGTAATATTATTAGACATGGGTCACACGCTAAAGGGAGGACACATACAGGAGGAATAAGGAAAGGTAGAAAACCCAAAACTTGAAAGTGTTTGATGTACCCACTGCAGAGGAGCTAATACAATAGCCTAAAAACAACAGAGGACAATATGGGAAGGTGACCAGGAAGTAGTGAAGAGGTCTGGTAGAGATGGATCAATTCAGGTTGTAATATACTTGTACATGGAAGCAATGCTAGGAATCTGTCTGTATAGCTATCCTTATCTCAACTAGCAAAAATGCTTTGTCTTTCTTATTATTGCTTATGCCTTCTCTTCAACAAAATTAGAGATAAGGGTAGAACAGAGT
The DNA here is from genome assembly GCF_047511655.1 of Castor canadensis. NCBI lineage: Eukaryota > Metazoa > Chordata > Mammalia > Rodentia > Castoridae > Castor > Castor canadensis. The sequence continues at coordinate 77,356,430 of NC_133405.1, read as the reverse complement.
CTGCCTGGAAGCAAGGGGGTGGGGGAGAGGGACGGGGTAGAGGGGAAGGGGGAAATGACCCAAACAATGTATGCACATATGAATAAATGAATAAAGAAAAAAAGAGATGTTTTCAGATTCAAACTACCAAACAGCATGTCACATAGTTACTAAAATCAAGATGTACAAGAAAAAAGAGTAGATCATTTTTTCTCATTAAAACACTCACTTTGAGGACGTATTACTATTCTGAATCCTGCACCTGCTCCCCCCACAACCACACACAACTAGCCACATGAACACACAATAATTCATTTATAAACAAACAAAAGCACATATTTACTAATTGATTCTGAAATGAGGAGGGGAAAATATGTAGAATTTAGAGGTAAAACCGAAGTAGGTAATCTAAAGCAAGGTTGAACACACACACACACACACACACACACACACACACACACATACCACCTCTCCCTCCCACGTTCTACTTTGCATGAATGGTTTTCAGTTAAGCTAAATCCTATTCATTGAAGATGAAGATTGGAGCCATAAGCATTACAAAGTTCTTTTTCTAATTGCCTAATGCCTGGCTTCTGTTAAAACTCATGCAATGTGACCAGTAAATGGACACTTACTTAGCTGATTAGAACTATTGTTTTTTGATTTGGGTCTCAGTTTCCCCAATTATAAAATAAAGGGACAGAACTAGATCTCCCAATGCCAGTTGTAGCTCTTTGATTGTACTAAAAACACTAGATTACTGGTATTAGAACGTAGGCAACAACGTGCAAAGCTTATGCTTTGCAAGGGGAATAGACTTGACATGATGCTTCATGCATCATTCCAGGTCAAAACTAATCAAAAGTTTATCATTACATAAATTTTCTTTTGGGATACTTGGCAACACGAAACCCAAGCCGAACTTCATGATCAATAAGGAAGTTTGTGCTAGGAGCCAGAAATCCTGTATTTATTGCCTGCTTTACATAAAATAACAAAATGTTTTTATTTTCAAATGAAATTTTTAATAGTGTATATTAATTGTACCAAGGGGTTACCCTGTGGTGTTTCACACATGCATACACTGTACATAGATCAGATTAACCCCCTCTATTGTGCTCTCTTTTCCCCTATCCCCCTATTTTTCAACCTTTCAGTAGGTTGCCTTGTGCCATATTATACATAGACACAATGTACTCTGGTATCATTTCCCGCAACCCCGCATCATAGAATGTTAAAATTTTAACAGTCTTTCAGTATCTCCTAGAGTTTCAGGTCCCTGGATATGAGCACGTACCCCGCCATCTAGTGGTCATTTTCAGAAATGTCGTCTTTCTGGTAGGAGGAGGTGTCATCCTGTCAGCGCACTTTCATTTTTCATCCACCCAGAAAATAGTATGAGAGTGATCACTATTTCAATCAGCACAGGAGCAGATATACCACTACACCATACACACAACCTCAACTCAGAATTCTTGGAAAGGCACTGGTTTATTTTATTTTTTTTTCATTTTTCTTTTATTATTCATATGTGCATACAAGGCTTGGTTCATTTCTCCCCCCTGCCCCCACCCCCTCCCTTACCACCCACTCCGCCCCCTCCCTCTCCTTCCCCTCAATACCCAGCAGAAACTATTTTGCCCTTATTTCTAATTTTGTTGTAGAGAGAGTATAAGCAATAATAGGAAGGAACAAGGGTTTTTGCTGGTTGAGATAAGGATAGCTATACAGGGCATTGACTCACATTGATTTCCTGTGTGTGGGTGTTACCTTCTAGGTTAATTCTTTTTGATCTAACCTTTTCTCTAGTACCTGTTCCCCTTTTCCTATTGGCCTCAGTTGCTTTAAGGTATCTGCTTTAGTTTCTCTGTGTTAAGGGCAACAAATGCTAGCTAGTTTTTTTAGGTGTCTTACCTATCCTCACCCCTTACTTGTGTGCTCTCGCTTTTATCATGTGCTCATAGTCCAATCCCCTTGTTGTGTTTGCCCTTGATCTAATGTCCACATATGAGGGAGAACATACGATTTTTGGTCTTTTGGGCCAGGCTAACCTCACTCAGAATGATGTTCTCCAATTCCATCCATTTACCAGTGAATGATAACATTTCGTTCTTCTTCATGGCTGCATAGAATTCCATTGTGTACAGATACCACATTTTCTTAATCCATGTGTCAGTGCTGGGGCATCTTGGCTGTTTCCATAACTTGGCTATTGTGAATAGTGCCGCAATAAACATGGGTGTGCAGGTGCCTCTGGAGTAACCTGAAGGCACTGGTTTAAAAGTTAGTTTCAACCTACCATATGATCCAGTAAGGTAAATATCCAATCCAAGTAATTTGAAAACTCATATTCACACAAAAGAAGCCTGCATATGGATGTTCACAGTAACTTTATTCATAAGTTACAAAAGCTAGAAATAACCAATATGTTCTTCAACAAGAGAATGGATAAGCAATCATCCTCACAATGGAATACTGTTCAGTGAAAAAGACACTATTTGAAAGGAGCTATTGATTCACACAGCCTTAAATACATTTTGTTAAGAGACAAAAAAATCTTACCCAAAAGGCTACATATTGTAATATTCTATTAATGTGACACTCTGTATAAGGTAAAACTATAAGGATGGAACACTCATCGGTAGTTTTTGGGTGTTAAGAGGAGAAGATAAGTTGTAACAAAGAGGGTTCACAGAGGAATTTTGAGAGTAATAGAATTCTTCTGTAAAGCACTGGGGTGGTGATATACTTTTAAAAAACTATGGACATGTAATTTAGAAAGAGTTAGCCTTACTGTATGCAAATTTTTAAATCAACAAGGATGTCAGAAGATCCCAGGATAGAATGCAGATTGTGACAAGCAAATCTAACTGTATTAAACATGTGTGACATAACTGAGGGGGGTTATAAAGCTGATTTATCTTGAGAAAATTTTATTTTGACTAGAAACTATAATAAGGACACAGAACTGTACATAAACACTATTCATGTCAGTCAATGTGTTTCTAATGGGGCAAAATATGAACAATTCTGAAACCATTTTACATCTACTGAAGTTGAAGAAATAAGTAGATAGTGGGTAGTATCCACTAGCAGCAAGGTTTATTGCTGTTAGAGAGAAAATTTATAGGTAAACAAGAAAGGAAGACTAGAATGAACCCTATATTACAGGGTTAAATTTGGAGACACCAGTATTAACTTACGTTTAGCTTAATATACATATAAATGAATTCATACACAATTATAGATATATGTTTATATATGAGTTAGTATACAAATGTTTATTACCTAGCTCTGTCCACTGAGGAAGCATAGAAGCAATGACATCCTTGTAACAATGACCAGTCCATGATCTTGGTTTTGAAATACATTTTTCAATAAAAAGAACCAGGGTTCTTTGGAAAATTTGCTAATTCTGGGCTAGTGTGGGAAAATGCAAGATGAGTCTAGAGTATCGTGGAGTACCAAAAAATAAAAAAGTACTAAAAACATAAAAGGAAAGGCAAAAAGACACAGGAGCTAACCTGAAAGAATTACCAATAGCCAAACAGGAACAATTTGAGCAACAAAACAGATAAGGTAGTATCAAGTTAAAACTCAAAGTATAAAATAAATATATACAAGTTAATACATATGTAAATAAATGATCAAATAAATGGAAGAGAAGAGACAGATTGTCCTTACAGAAGAATTCCAAATTTTAAGTATGTATGCATACATAAAGCATAGAGAAGTACAAAAAGCATAGGAAAAGGGAAAAATAGCAACTTTATATTGGAGAAGTGTGGCAAACATTACCTTAACCAAATGATTAAAGTTACATCGTAATAAGTCTTATTGATATTATGTACCCCTTGCAATGACAATGGAACTTTATCTTGATGGTATTTTTCTTCAAAAACCCATAACCCCTGGAAAACCATAAGAAAAACATCAGACAGGGAGATTCCAAGATGGCAGCTAGAGGTAGGAAGCAGAAAGCGAGCCTCCTATAGTGAAATCTTGGAGAGACGCTGGAGACACACTTTGCAGGCATAATCACTGAGAAAAGGCATAACTTTGACCCCTCCAGATCTCCGCAGAGAATCTCCATCTCACGTTAAACAGAGAAACGGGGAGGGCCCCTGGGGCCGCCAGTGGCCGGCACCCAGACGGCTTGGGAAGACGCGGACCAGATGAGCTTCATGGTACCGCGGTTCTCCCACAGACAAGCCTGGGCCAGAGCAGCATAGCCCCCTGGACAGACTGAGCTCTGCCCAGGGAAAAAAGAGAAACTGAGTAATAAGCAATAAGAACAGTTAAGACACGCTGGAAAGAGGGTGGGGCGCCCTGAGCGCTGAAGATCGGGGGAAGGGAATCCTTCCCGGGACTGTAAATAAACAAGCCGGGCGGGCCGGAGAGCCTCTGGCGGGAGTGGGGCGCGTGCCCAGCAACCAGGAGCAGGAAAGCCTGTGAGAGTGGCGGAGGGAGAAAAACTCCACAGGAGAGGAGGGAAGACCCACTTCCCACGTGAACTGTAAATAAACATGGCGGCCGTCAGGAGCAGCAGCACCACCCAGTAAGCAGGAGCAGGAAAGCTTGTGAACGTGGCAGTGGGAGGAAAACTGCACAGGAGAGTGGGGAAGACCCACCTCCCACATGAACTGTAAATAAACACACAGGCCTGACAACGCGGGGGCAGTGTCACCTTTCCCAGTGTGCTTGGAAAGGGGAAAGCCTGTAGCAGAGGCTCCCGCACAGGAGAACTCTGAGCAAACAAAGCCTGTGGGACCAGGTGAGTGCTAGCTCACCCCAGAGATCTGCATAAATAACGCCGCCAGCTACAGGCCAAGAGCAGCAGGCAGGCAAGCCACAGTTGCAGATACCACTCTCAGAACTGTCTCCAGACGCTTTTTTTTCTTTTTCTCCCTACCTTTGATGAGAGAACAACCGAATTACACCTGCAAGCCGAAAAACTTACTGAAACTGTATTGCATTTGAACTGGGGACACTTGATGGGGCTTTGTGTGTGTGTGTGTGTGTGTGTGTGTGTGTGTGTGTATGAGTGCGTAGTTTTGTTCTACTTTATGCATCCCCTTTGATGAGACAACTACAGAACAACATCTGAGGCACCAACTCCAGGACTGGAGACTGAGACAGACACCCAAATTATTAAGACTGAAACTGCATTGCATATAAACTTGGAAGTTTTTTGGTTTTTTGGGTTTTTTTGGTTTTTTGGTTTTTTGGGGTTTTTTTTTTGTTTAATTTTCTATTTTCCAGTTTATTTTAATTCATTTTTATATATAGATATTTCTTTCATTTACTTATTTTTTATTTTTTTATCTTTGATTTTCAATCCTCTCTCTGTCTCTCTAATGTCTGTTCAGCTTACTGTCAATTAGTACACAAACGTTCCTTGTTTATACCTCTGAAACTTTCTTATCTGAAAACTTGTTCTGCTTTCTCCCTCTTGTCTGTATATTTGTTTTACCCTTTTCTTTAACTTCTTGCTTTCCATCTCAGCTCACCCTTCCATTCTAAATATTACCATTGTTATTATTACAAGCTAGAAAATACTTAATTGCACACAGTACAGGGACAGTAACAACACCAAAGACAATGACGGGAAGACAGAAAAAACAGGGAAGCCAGTTTCCCCACAGCAAAAAATTAGTACAGGAACCAGAGGGGAATGAAGAGAACAGAAACTCAGATCCAGACTCCAACAAAATGAAGATAAACTATGCCAAAAGACCCAATGAAGCCCACAAGAATAATTTAAAAGAAGACATACTACAAGTACTCAATGAGAATTTTATAGAGATGATACTGGATAGGGTCAACCAAAATATACAGGAGACACTCAAGAAATTCCAAGACAACAAAAATAGAGAATTTGAAAAAGCAAAAGAAGAAATAAAGGAAACCATAGAAGCACTGTATAAACACCAAAGTGAAAGAGAGAACACAATGAATAAACGGATAAATGAACTCAGGACAAAAATAGACAACATTAAAGAGGAAAACTGCCATGATATGGAAAACCTCAGAAAAAAGAACGAAACAGAACTGCAAAACAAAACGGAAGGCCAATCCAGCAGAATAGAACAAACAGAAGACAGAATCTCAGAACTTGAAGATGAAATGGTAATTAAGGAAAATCCTGAAGAACTATTAATTAAACAACTCAAGACCTGTGAAAAGAAAATGCAAGAACTCACCGACTCCATCAAAAGACCAAACTTGAGAATCAAGGGCATCAAAGAAGGAGAAGAGGTGCAAGCGAAGGGAATGCATAATATATTCAACAAAATAATAATGGAAAATTTCCCAAATCTAGAGAAAGATATTCCCATACAGATGCAAGAGGCCTCCAGGACACCAAACAGACCAGATCAAAATAGAACTACTCCACGACATATCATCATTAAAACAACAAGTTCAGAAACTAAGCAAAGAATATTGAAGGCTGTAAGAGAGAAAAAACAAGTAACATACAAAGGTAAACCCATCAAAATCACAGCAGACTTCTCAACAGAAACATTAAAAGCAAGAAGAACGTGGGGTGAGATCTTCCGGGCATTGAATGAAAATAACTTCAACCCCAGGATACTCTACCCAGCAAAGCTATCATTCAAAATAGATGGAGCAATAAAAGTCTTCCATGATAAGCAGAAACTAAAACAATATGTGACCACAAAGCCACCATTACAAAAGATTCTTCAAGGGATTCTGCACACAGAAAGTGACACCCAACTTAACCATGAAAAGGTAGGCAGCACCAAACCACAGGAAAAGAAAAAGCAAGACAGTGGAGAGTAACATCAAGTTAGGTACACACAATCAAACCTTCAAACAACTAAGACAACTAAATGGCAGGAATTACCACATACCTAACAGTACTAACGCTTAATGTTAACGGACTTAATTCACCCATCAAAAGGCACCGTTTGACAAAATGGATTAAAAAAGAAGATCCAACAATTTGTTGCTTACAGGAGACTCATCTCACCGACAGAAATAAGCATATGCTTAGGATGAAAGGCTGGAAGAAGATTTACCAAGACAATGGCCCCTGAAAACAGGCAGGAGTAGCAATACTTATCTCTGACAAAGTAGACTTCAAACCTACATTGATCAAACGAGATAAAGAAGGACATTCCATACTAATAAAAGGGGAAATAGACCAAAAGGAAATAATAATCATCAATCTGTATGCACCCAATGTCAATGCACCCAATTTCATCAAACATACCCTGAAAGACCTAAAAGCATATATAAACGCCAACACAGTGGTGGTGGGAGACTTTAACACCCCATTATTATCAATAGATAGGTCATCCAAACAAAAAATTAATAAAGAAATCCAAGATCTAAAATATGCAATAGATCAAATGGACCTAGTTGATGTCTACAGAACATTTCATCCAACCTCTACACAATATATATTCTTCTCAGCAGCCCATGGAATCTTCTCCAAAATAGATCATATCCTAGGGCACAAAGCAAGCCTCAGCAAATATAAGAAAATAGAAATTATACCATGCATACTATCTGATCACAATGCAGTAAAAGTAGAACTCAACAACAAAAGTAAAGACAAAAAGCATGCAAACAGCTGGAAACTAAATAACTCATTACTTAATGAAGAATGGATCATCGATGAAATAAAAGAGGAAGTTAAAAAGTTCCTGGAAGTCAATGAAAATGAAAACACAACCTACCAGAACCTATCGGATGCAGCTAAGGCAGTCCTGAGAGGAAAGTTTATAGCCATGAGTGCATATATTAAAAAGATTGAAAGATCCCAAATCAATGACCTAATGATACATCTCAAACTCCTAGAAAAACAAGAACAAGCAAATCCCCAAACAAATAGAAGGAGAAATAAAAATAAGAGCTGAAATCAACGAAATAGAAACCAAAAAAAAACATACAAAGAATTAATGAAACAAAAAGTTGGTTCTTTGAAAAAAGAAACAAGATCAATAGACCCCTGGCAAACCTGACTAAGATGAGGAGAGAAAAAACCCAAATTAGTAGAATTAAGAATGCAAAAGGGGAGATAACAACAAACACCATGGAAGTCCAGGAAATCATCAGAGACTACTTTGAGAACCTATATTCAAATAAATTTGAAAATCTTAAAGAAATGGACAGATTTCTAGATACATATGATCATCCAAAACTGAACCAAGAGGAAATTAATCACCTGAATAGACCTATAACACAAAATGAAATTGAAGCAGCAATCAAGAGTCTCCCCAAAAAGAAAAGTCCAGGACCTGATGGATTCTCTGCTGAATTCTATCAGACCTTTAAAGAAGAACTGATACCAACCCTCCTTAAACTGTTCCACGAAATAGAAAGGGAAGGAAAACTGCCAAACACATTTTATGAAGCCAGTATTACACTTATCCCAAAACCAGGCAAAGACACCTCCAAAAAGGAGAACTATAGGCCAATCTCCTTAATGAACATTGATGCAAAAATCCTCAACAAAATAATGGCAAACCGAATTCAGCAACACATCAAAAAGATTATTCACCACGACCAAGTAAGCTTCATCCAGGGATGCAGGGGTGGTTCAACATACGAAAATCAACAAATGTAATAAACCACATTAACAGAAGCAAAGACAAAAACCACTTAATCATCTCAATAAATGCAGAAAAAGCCTTTGATAAGATCCAATATCATTTCATGATAAAAGCTCTAAGAAACTAGGAATAGAAGGAAAGTTCCTCAACATTATAAAAGCTATATATGACAAACCTACAGCCAGCATTATACTTAATGGAGAAAAACTGAAACCATTCCCTCTAAAATCAGGAACCAGACAAGGATGCCCACTATCTCCACTCCTATTCAACATAGTACTGGAATTCCTAGCCAGAGCAATTAGGCAAGAAGAAGGAATAAAAGGAATACAAATAGGTAAAGAAACTGTCAAAATATCCCTATTTGCAGACGACATGATCCTATACCTTAAAGACCCAAAAAACTCTACTCAGAAGCTTCTAGACATCATCAATAGCTATAGCAAGGTAGCAGGATATAAAATCAACATAGAAAAATCATTAGCATTTCTATACACGAACAATGAGCAAACTGAAAAAGAATGTATGAAAACAATTCCATTTACAATAGCCTCAAAAAAATCAAATACCTAGGTGTAAACCTAACAAAAGATGTGAAAGATCTCTACAAGGAAAACTATACACTTCTGAAGAAAGAGATTGAGGAAGACTATAGAAAGTGGAGCGATCTCCCATGCTCATGGATTGGTAGAATCAACATAGTAAAAATGTCGATACTCCCAAAAGTCATCTACATGTTTAATGCAATTCCCATCAAAATCCCAATGACATTCATTAAAGAGATTGAAAAATCCACTGTGAAATTTATATGGAAATACAAGAGGCCACGAATAGCCAAGGCAATACTCAGTCAAAAGAACAATGCAGGAGGTATCACAATACCTGACTTCAAACTATATTACAAAGCAATAACAATAAAAACAGCATGGTACTGGCACAAAAACAGACATGAAGACCAGTGAAACAGAATAGAGGACCCAGATATGAAGCCACACAACTATAACCAACTTGTCTTTGACAAAGGAGCTAAAAATATACAATGGAGAAATAGCACCCTCTTCAACAAAAACTGCTGGGAAAACTGGTTAGCAGTCTGCAAAAAACTGAAACTAGATCCATGTATATCACCCTATACCAAGATTAACTCAAAATGGATCAAGGATCTTAATATCAGACCCCAAACTCTTATGTTGATACAGGAAAGAGTAGGAAATACTCTGGAGTTAGTAGGTATAGGTAAGAACTTTCTCAATGAAATCCCAGCAGCACAGCAACTAAGAGATAGCATAGATAAATGGGACCTCATAAAGCTAAAAAGCTTCTGTTCATCAAAAGAACTGGTCTCTAAACTGAAGAGAACACCCACAGAATGGGAGAAAATATTTGCCAACTATACATCAGACAATAGACTGATAACCAGAATATATAGGGAACTTAAAAAACTAAATTCTCCTAAAACTAATGAACCAATAAAGAAATGGGCAAGTGAACTAAACAGAACTTTCTCAAAAGAAGAAATTCAAATGGCCAAAAAACACATGAAAAAATGCTCACCATCTCTAGCAATAAAGGAAATGCAAATTAAAACCATACTAAGATTCCACCTCACCCCTGTTAGAATAGCCATCATCAGCAACACCACCAACAACAGGTGTTGGTGAGGATGCGGGGGAAAAAGGAACCCTCTTACACTGTTGGTGGGAATGTAGACTAGTACAACCACTCTGGAAAAAAATTTGAAGGCTACTTAAAAAGCTAGTCATCGATCTACCATTTGATCCAGCAATACCACTCTTGGGGATATACCCAAAAGACTGTGACACAGGTTACTCCAGAGGCACCTGCACACCCATGTTTATTGCGGCACTATTCACAATAGCCAAGTTATGGAAACAGCCAAGATGCCCCAGCACTGACACATGGATTAAGAAAATGTGGTATCTGTACACAATGGAATTCTATGCAGCCATGAAGAAGAACGAAATGTTATCATTCACTGGTAAATGGATGGAATTGGAGAACATCATTCTGAGTGAGGTTAGCCTGGCCCAAAAGACCAAAAATCGTATGTTCTCCCTCATATGTGGACATTAGATCAAGGGCAAACACAACAAGGGGATTGGACTATGAGCACATGATAAAAGCGAGAGCACACAAGTAAGGGGTGAGGATAGGTAAGACACCTAAAACAACTAGCTAGCATTTGTTGCCCTTAACACAGAGAAACTAAAGCAGATACCTTAAAGCAACTGAGGCCAATAGGAAAAGGGGAACAGGTACTAGAGAAAAGGTTAGATCAAAAAGAATTAACCTAGAAGGTAACACCCACACACAGGAAATCAATGTGAGTCAATGCCCTGTATAGCTATCCTTATCTCAACCAGCAAAAACCCTTGTTCCTTCCTATTATTGCTTATACTCTCTCTACAACAAAATTAGAAATAAGGGCAAAATAGTTTCTGCTGGGTATTGAGGGGAAGGAGAGGGAGGGGGTGGAGTGGGTGGTAAGGGAGGGGGTGGGGGCAGGGGGGAGAAATGAACCAAGCCTTGTATGCACATATGAATAAAAGAAAAAAAAAAGAAAAAAAGAAAGTCATCAGACAAATTGAAGGACATTATGCAAAACACCTGACCATTACTCCACAAAAATGTTAACGTTATGAAAAATATGGAAAACCTGAGAAACTGTCATAGGCCAGAGTTTAAAGACACATGATAATTGAATGCAATGTTTTTATATTGCATCCTGATATTAAAAAGTAGATGTTAGTGTGGAAAACTGGTGAAATCTAGTGAATCTAGTGAAGTCTGGAGTTCAGGTTTTTTTTTTTTGGTGGCATTGCAGGTTTGAACTCAGGGCCTCACACTTGATAGGCAGGTGCTGTACCACTTGGGTCACTCACCAGCCCTTGAAGTTCAGTTTTGACTAATGTTACCATAGTAATATAAATTAGGGGAAACTGGGTAAGAGGTACATGGGAATTCTTTGTGCTCGTTTTGCAACTTTCTTATAAATATAAAATTAGCCCAAAATATAGTTTTTTAAAAATTAAACTTTATGGGATATATGAAAATATTCATACTCATACAGTTAGTAGTTTAAACAGGTGTCTGCCAGATTCCTCCTTAGTATATACAATTAGGGAAGAACTGTCTTCTGAAGTTAGAAATTCACCATTATCTGACTGTGTGACCTTGAGTAAGTTCCTTTTTTCAACTTTGGGCCTGAATTTTCCATCATGAGGGGTTGAGTTGGATGGTCTTCAAAGGCCCTTTAAACTCAACCCAGTCTTGGCTTCTCATTGCCTGTGTGGAAGGAAGGAACAGAGCCCTATAGCTTTCCTGTCTTGCTTAACATAAACCAGCTGCTTTACCAACACAAGATCAAAGTAGAATGCTCCACCTGAGTTCCAATCACCAGAAATCCTATAGAGATGGATTCAGTATGAAGCAGGATGGAACTGGGCAGTGTTTTGTGTTCTCTAAGAAGTGAGGGCAATGTGAAAGCCTAGGCATAGGTGGGGTTAAGAAGGGAAAATGAACCAAAACTTGTACTTCCATGATTAAGATATATGTTGTTTCTTGCCAACTTATGGCTGCCCAACTACACTGATTAAGCAAGGACACAGTGCCAATAAACCCAAGTGCCTTCAAAATGCCATTCTTTCTGTTTGCCAGATTCAGAGAGGTGATATTTAAAGAATATGCAATGCTTACCTCCCTGAGGAGAGTTGGACCCACTCAGGGGTAACTACATAACTACATTACATATTATTACTGTCTATTCTTGAGGGCTTTTGGTCAGGCTAACCCCTTCAAGGAAACAATCCTTGACTCCCTAGAACCAGAATGTGCTATCTTCAGGTGTTAGTATTACTTCAATGGCCTTAACAAGAAAGAGATGGCTGGAATGATGTGCACCCTCACTTTCGAAGACAGTGACTGTGTGTGATAAAATGTATACTCACACACAGTACACCAACCTCAAAACTAAAGGGCTAGATCACCATCTTATAAAAGATTTAAACCACTGAAAATCTTCTAGCCCATTCTAGCTGCCTATAGCCTAAGGTAAGATTAAAACAGAAGTGGAAAACAAACCTCAGATTCAATAGAGATTTCCAAATCTTATCAGCCTGCAAGAGAATTAGGGAGGGCCTCACACAGAAAGGCCCACAAGGCTATGTCATTGCCACCATTATACTTAGTCATGCTTAGACCTAACAGTTGCTGTTATATTTCATTTTTCTCATAATCAGAACTTTCAACACTAACAGACAATGGGATAGATAAGCTGGGAAACTCCTGTTTTTCCCTGAATTTCATAACTTTGAAGCCAAGGAGTCTTTCCGCAGAGGTTGCTTCTTATGGCTGAGTCATTATGTATTTACATAATTTTATACATATATATATATATATAGGCAGCACTGAGGTTTGAATTCAGGGCCTCACACTTGCTAGGCAGGCATTCTACCACTTCAGCCACTCCACCAGCTCGTATTTACATAATTCTAATAAAGAGCAAACTGGACATTTAGACCCAGGTACTATTATTTCTTTTACCAGATATTTTTTGTTTACTTGTTCAACACATTCTCTTCTGGCACAGAAATATCAATTAGATGGCAATAGATTATAGTTTTTTGCTTTGATATTTATACTTTCCTCACAAAGAAACAAAATTATGATTGTTCATTCTAATTATTTAATCTAAATGCCAGTGTGAACCAATTCGTCACAGGGTAAATAGAATAACATAAAGAAAAGGAGAACTCAGACAAAGATATATAGGAGGGAATGGTAAAGAAAAGGGAAAGATGGAAAGAAAAGGGAAAGATAGAAAGAAAAGAGAGGAAATAAAAGTTGGAGGAAAAGCAGAGGAAGAAAAAGAAGTAAAACAAACAAGATGACAGTGAAGTAAGGAATCAATGAAGAAAGCCCCCAACTTGCCACTGCTTTTTAATCTTACTGACTAGTGAATGATACTTCAGACTCAAGATTTGTTGCTGAAAATAGAATAAATTGGATTTCAAATGCTAGCTGTCTGTGCATGGAGATTTTGACTAAGGCCTCAGTAAAGACATGGTTGTCCTTCACAATTTGTCCACTGACTCATTCTCCACCTACTTTTAAGATCTTATTAGAATAGCAAGTATATAACACCAATTTGTGCTGGTTTCAGAGCAGCCAACAAAAACCACTTCTGACTTCCCATGGAATTAAAGACCAAATAATCTTTGCTCCTTGCTATGTGTGCACATGTGCACGTGCGCAGATACCTTCATATACACTCTCTCAGACTGGTGGATTTGCCTGGGCCAAAACAATAATGAACTTTCAGAACACAGTAAAAGAATGTTACATATTGAAAAGAACATTATATATATTCATCAAGAAGTCATAGAAATTATAGACATACATATCTAACAACAGAGCCTCAATATACATGAAGCACAAACTAAAAGAACTGAAGGGAGAAACAGGCACCTTTATAATAAGAGTTGGATGCTTCAATACCTCAATTCCATTAATACATAGAACAACTACACAGGTCAATGAGGAAATAGAAGATTTGAATAATACCATAAGCCAATAAGATCTAACAGGCATACAGAAAACACTAGAGCCAACCACAGAAGAATATACGTATATTCTTCTTAATTACACATGGAATATTCTCTAGGTGGTATGTATGTTAAGTTATAAAATAAGCCTCAGTCAACTTGAAAAGACTGAAATCATGCAAAGTATCCACTAATTTGTGTGTGACCTTGGAAGCTTCCCTTCTTTCTGGGCCATAGTTTCTCCTGTAAAATGAGGGTGAATGTGAGGGTTAATGGTGTTTAAGTACCATTGAACAATTTGATTTCAAATGAAACATGCCCTTGGTGTTCTTAAGTTTCACAATTGTAAAGCTACTATTAGCTTTATTCTAAGCATTTTTTTTAAAAAAAAACCTCCTCATTCTGTTTTAGTTTACTTCTTAAAATTATGCATAGTAAAACCTTTTTCTTGTACAGCTGTATGAGTGTTGGCAGATGTACATGGTGGAATGCCCATTACCACAATCACAATTCAGAACAGTCCTATCACCCCAGAAATTTCCTTTGTAGTTAACTCTTCTCAGATTCCCTAGTAACAAGTCACCTGTTCTATATTCCTAGTTTTAAAATTAGTGTAAATTAATTTTACAAAGGAGTTTCATTGTGATATTTCCATACATGCATACAATGCATACAATGCACTTCAATCAAATTCACCTTGTCTTATACTTTCTTAGTCCCCTCCCCCACCCCCTTCTTTTAACAATTTTAGTGAGTTTCTTTATGTTATCATTATATATATGTATATACCTATATATACATACACAAACACACACACACACATATATACACACACATTTCAGGTACGTTATATATAATGTACTTCAATTATATATACAATTATATATATATATATATATATATAAAACTATACATGTATATAGTGTTCTTCAATCATGTTCATCTCCCAGCACCCACTCCTTTACCCCTTCCCCATCTTACTGGTTTTTCTCCCAGCAGTCTTCCTTTTATAATTATGTCATATTGTATTTCCAGAATATTGCATCCTTTTATTTATTTTATTTGTGGTACTGGGGTTTGATCTCAGGGCTTCATGCTTGCTAGGCAGGTATTTTACCACTTGAGCAATATCATCAGCCTCTTTTGCTCTGGGCCTGCCTGGACCAAGATCCTCCTATTTATGCTTCTCACTGTAGTTGCAGGCATGTACACCCACACCCAGCTTTTTCCATTGAGATGGGCTCTTGCAAACTTTTTCTTTTTTTCCCCCAGCCTGGCCTGCAATTGCAATCCTCCTGATCGCAGCCTCTGGCATAGCTGGGATGACATGTATACATCACTATTCCCAGCTAGTGGATCAGATGTGGTCTCTCAGACTATTTGCCCAGGATGGCCTTAACCTGTGATCCTCCTGATCTCTGCCCTCCAAGTAGCTGGATTATAAGTTTGAGCCACTTCCTCCAGATTGATCATTTTTTAATAGCTGCAAAAACACTGTATTGTATGGGCATATCATAGAATTTGTTTGGTAAGTTTATTATTAAATTCAACTTATTTAGTGATTTTTTCATCCTCCCCCCATGAATGTTTATACATTAACTAATTTCTATACTTTAAGGCTCATTCTTGGTGTTGTAAAGTCTATGTTTTGACAAATGTATTACATGTATCCACTGTTATACCATCCAAAATGGTTGTGCTATACTAAAAATAATAAATGGTTGTGCTATACTAAAAATTCCCAAGTTTCATCTATTTAGTCTGCCCTCCCTTTCCCCATACTTTTGGCAATCACTGATAATTTTACTGTCACCATAGTTTGATGTTTCCAGAATGTTGCATAGTTGGAATCATATAATATGAAGTCTTTTCAGACTGACTTATTTTACTCAGTAATATCTATCTAAGGTTTCTCTCTCTCTCTCTCTTTCTCTCCCTTTTATATATATATATATATATATACATATATATGTATGTACATACATATGTGTATATATACACACATATATATGTATATCTATCTATCTATCTATGTAGTAAAATATAAAATGGTTACTACAGGGGAGCCAAGAATGTGAATTAGAAGCAAGCAGCACTTTCCAGCTTTTCTGTGGCTGAGAATCAATACAGCCAGAAAACTTCTCAGAAAAGTAGGTGACTGAGGGAATGCAGTGAAATTCAATAATAGACACCTGGAGAGACTCAGAGACTCTGGCTATTGGAACAGATGATGAGAAAGTACAACAGCATTGAGCCCATGGAAGTTTGGTGGTGTGGCAGAGGGGAGGAAAAGGAAAGAAAAGGAGAGAGAGGTAGTGGCAGAAGTGGGCCAGATGTAGAACAGAAAGGCAGTCTGAATTTGCTGATCTGGGAGCCGCATAGCATTTCTCTATGAAAGCATGGTGCCATCTTGAGAAAACCATGACTAAGCTTCCTGCTTCAAGAAATGTTAAATCTCTGTATTTTTCTTTCCCATGTAACTCACAGCACATATTGCCACGCTGTCCCTGCCAGAATCTATTTCATGGTCCAGTATGGCCTTGGCAGATGGAAGCCCACTGAAAAATACAGGCAGTTGGATTTGCCTTGGAGATTCAGAACAGAGTGGAACTCACTTTCCCCCTAAGATTGGCAGCTCAGCTGTTGGCTAAAGAGAGTTAGGAGACTGAGCAGGCATGAGCAATAGGAACTAGACCTCAAAAACCCATAGTCTATTGTCGTGAGTAGTGGAAATGGAGGTCCTGATGTGCCCTTTCCATCCTGTACAGTGTGTTGCCCCAAACTCTGTGTAGCTTCACAGGTGAACCTAAGATCCACATGTCCGACTTGAGTAGCAGGTCCAGGAGGTATGTTAAGGTAATGTGTCCAAAGTAAATCATAGCCAAGGGAACAATGATTCCATGCTACCTTGTACTGGCAAGGGAAACAATGATATTCTAACCTGCTCCAGTGCCAAACCACTCTCACTGACAGAGTGGCAAGCAAGCAGAAAAAGAAGGGGTGAATATCCCCCAGCCTTTGCTTTCTCCAAGATCAGAGCTGAAATTAATGAAATAGTCTAAAAGAACAATACAAAGGATCAGTGAAACGAAGAACTGGTTCTTTGAAAATAGGATTGATTAGCCCTTAGACAAACTAACAAAAAAAAAAAGAAGACCCAAATTAAATGACAAAAGGGGGATATTACAACAGATACCAGTAAAATCCAGAGGATCATTAAGAATTATTTTGAAACTTACACTCAATAAATTGGAAAACCTAAAAGAAATGGATAAATATCTAGATATAAACAACAAAATATTTGCAATCCGAGTTCAACAACACATTAAAAAGATAATACATAATGATCAAGTTGGTTTCATTCAGGGATGCAAGGATGGTTCAACATATGCCAATCAATAAATTTGATACATACACAAATAGAATCAAAGATAAAATGATTTGTACATTTCAATAGGTATAGAAAACCATTTGATAAAACTCAACATCCCTTCATGATAAAAGAACTAAACAAATTAGGGTCAAAAGGATCATATCTCAACATAATAAAGGCTATATATGACAAACCTATAGCCAACATCATATTGAAGATGGAAGAACTGAAAACTTTTTCTCTAAAATCAAAAATGAGGTAAGATGTCTACCACACCATTCTTATTTAATATATTACATGAAATTTTAGTCAGAGCAATAAGGCAAGAAAAAGAAGATACAAATAGGAGCTAACTGCAGCTCAGTGGTAGAGTGCTTGTCTAGCATGTGCAAGGCCCTAGGAGTCAACTCCTAACACCACAAAAAATGGGGGGATACAAATAGGGACGAAAGAACTGAAATTATCCCTATTTGTAGATGATATGATTCTATAGTTAGAAGACCTTAGGGGGTCCACCAGAAGTCTTTTAGACCTGATAAAGGAACTCAGTAAACTAGCAGGATTACAGTAAACTAGCAGGATACAAAATCAACATATAAAAATCAGTAGTTTTCTTAATATACCAATAATGTACGTGAAAGAAATTAGGAAAACAATTCCATTCAAAATAGCCTCAAAAAGGATAAAATACATAGAAATGAATTTAATCAAGAGGGCAAAACACCTGTAATGAAAAATGATAAAACACTGAAGAAAGAAATTATAGTAGATGCCAGAATATGGAAAGACATCCTATGTGTGTGGATCAGAAGAATTAATGTTGTTAAAATGGTCACATTACAAAAAGTGACCTACATATTCAATGCAATCTCCACCAAAATTCCAATGTCCTCCAGGTTTATCTATCTTTGGAAAATAGCAGGATTTCTTTCTTTTATGGATATATATATATATGTATATAAAATATTTATTGATTTATCTATAAGTCTATAAACAGATATTTAGGTATTAGCATATCTTGGCTCTTGTGAATAAATGCTTCCATAAACACAGACGTGAAGATATCATTATGAAGTGGTGATTTCATCTCTTTTGGGTATATACCCAGAAGAGAGATTACTGGGTCTCCTTCCACCACTTGGCTATTGTAAAGAATGTAGCTATGAAGATGGGTGTGCTTATTGTTTTATTTTGCAATTTGCTGATGATGTCTGATAGTCCAGAATATTTTCTTTTCTTTTCTATTATTTATTTATTTATTTATTTATTTATTTTCATTTATTTACATGTGCATACATTGTTTGGGTCATTTTTCCACCCTGCCGCCCTTCTCCACCCTTCCTCCCCTCCCCCCCTCAGTTCGAGGCAGGTCCTGTCTGCCCTTATCATCAATTTTTTTGAATAAATGACATAAGCATAATAAGGAAGACAAAGCATTTTCACTAGTTGAGTTAAGGATAGCTATACAGAGAGTTCCTGCTATTGCTTTCATGTACCCATGTGTTACGGACCATATTGATTCAACTCTAACTGATCTTTACATTGGTTCCTGATCCCCTTCTCATGATAACTTTTGTCACTTTAAGGTTTCTGTATTAGTTCCTCTGGAGTGGGGACATCAAACACTTTCATGTTTTGGCTTTTCTACCTATTCCTATATCTCCCGCATGTGCTCTCCCCTTGTCATGTGATCCAAGTCAAACCACATTGCTGCATTTGCCCTAGATCTATAGTCCACATATGAGGGAGAGCATATGATTTTTGGTCTTCTGAGCTCAGCTGACCTTGCTCAGAATGATGTTCTCCAGTTCCATCCATTTACCTGCAAATGATAAGATTTCATTCTTCTTCATGGCTGAGTTAAATTCCATTGTGTACAAGTACCACATTTTCTTGATCCATTTGTCAGTAGTGGGGCATCTTGGTTGTTTCCATAACTTGGCTATTGTGAATAGTGCTGCAATAAACATGGGTGTGCAGGTGCCTCTGGAGTAACCCCCAGGGTATATCCCCAGGAGTGGGACTGCTGGATCATATGCCAGGTCTATGTTAGGTTTTTAAGAAGTCTCCAAATTTTTTCCCACAGTAGTTGCACCAGCTTACATTCCCACCAGCAATGGATTAGGGTTCCTTTTTCCCCACATCCACGTCAACACATGTTGTTAGTGGTGTTTTTGATGATGGCTATTCTAACAAGGGTGAGGTGGAACCTTATTGTGGTTTTGATTTGCATTTCCTTTATGGCCAGAGACAGTGAGCATTTTTTCATGTGTTTTTTGGCCATTTGAATTTCTTCTTTTCAAAAAGTTCTATTTAGTTCAGTTGCTCATTTTTTAATTAGTTCATTAATTTTAGGAGAGTTTAGTTCTTTAAGTTCCCTGTATATTCTGGTTATCAGTCCCTTGTCTGATGTATAGCTGGCAAATGTTTTCTCCCACTTTGGGGGGGGGTCTCTTCAGTTTAGAGACCATTTCTTTTGTTGTGCAGAAGCTTTTTAATTTTATGAAGTCCCATTTATTCATCCTTTCTCTTAGTTGCTGGGCTGCTGAGATTCTATTGAGGAAGTCTTTGCCTATACCTATTTGTTCCAGAGTATTTCCTGCTCCTTCCTGTAGTAACTTCAGAGTTTCAGGTCTAACATTTAGGTCCTTGATCCATTTTGAGTTGATAATAGTATAGGGTGATAGACATGGATCTAGTTGCAGTTTCTTGCAGACAGGTAACCACTTTTCCCAGCAACATTTGTTGAAGAGGCTGTCTTTTCTCCATCGTATATTTTTGGCACCTTTGTCAAAAATGAGGTGGGTATAGTTGTGTGGATTCATATCCGGGTCCTCTATTCTGTTCCTCTGGTCTTCATGTCTGTTTTTGTGCCAGTACCATGCTGTGTTTATTGCTACTGCTTTGTAGTATAGTTTGAAGTCAGGTATTGTGATACCTCCAGCATTGCTCTTTTTGTTGAGTATTGCCTTGGCTATTCGCGGTCTCTTGTGTTTCCAAATGAACTTTAGGGTAGATTTTTTCAATCTCTATGATGAAAGTCATTGGGATTTTGATGGGAATTGCATTAAACATGTAGATTGCTTTTGGTAGTATAGCCATTTTTATTATGTTGATTCTACTGATCCATGAGCACAGGAGGTCTTTCCATCTTCTGTAGTCTTCCTCGATCTCTTTCTGCAGGAGTATGCAATTCTTTTTCTAGGGGTTATTCACATCCTTTGTTAAATTTACTCCTAGGTATTTGAGGTTTTTTGAGACTATTGTGAATGGAATTGTTTCCATATATTCCTTTTCAGTTTGTTCCTTGTTGGTGTATAGAAAAGCTAATGATTTTTGTAAGTTGATTTTGTATCCTGCCACCTTACTGTAGCTGTTTATGGTGTATAAGAGCTTTTGGGTAGAGTGTTTTGAGTCTTTAAGGTATAGGATCATATCGTCTGCAAATAAGGAGATTTTGAGAGTTTCTTTACCTACTTGTATTCCTTTTATTTCTTCTTCTTGCCTAATTGCTCTGGCTAGAAATTCCAGTACTATGTTGAACAGGAGTGGGGATAGTGGGCACCCTTGTCTCATTCCTGATTTTAGGGGGAATGGGTTCAGTTTTTCACTGTTAAGTGTGATGTTGGCTGTAGGTTTGTCATAAATAGCCTTTACAATGTTGAGGTACATTCCTTCTATTCCTAGTTTTCTTAGAGCTTTTATCATGAAGTGGTGTTGGACCTTGTCGAAGGCTTTTTCTGCATCTATTGAGATGATCAAGTGGTTTTTGTCTTTGCTTCTATTGATGTGCTATATTAAAATTATAGATTTGCATGTATTGGACCACCCTAGCATTCTTGGGATGAAGCTGACTTGGTCGTGGTGAATGATCTTTCTGATGTGCTGTTGGATTCAGTTTGCCATTATTTTATTAAGGATTTTTGCATCAATATTCATTAAGGAAACTGGCCTACAGTTCTCCTTTTTGGAGATGTCTTTGTCTGGTTTTGGGATGAGAGTAAAATTGGCTTCATAAAGTGAGTTAGGCAGTGTTCCTTCCCTTTTTATTTCATGGAACAGTTTAAGGACAAATGGTATTAGTTCTTCACTAAACATCTGATAGAATTCAGCAGTGAATCCATCAGGTCCTGGACTTTTCCTTTTTGGGAAGCTCTTGATGGCAGCTTCAATTTCTTTTTGTGTTATAGATCTATTCAGGTGATTAACATCCTCTTGGTTCAGTTTTGGATGGTTGTAAGTTTCTAGAAATCTGTCCATTTCTTCAAGATTTTCAAATTTATTAGAATATAGGTTTTCAAAGTAGTCTCTGATGATTTCCTGGATTTCCATGATGTTTTATCTCCCCTTTTGCATTTCTGATTTTACTGATTTGGGTTTTTTCTCTCCTCATTTTAGTCAGGTTTACCAGGGGTCTGTCAATCTTATTAATTTTTTCAAAGAAGCAGCTTTTTGTTTCCTTGATTCTTTGTATGTTTTTGTTTGTTTCTATTTCATTGATTTCAGCCCTGATCTTAATTGTTTCTTTCCTTCTGTTGTTTTGGGATTTGCTTGTTTTTGTTTTTCTAGGAGTTTGAGCGGTAGTGTTAGGTCATTGATTTGAGATCTCTCTGACCTTTTAATATATGCACTGATGGCTATAAACTTTCCTCTTAGGACTGCATTTGCTGTGTCCCATAGGTTCTGGTAAATCTTCAACCCTTTCAGTCTCAGCCAGTACTTATTTCTGTCAATGAGGTGGGTCTCCTGTAGGCAGCAGATTGTTGGATCTTCCTTTTTAATCCAGTTTGCCAATCAGTGTCTTTTGATGGGGGAATTTAGAACAGTAACATTCAGTGTTAGTATTGATAAATATGTGGTGATCCCTGTCATGTATTTGTCTTTGTTGATTAAGGGTTTGATTGTGTGTAGCTGAATCAGTGTTACTCTTTACTTTCTTGTCTTTTCTTCTCCTGTGGTTTGGTATTGCCTACCCTTTCATGGTTTTGTTTGCTTTCATTTTCTGTGTGCAGAATTCCTTGGAGAATCTTTTGTAGTGGTGGCTTGGTGGTCACATGTTATTTTAGTTTCTGCTTATCATGGAAGACTTTTATTGTTCCATCTATTTTGAATGATAGTTTTGCTGGATAGAGTATCCTAGGATTGAAGTTATTTTCATTCAGTGCTTGGAAGACCTCACTCCATGCTCTTCTTGCTTTTAATATTTCTGTTGAGAAGTCTGCTGTGATTTTGATGGGTTTACTTTTGTATGTTATTTGTTTTTTCTCTCTTACAGCCTTCAATATTCTTTCTCTAGTCTCTGTACTTGTTGTTTTAATGGGAATATGTCATGGCATAGTTCTATTTTGGTCAGTTCTGTTTGGTGTTCTGGAGGCTTCCTGCACCTGAATGGGCATAGTTTTCTCTAGATTTGGGAAATTTTCTGTTATTATTTTGTTGAGTATATTATGTATTCCTTTTGTTTGCACCTCTTCTTCTTCAATGCCCATGATTCTTGGGTTTGGTCTTTTGATGGAGTCAGTGAGTTCTTGCATTTTCTTTTCACAGGTCTTGAGTTGTTTAACTAATAGTTCTTCAGTTTTTCCTTTAATTGCCATTTCATCTTCAAGATCTGAGATTCTGTCTTCTGTTTGTTCTATTCTGATGGAATAGCTTTCCATTTTGTTTTATATTTCTGTTTATTCTTTTTTCCTGAGGTTTTCCATATCATGGGTTACTTCCTCTTTAATATTGTCAATTTTTGCCCTTAATTCATTTATCTCTCTTTATGGTGGTCTCATTTTCAGTTTGGTGTTTATTTAGGGATTCTATGATTTCTTTTATTTGTTTCTGGGTTTTCTCATATTCCTTGTTTTTGTTGTCTTGGAACTTCTTGAGTGCCTCCTGTAAATTTTGGTTAACCATGTCTAGTAACATCTCCATGAAATTCTCATTGATTAATTGTAGGATTTCTTCTTTCAGAGTGTTCTTGTGGGCTTCGTTGGGTTCCTTGGTATAGTTTATCTTTATTTTGTTGGAGTCTGAATCTGAGTATCCATTTTCATCATTTCGCTCTAAACCCTGTACTGCTTTATTTTTGGGGGTAGAATGGTTTCCCTCCCTTTTTCTTCTTCCCATATTTCTACTAGGTACTGTTTCTATCCCTGGACTATGTGTAATTTAGTATTAGCTGGGTAACAATATTAATACTAACAAAACCAAGACAGAAGGATAAAAAAAGAGAAAGAGATGGAAAGATAAAAAGAAGAGAGAAGAGAGGAAAAGAGAGAAAAAAAAGAAAAAAAATGGGAGAGATGGTGGGTGATCAAGCAACAAACCAGGCAGCAAATTCCTTAAAGAAGGGGAAGAACATTCGCCAGATCTGGAATGGTAGAATTGCAGTCTTAGTTGTTGTGATGTTACTCCTTTAGCATCCAGACCTGTCTGTGTGTGTCCCTTAGGCAGGTTGGGAGCCCTCCTGTGGTGGGTGGCAGGTGGGTGGGGTTCCACAGGCCTACAGGTGGAGGCCTTTTGAGGCAAACTAGCGGGCCTTTGGAGCATGGGCCTGGTGTGCCTGATGGGCACGGGACAGCGGAGTGGAGATCAGCATGTCTGTGGATTGCCGGCTTGGCAGGCTTTAGGGGCACAGTTCTGGTGGAGATCGTGTAGGCCTGTGCAGGTCTGAGGGTGTGGCCCGGTGGAGATCATGAATGTCTGTGGCTCGTGGCTTGACAGGCCTTGGGGGCATGGCCCAGCAGAGTGGAGGTTGTGCAGGCCTGTGCAGGCCTGGGGGGCGTGGCCCAGTGGAACAGAGGTTGTGTGTGTGTGGATCGCCTGCGTGGCAAGCCTTGGGGCTGTGGCCGGGCAGAGCAGGGATCGTGCAGGCATGTGCAGGCCAGAGGGCGTGGCCCAGTGGAGAGCATGAATGTCTGTGGATCTCCCGCTTGGCAGGCCTTAAGGGCTTGTTTGGCGGAGATCATGTGGGTCTGAGGGGTGGAGTTTGGGGTAGCACCGCCCTGGTGGGGCTAAGGAGCAGGGCTGGAAGATCAGAGGTCCCACAGCATGCAGAGCAGTGGGTCCATGGACTGTGGGGTGGGGCTTGGCATGCAGCACCAGCTATTCTTTTAGTATATGGTGGTGTGGAGAAGCCTTCCAGGAGCTAGGGGTTCAGAGTGCTGATGTTTCAGCTCTCCCTTGTGCTTTACCTCAGTCAAGTATGTCTCCAGCCTCTCACCAAAGTCCCTGGATCACAGAGGTCAGGAGGTCTGTGGCTGTGTCCTGGTCGCCATCTTGGTTCCGTTTCCAGCATATTTTCATTTGTTTATTTTCCATTGGTGTATCTTCTTTGGTGAAGTGTCTGTTCATATTTTTCCCATTTTTAGATTGGATTGTTTGTTTCCTCTTGTTGAATTTAGCAGTTCTCGATACATGTTGGATACCAGTCCTTTATCAGATGTGTGCTTTGCAAATATTTTCTCTAAGTCTGTGGTTTATGTTTTATTTTCTTAACAGTGTCTTTCACTGAGAAGTTGCCATTTTTCCTTTTTCACTATTATATTGTACTGGGAGTACATTGTGACATTCACAAAAGTGCTTATAATATATTACAGTTGAATTCACCCCCCTCCATCATTCTCCTTTTATTCCCCCTCCCCCCAATCTTAGAATAGTTTCTGCAGGTCTCATTGTTCCATTTTCATACCTGAGTACATAATACCTCCACCACATTTACCCTCTTATATCATTTCCTTATATCTTCCCCCATCCTACTGTTACCAACCCTAGACAGGAGCTGCTTCACCTTCCTATTCTGTTTTTGAAATGAAGACATTTTTGTTTAAGATAGCTATACAGAGTTTCACTGTGACATTTCCATGTATGTATGTGTTATATCCTGAATTGGTTTATCACCTCTATTTTTCTCCTTTCTACCTTAGTCTTCTTCTTATGGTGATTTCAACAGGTTTAAAATTATATATTAATTCTTGTATAGAAAGTACATCTACCATACTCACTTTCTTTTTTTTCACAATAAAAAAACTTTTATTTATGAAAATATTAATCGGTATACAACTCAGAAGCTCTACATAGATACAGCAAGGAACAGGATATGTGCAGCAACTCTAGTGTTTTTCCATAAAATTAGTAAGTTTCAGTAAGTATGACAGAACATCGTAATCCTTAAAAACAGTAATTCTCAGGGTTTTGCTTTTTGTTTGTGAACTGGGGATAGAATCCAGGGCTTAGGTGCAATCTAGGTAAGTACTCTACCAGTGCACTACACCCACAACCCAGTAAAATCTTGATTGGGTCCTGAGCTTCTATTTTTAAATAAGCAAGGGTAGAATGAGCTATGGAATTTTATTTTTAAGACTATAGTGAGTGACAGATGACAATTACATGAAGCCATCTGAACAAAGGTGCTTATAAGTTTAAAATATTTTTCATACAGTCAAAATGATGCTATGACCAAATCATTGGCTCAGTTTCATTAAGATTACTAGATTTTCTAGACTAGAGGATGACGAGGTGGCCTTTCACCCCCACCTTTCCATATTATTAATTTTTATTCCAATTTCAAGCTTGTGGAATAATCAGCTTTTGCACAAAGAAGGACGATAAGTCTGTTAGTACTATAAGTACCAGAGGGACCTGTATATTAGAATTTTGGGGTAAGAATTGCAAGGGTGGTCTCATTAGGAAACGGAGTGCATAAGTACTTAAGAAGAAAGCATTCCAAAGAACTTAGGAGCTTGAATGTATCTTTTCAGAGCTGTAAGACATAAAAAACCCATAGAGGATACATAGGTAATGAACACAAGTTAGTGAAAAAAGAGTTTTTGAAGTGGGGCAGACAGTACAAAAATACTTACAAAAGAAAAGCATGTTAGGTATAAAGGAATATTGACAAGATGTGAAAAAATTATTCATCTTTAAGCACAATGAGGTCCCTTCGAGCTCCCAAAAGCTGTCCTTTCTTCTTCTTCTGTTCTTGCTCATGCTTCTTCTGTTGCTCTTCCCTGGTCTGAAGAGGAAGATATTTCTAAGTTTTCTTGTGGAAGCTAACTCTGCTTCCATGTTCATTCAGGCAACTATTTTCTTTATATTGCCTCCAAGGTTTCAGCTTTCCTTTGTATGGCTCATAGTTGAGGGGATGAGAAAAACTTGCTTTGAGATCAAATACTGGTTTCTTATTGGAGACCGGAGTCTTCATTGCCACAGTTGTTAACTTGAATGGGGTAATAACAATAGAATTCTCTTTGGTGGTGTTTAACTTGGGTGTCCTGAGTACAGCCTGGCCTTTTGGTCTACTCCCAGATATGGTCACATGTGGAGAGTTTCTGGCTGGAGTCTTGGTCAGTGAAAGCTTGTGTCATTATCTTTAGTAGAGCTGAAAACCTGACATCCATTTTGCTTGCTGAGAGAGTGGAACGCTTGACTGACCTCTTCAGACACACCGTGCTCCAACTTGCAGGGCTGTGGGCCTGGCCTGGCAAGTGTCACTGGCTGGTGGGTCTACAAGCCACAGAGAGTCTTCCTCTTAGAGTAACAGGAGTCACTACCTCTCCCTTTTTGCCGGGTTGCTTCTTCAGGTCATTAAATGAGTTGTGTTCTTCAAAATGTTTCCTTTTTCTCTTAACATATTCATCAATGGACTCCATTTCCTTAAAAAGTCTCATGAAGCTTCATAAAGTTTGGAGTAGTGACTGCCATTCTCTTATTGTTCCCAAGTTTGGAAAACCCATCTGTGTACAGAGACTTTCTTTCTGAAGGCTCCTTAGAATCATCATTATCATTTTTTTCACTTTTTCCTGAGGAATCTGCATTCTCATCTCCTTGGCTCTGGTCTGTCACAGAAGGAACTTTTGCAGTACTTTTGAGAACCTGGTTTTCTTGCTTTTCTTTATTCTGGAATGCAATAGGATCACCTATTTTCATCCCAGAATGATCTGGCTGAGAGTCCAGGTTCCCATGGGCTCTCTTGTGCCTCCTCCTCCTTTTGGTGACATGGCCAACTGTTTCCTTCTTTGCCTGCTCTTGGCCCCAGTCTCATCACAAGAGAATGTAGCAGTTTGAGTTTCATCCTGATTCTTACTTTCTTTTCTTGCTTCCATTTAAGGTGTGCTTTCAAGGCTTTTAACAACTTGCCTGTCCTCAGGTTAGCCTGGAGGCCCAGACTTTTGGCTAAGTTCTTCAGGTCACTGTACTTGAAGGAGTCCAGCTCTTCCATGGAGGGGACTGTCATCATGTTCTGCAATCCAGGTAACACTCAGAGGACTGAAACTAAGCAGTGAGGTTCAAATCTCTGGTGCCACCCCATAGTCACCTTCTTAACTTTCTTATTTTACCCTCCCTCTCCCATTTGTGACCTCCCCTTAGTGTGACCTGTTTTTCATAATATTGCTTGGATTTGTATTGGGCCTATATTTCACATATGAGAGGAAACAGGCAGCCTCTGGCTTTCTGAACCTGACTAACTTCACTTAAGATGATGTTCTCCAGTTCCAACCATTTACCTGCAAATGACAAAATTTCATTCTTCTTTATAGCTGAATAAAATTCCATTGTATATAAATACATTTTCTTAATCCATTCATCAATTGTAGGGCATCTTGACTGTTTCCATAGCTTAGCTATTGTGAATGCTGCTGCAATAAACATGGGTGTACAGGTGTCCTTGTTGTAACCTGACTTATATTCCTTTGGATATATCTCTAGGAGTAGTATTGCCGGATCATATGGCAGTTCTACTTTTAGTTATTTCAGGAGCCTCCTTGCTGTTTTCCATAGTGGTTGTACTTAAAGTCCCACCAACAGTGTATGAGGGTTCCCTTTTCCCCACATCTTCACCAACATTTGTTGTTGTGTTCTTGATGATAGCAATTATAACAGGAGTGAGGTGGAATCTTAATGTGATTTTGATTTGCATTTCCTTTATTTCCAGGGATGTTGAGCATTTCTTCATGCGTTATTTTAGCCATTTGGACTTCTTCCTTTGAAAAAGCTTTATTCAATAAGTTCACTTACCCATTTCTTCATTGGGTCACTGATTTTTTTTAAAGTTTAGTTTTTTTGTTGTTGTTGTTGTTGCTTTTCAATTTTCTTTTTTTTTATTTTTTAATTTTTTTTTATTTTTCTTTTATTATTCATATGTGCATACAAGAATTGGTTCATTTCTCCCCACTGCCCCCACCCCCTCCCTTACCACCCATTCCGCCCCCTCCCTCTCCCCCCCCAATACCCAGCAGAAACTATTTTGCCCTTATTTCTAATTTTGTTGTAGAGAGAGTATAAGCAATAATAGGAAGGAACAAGAGTTTTTGCTGGTTGAGATAAGGATAGCTATACAGGGCATTGATTCACATTGATTTCCTGTGCGTGGGTGTTACCTTCTAGGTTAATTCTTTTTGATCTAACCTTTTCTCTAGTACCTGTTCCCCTTTTCCTATTGGCCTCAGTTGCTTTAAGGTATCTGCTTTAGTTTCTCTGCTTTAAGGGCAACAAATGCTAGCTAGTTTTTTAGGTGTCTTACCTATCCTCATCCCTTCCTTGTGTGCTCTCGCTTTTATCATGTGCTCATAGTCCAATCCCCTTGTTGTGTTTGCCCTTGATCTAATGTCCACATATGAGGGAGAACATACGATTTTTGGTTTTTTGGGCCAGGCTAACCTCACTCAGAATGATGTTCTCCAATTCCATCCATTTACCAGCGAATGATAACATTTCGTTCTTCTTCATGGCTGCATAAAATTCCATTGTGTATAGATACCACATTTTCTTAATCCATTCGTCAGTGCTGGGACATCTTGGCTGTTTCCATAACTTGGCTATTGTGAATAGTGCCGCAATAAACATGGATGTGCAGGTGCCTCTGGAGTAACAGTCTTTTGGGTATATCCCCAAGAGTGGTATTGCTGGATCAAATGGTAGATCGATGTCCAGCTTTTTAAGTAGCCTCCAAATTTTTTTCCAGAGAGGTTGTACTAGTCTACATTTTTAAAATTTTTTTTTAGTTTTAAAAAATAATAATTATATTATATTTAAAAAATAATAATAATTATTATTATTTTATTTAGCCCACATTGGCTTCTAATTTGCAATCCTCCTACCTCATCCTCTTCAGTTCATTGATTACCAGTGGACAACATTATAGCCAGCAGAAGTTCTTAATTTTAATGAAGTCAAACTTTTCAATTTTTATTTCATGGTTCATGCTTTCAGTGTTTTATCTAAAAAGTCATTATCAGACCCAAGTTCACCTATATTTTCTCCTAGAAGGTTGATAGTTTTTACATATGGATTTATAATGCATTTTTAGCTAATCATTTTGCGACAGAGTCTCACCACGTAGGCCAGGCTGGCTTCAAACTTGTGATTCTTCTGCTTTGGCCTCCTGAGTGCTCAGTAATTTTTGTGATTCATTTTTTTTTGCATGCAGTTCTCCAATTGTTCCAGTGCTGTTTGTTAAAAAAACTATCCTTTTCCCCATTGAGTTGCCTTTCCTACTTTGAGAAAGATCAGTTGGCTGTTTTTGTGTGTATTTGCTTTGTTCCATTTATAGATTTGTCTATTTTTTTTTTTTGCCAATTCCATACTGTCTTGATTAGTGTAGCTTTATAGTAGGTCTTAATTGAGAAAGATCAGTTGGCTGTATTTGTGTGTATTTGCTTTGTTCCACTTATAGATTTGTCTATTTTTTTTGCCAATTCCATACTGTCTTGATTAGCATAGCTTTATAGTAGGTCTTAATTTTGCATACAGTCTCCCAACATTGTTCTTCTTCAATATTGTGTTCGCTGGTCTTTTGACTTTCCATATAAACTTTAGAATCAGTATGCTGCTATTCACAGAATAACTTAGGAGATTTTAAAAATTGGGATTTTGTTGGATCTAAAGAGCAAGTTAGGAGGAACTGATACCTTTATACAACACTGAGTAATCTTACCCATGTACATGGAATATCTTTCCATTTTTATATCTTCTTTGACTTACTTCATCAGAGTTTTATAGTTCCTCATGTAAATCCTGTACATATTTTGGTAGATTTATATCTAAGTATTTCTATTTAAGGATGCTAATGTAAATGGTATCATGCTTTAATTTCAAGTTCCAATTATTCATTGCTCAATTAACTTCATATCCTTTCAATCTGGCTGTAATCACTCAATAGTTCCAGGAGGGCCTTATCTGTTGAATCTCTGTGATTTTCTATGTAGATAATCATCTACTCTGTGAACAAATAGTTTTATTTCTTCTGTATATCTTTCATTTCACTTTCTTGTTTTACATTTATTAGCCTTGCCTCCCCTAAGATATTAAATAGGGGTGATAAATGTGGATACCTTTGTCTTGCTCCCAATCTTAGTGGGAAAGCATTAAGTTTCTCACTATGAAGTATAATGCTAGCTGTAGGTTTTTTGTAGATGTTCTTTATCAAGTTGAGGAATTTCCCATCTATTCCTAGAATTTTTATCATGAATAAGTGTTGGATTTTGTCAAATGCTTTTTTGTATCCATTGATATGATCTTATGATTTTCCTTCTCTAGCCTATTAATGTGATGGATTACATTAATTGTGTTTCAAGTGTTGAACCAGGAACAAATTCTACTTGGTGTGGTGTATAATTCTTTTTATACATTGTTTTGATTCAATTTGCTAATACTTTGTTGGGGATGACTACATTTATGCTCATGGGAGACATAGTATGCAGTTTTCTTTTAATATCTTTGTCTGGATTTCATATTAGTGCCTTATAAACTGAATTAGTAAATATTCCCCATACCTTTATTTTATAGAAAAGATTTTAGAGAACTGATATAACTTTTCCCTTAATCTTTGATAGAATTCACCAGTGAGAATCAAATGTAGTGGCACATGCCTGTATTCCCAGCTACTCAGGAGGCTGAGGCAGGAAGATCACTTGAACTCAGGAGTTCAAGGCCAGCCTGAGCAACATAGTGAAACTCTGTTTCAAAAAAATCTCACAGGGGGTGGAGGAAGATGGTGAATTAAATACAGCCAACATTTTCCTGCATCTTCACAAATCTAAAACAAAACACCAGGGGTGTGGCTACAGGGAGAGGTGGGTGGTGTGGAAAGGTACAAGAGGGTAATAGTAAACAGTACACAGTGACAATGTGAAATCCAGAAATACTGAACTTCAGTCTTATAAAAGCATTAATAGACCTTAATATAGAGTGCTAAGCAAAACAATAGGGAAGGAGGAGAATTCTCACTAGTAGGGTTTCAAGCAGAAGAGAAAAAGAAAGCCTCAGGAAGATGCACAAGCACACTATCTAGAACTCTGAAAAAATAAAGTTTAAGACAGGAGATCTACAAACTGCACAGCAAACAGACAGGGGAAAATCCCCTTTCCCTTCACCTTCCTAGCTAACTCACTGGTGTGATAGAGAGGAATCATCTTAGGAGAGGCTTTATAGTCAACCTATCAGCTGGGGAGAGCAGAACACCCTGCATTTTTATGTCTCCTGTCCCAAAGTTCTCCCCACCTTCACTGGCTAAATGAGTGATCACCTTGAGAAACAGGGTAGACCCAGGGAACTAGTTTTGACTTGGACTCAGACTTGTGGACACAGGTTTACTTGGGTGGGAAGTGTGAGCTGTGTCCTGTAAGGTTCACCATAAAGAGAAGCCAAGGGTGAAAACATTGGTGAAGCCATAGCCCAAACTGTGGTAGAGGAGACAGTCTGTGTATGAATACAAGCCGAGTGATAGGACAGAGAACTGCAAGACCAGGCACACAGGATCAACCAGAGGCTTGTGCTTTGCCCAGCCAGTGCAAATTGCTCTTCTTTGACTACTTTGTATACTCCCAGAGGACTGGAGAGATTCAGGCTCAGCTAGTGAGAGCAATTTGAGGGCAGCTCCTGCACAGGAATTCTGCCCAGCAAGGAAGACAGGTCTGGGCTCAGCCTGCAACAGCTTTTTCTGGTAGAACTTGTTCTGGCTTCAGAGAAAAAAACAGCTGTCCCTTCTCCTGGTCCTGTTTCCCTGGCTCACACAATTAAACTGCAAAAGATAAGTCTGGGAGGGGAGATCCATACTCTTCTTCTCAGCAAGGAAGAAATATTGGCTTGTGTTTTTTTTTCCTGGTTTTTTAAATGGTTGTTTTGTCTTTCTCTGTACTTATCACATTCTACCTCACTACATTTTCCTATACTTTTATCCCATATACTATTCCTTTTTTCCTATCTTTCTTCCACTCTGTTTTTCCTTTCCTCATACCTCCTTCTTTTTTATTACTTGATTATTAATAAGTTTAACTTTCACAATTTTTAAACTCCTGGTTTATCCTACAAGTAATCTAGTTCTTTTCACTTCTAACCTTATTAGGGGTGTAGCTGAGGTTTTCCAATTCTGTTTTACTAAATTTTAATGTTTATTGGGGGTATAGTTGATGTTTCCAATTGTTTTTACTACATTTAAATTCCTGGTTTGTTTTTAAATTGCTGTTTTTGTTACTTCTATCTGCTTTCTCTCCTTTAAGTGGTAGTGGAGATCATAACCTCAAGAAAAGGCTGCCCACTAAGAAGACTTCATTAAAAAAGAGAGTGAAAAAGAAAAACACCCTGAAAGTCGCATCCCAATAGATGTGCAAACTCTGATGTAGAAACACAAGAAATATGAAAAAGCAGGCAATGTCACTCCTCCAAAAGCTCATATCTCCTCAAATAACCAAATCTAAAGATATTGAAATGGCTGAAATGCCAGAAAAAGAATTCAAAAATCTAGTTTCAAACATGATCAATGGTGTCAAAGAGGATTTAAACAAACAGATGAATAAAGTAAGGAAATTAGTTCAAGACCTGGACAAGAAATTCACCAACATGAATAAAAAATTCAGCAAAAAATTGAGACTCTGAGGAAAAAAAACCACTGAAACACTGGAAGTGAAAAATTCAATAAATCAAATAAAATACTCAGTGGAAAGTATCACCAATAGGCTAGATCAAGAAGAAAAAAGAATATCAGGATTTGAAAGCAAAATCAAAGAAATATTACATTCAAACACCAATAAAGAAAAAAATAACATGACCACAACTTTCACATGATCAAGGCACCAAATCTAGGAATCCAAGGGCTTTAGAAGAAAACAATAAGATACCAACTAAAGGTATAGAAAACATATTCAATGAAATTATAGCAGAAAATTTCTCAAGTATAGGGAAAGACAGACATCCAAATATAGGAGGAATTCTGTTCATATAGACATGAACAGAAAAGAATCTCCCCATGTCACATTATAGTTAAAAACCCAAGACTACAGAACAAAGAAAGAATATTAAAAACTCCAAAAGAAAAGACCAGTTTAATTATAAAATCACTCTCATCAGAATTACATCAGAACTTGAAGCAGAAACCCTAAACACAAGGAAAACATGGAATGATATTTCAAGCCCTAAGGGTAAATAAATGCCAAATAAGATTACTATATCCAGCAAACTTTTAAAATTGATGGAGAAAGGAAGACCTTCCAAGGTAAGTACAAACTAAAGAAATTCATGACCACTAAGTCAACCTTTTGAGAGATACTTAAAGGAATTCTACACACAGATGAGGAAGAAAAACAATCACAAACATGACAGATGAGGAAAGAATAAATTTCACAAGAGGAACAGACTGACAAGTGAGAATTAGGAAAGAATCAAACACATTCAACTCAGTAAACCAGAAACTACTAAGATGAATAAAGGAGAAAGAAAAGAACAGCAGTACTCAAATCAGGATAAAAACCAATAAAATTTTAGAAATCAGCAAATACTTCTCAATAATAACCTTAAATGTAAATAGTTTTAACTCTCCAATTAAAAGATACAGATTGGCTTATTGGATTTAAAAACACAAGATACAACTGCATGCTTTCTGCAAGAAACACACCTCACTTGCAAACATGGAAACTGAAAGTCAAAGGAAGGAAAATGATATACCAAGCAAATAGAAGTCAAAAGAAAGCAGGAATAGCTATAGTCATAGTTGACCAGGTAGACTTGAACTCAAAACTAGTCAGAGAGAAAGGAGGCCACTAAATATTAATAAATGGAACAATCAATCAGGAAGATATGATGACTGGAAATACACATGCACCAAACACTGCTGTACCCAATTTCAAAAAAAGACTCTACTAGACATAAAGGGACAGATAAGTCCAGAGGCAATAATGGTGAGTGACTTTAATACTTCATTTTCATCAATAGATAGATCATCCATATAACAAAAGCAACAAAAATTTAGAGTTAAACAAACAGACTTGATATTCCATC